>NC_067143.1:300000-600000 GCF_903995435.1 Acomys russatus
GCTTCTCAGAAATGAAGACTTGCTCTTCCATCTTTTATGGCCTTGAAAGAGTACTGTGTGGGGTGCTCCCCTCCAGACCTCGGATTAGGCACAGAATGCACACAAATACCAACTTCCACACACAAACCAAACACAAAGAGATCCTTATTAAGCAAGGCAAAACAATAAAGTGGCTGAATGTGAATCCGGAAACAGCAGCAAATCGCTTCACAAGTGTTAATTTTAAGAAGGAAAAGGGGAAGATCTGTATTAGAATGAGCTAGGATGTGTTGGTAACTTGGATATTTTAATGAAGTTAGTCAAAATAATGAATTTTGATAGTTGGACCTTCGTGATCAGGCTCAGTAATAAGGCAGTGACCAAATAGGAAAGAAACCTTGGTAGCTAGCTTTAGGAATGTAATCTAATGGTTTATCAAGAAGAACAAAGGGTAAAACCTGTGTGTTTTATCTTTGCCATGTTCCAGCCTGCTACAAGCCCCTCAGGCCTTATTATATGGCCTATAGTGTAATACTATAACTTCCCTATAAAGCTTATCTGTAGGGTAATTAATTTCTGGTTATTACTACTGATGTTTTACTTTTTTTGAGACAGGGTATTATTAGGTCTGGACCTTGCTTTATAGACCAGGCTGGCCTCAAACTCAAAGAGATCCTTTGCCCAGGTAACAACCAGGTAACCAGGTGAAAAACAAGCAGGAGGGCAGCATTGCATCATTTTGATTAGGTAAACACAAGGAGAATCCATTTTGTCCTAAGCACAATGTATCCAGAGAGCTAGACAAAACATTTTATGCTGATTGGCTAGGATATAGGCTTAGGGATTTTTCAGTTCCCTCCTGTTCCAGGAGAAAAGAACATAGTAGGGTATTGTGGTTTTGTTTAAGCAGAACATAAATCATTAATTCAAGCAGAATGTTCAACAAATATTGAGTTGTAAGTGAAAGGCTATTCAAAATCCTAGGCAGATAAAGCCTGAGAACATGAACTTAATTCTACCTTATGATCAAAATGAAGACGTGGAGGCAAAATGGCTTCAGATATGCTAAAAGCGAAAGAATGTGTTAAGAGAGGAGCCACAGTAATGCTAGGAACTAAGGTCGGTCTCAATGAAGGGGCTATAAAATTTAAGCTGGTTAAGCAGGTCACAACAGTATGTGAATAATAAGTTCTATGAAAGACTCAATTTTCTGCACAGCTCTTTTTCCCAGGGAACTTCCATTAGTTTCATTCTTATTAATGCTAGCTTTTGTTACATTATCCAAGATCTTTCGGAGAGAGGCCTTTAACAGTAGAACATTTAAGCACAAGCAAAAGCTGTGTAGCAAATTTCTACCAAGGGCAGTGAAGGGCCAAGCCAGGTCCTCTAGGTACTGGAACTTTGTCAAGCAGTGCCTTCAGGACACTTGGCCTCACCAACTCTCCATATTATACAGTGGGGCAGAATCCCACCTGAACTTAGAATTCACATATTCAGCTAGTCTAGATTGCCGGCATTCTCATGGGATCCCTGTCTATGTCTATCCAGTTCTGGCATTATAGAGGGGCCACCATACCCACTTGGCACTTACATGGGTCTCAAAGATGCTCTTCACAGCAAGTACTTTTCCCATTGAGCTATCTCCCTTGCTCTTGACCTTTTAAATATTTATAACCACCTACCTTCTCTCCTATACCCTCAGCTATCATTGGATACACTCTGTTACATATATGTGAGGTAGGAAATCTTTCTCTGACAACTGGCTTAGTTTTATTTTTCTTTGTTTGGTTTCATTTTTCAAGACAATGTTTCTCTGATTATCCTGGATTTGTATTATATAGCAAGCTGGCCTCAAATTCACAGGCATCCACCCACCTTTGCCTCCCAGAGTGCTGGGATTACAGGTATGTGCCACTACGCCTGGCATTTTTGTTTGTTTTTTGAGACAAAGTCTGTTATAATAAAGTTGGCCTCAAACTACTGTCTTGGTCACTGTTCTATTGCTGTGAAGAGACACCAAATCCACAGCATCTTTTAGATAAAAGAAGTATTCAATTGGGGCTTTCTTACAGTTTTCAGGGGTTTAGTCCATCATCGTGGTGAGGAACATAGCAGCACACAGGAAGACATGGTGCTAGAGAAATAGCTGAGAGTTCTACATTTGGATCCTCAGACAGCAGAACTAGACACTGTGCCTGATTTGGGCTTTTGAAACCTAAAGCCCTACTGACATACTTCCTCCAACAAGGACACACCTCCTAGTCAGTCTCAAGTAGTGTCTCACCCTGATGACTAAGTGTTCGAATATATGAGCATATGGAGGCAGTTTTATTCAAGCCACCATAATGGCCTGGATACCAAGCCCAAACCCAATGAAAGAACAAAGGCCAGATGCTAAAGTCCTAAGAGTTTATTAGATGACAGCAGAGCAGCACTTCTACTAGGGAGACTAATGCACAGTCTGCATAACATATCAGTCTTTTAGGAAAATTTTGTTGCTGGGCAAGCAAAAGCAAGCAATCAGATTACAAGGAAGACTAAAAAGCAGTTAGCTTGGGCTAAACTACAACATTTTCAAAAGATTATAATAACAGACCTGGTGTGACCCAATTTAAACAACTTCTCTAGGCTGGACATGGTGGCGCATGACTTTAATCCCAGCACTTAGGAGGCAGAGGCAGGTGGATTAATGTGAGTTCAAGGCCAGCCTGGTCTATAAAGCGAGTCCAGGACAACCGAGGCTACACAGAGAAACCCTGTCTCGAAAAAAACAAAAGAACAACAAAAAGAAACCAACCAACCAAACAAACAAACAAACCAATTTCTCTAAACATATACCTCTTTCCTGTTGGTGCACCTTCCTTACAGCACATTGAACCTAGTTACCAAATAATTTAACCCTTGAATTAGTTTTTATTTTGGAGATGTTTTTCTTCTAGGTCACATCACCACCACACTCATTTAAGTGGCTGAGGTTGACCTTGAACTCCTAATCCTCTTTCTTTCACCTGCTGAGTACCTGCAGGACAAGCTGAAGCCTCAGCTTTTATATGTCAATTTTCTTTAAAATTTATTTTTAGATTAATTTTGTTATTATTTTATGTGTATGAGTGTTTTGTCTCCATGTATATCTATACATGACATCTGTGTGTGTCTGGTATGTGAGAAGGTGGTAAGCCTCCATGTGGTTGCTGGGAATCAAATCTAGGTCTTTTGTAACAACAGGTGCCCCTAACTACTGAGCCAACTTTCCAACCTGTTGATCTTAAAATCTCTCTCTGTACCTCCCTATTCTCCTGTCACATTGCTAATATACCACACTTGACAAAGGTGGAGTTCTTAGCAAATTTTTCATAGACTCTTTGGGGTCTTTCCAGAAATACATACTTAAGGTAAAATCTCTATGAGGTCTCTAAGAAGTGGCCCTACATTAGGTCATTAATCTTTTTGTTGATGGTGTTGTTGTTGTTGTTTGTTTGTTGTAGTTGTTTGAGGCAGGTTCTTTGTAGTTCTGTTTGGCCTGGAAGTCACTATGAAGACCAGGGTAATCTGAAAACCAGATACATATCTGCCTCTGCCTCTTTAGTTCTAGGACTAGAGCATGCAGCACTACACCCAGCTAGTCTGTTGCTTTTAATGAGTTAGAGACTCATTAGAATTATTTTTCAAAACACTTTTAATGAGTCTTTGAAATTCTGGTATTTTAGTCCCTTGCTACCAAGGCCAGCTTCATTTCTGCTCAGGCCTGTAATCTACTTCTAAGTAAGGCAGGATGATTCCAGGAGGTCTAAGCCAGCCAGGGATATAGCTGATTCAGGCCATTTTAGGCAACATTGAGAGGTATTATCTAAACAAAACAACAAAAACACAAAAAAAGATAGACCTTAAAGTCTAGCCTTTCCCAACTGTGAAAGCATTATAATTTCAGTTCCCTGGGATGGAATTGTGGCTCTTTTGAATTTGTTTATTCATTTTCTGTGTTTGTATGGTGTGTGTGTGTGTGTGTGTGTGTGTGTGTGTGTGTGTGTGTGTGTGTGTGTGTATGTGTGTGTGTGATGACCCCTCCAGTAGAGTCTGTGTGACAAGTACTACACAACCTGAGGTTGTGACCCCGACCAGGGAGAACCTCCTGGAATGGGGCTGTTGTTTTTGTCAGGAGTAATGGATTGTAGTTTTTTTATTGTGTTAGAATCTATTTTTTTAACTCTACTCCCAAATCAGGACTTTTTAGGCATGACCACATTACTGTGAGACAGCCCTAACTTGGGGCTGTAGTCAGGGACTGTTAAGGGCTGGAGTAGCTTTGTTTTACTTTTGCTTATTAAAAGAAACATAACTAAATATTAATTATCAGTTAGTAATTTATATTAAGGCTTACAAAGAAATAAAGTATTTCAAAAGAAAGCTCCAGATAGTGGCGTTCAGATGTTAAAAAGAAAAACTAAAGAAAAAACTGTCTTGACACACAAGTGTTAGGCATAAATTCCGTTTATGAGAAAACATTGACCCTGGACAAAGGGAACAAATACATATTGATACTAGGTTAGTAACTTAGAAATGATGACGTCTTTACTGTGTGTTCTGTACCCTGTATTGTTCCATTTAAAGTTGTAATTCAAAATATGACAACACAATTACTTCACATTCTGTTCCTGCACTGTGTATGCTCAATTGCTCACTGACCTCCTTAAATCTCTTCAGTGGGAACTGTAACCACAAACCCCCTCTGTTTTCAAAATGTATGTATAAAAATTTAGACTGCTTGCTTGAAAAATACACTCAGATACAAACTCATTCCTGGGTTGCTCTGTTTGTCACTTCACCTTATCTCTGCCCACCAATGCTTCAAGAACTCCCGTTCCCAAGGACCTATACCTGACTGAACTGGTCCATGACATGTGTGCATGCGTGTGCACACTAGGTGTGCATGCCACAACTTGTGTGTGAAGGCCAGAGGATGGCTATCAGGAATTGGTTTTCCCCTTCCAATACGTTGGGGCCTGGAAATAAAACTCAAGTCAAAACTTGGTGGAACAAAAGTGTTTTACCTACTGAGCTGGTGTTCACAAGGAAAGAGTTTCACTAAAATAAATTGTAACATCACTGAAATTCATTACAGTTTTGTACTTGTTGAGTTAGAATTCATGCATAGAATTCTAAATTGTTTAGAATTGTCCATATTATATCATATGGACAGCACTGCTCTGATTCCAAAACATCCTGCCATACCTCCAGACTCCTGTAGAGCTAATTTGAAAATGTGAAGTTGTGGGTTACAGTCCCTTGTCAGCAAGCCCAATTTCATTTTCTTACATTAAATTGCTGGCTGGAATGAAATAGCAGTGGTGTCACTTTTTCCTCCAACTCTAGCATTCAAGCTTCAAGCAACCCTTCCTTCCTTCCTTTCTTTGGTTTTTTGAGACAGGGTTTCTCTGTGTAGCCTTGGCTGTTCTCTGTAGACCAGGCAGCCTTGAACTCACAGAGATCCACCTGCCTCTCCTTTTCAAGATCTGTGATTAAAGGCACGCACCATCATCACCCAGCTCTCTCAAAAAATGATACTCTAGCCCAGCATGGTAGCACAAGCCTTTAATCCCAGCTCTCGGTAGGCAGAGGCAGGAGGATCGCTGTGAGTTCCAGGCCAGCCTGGTTTACAAAGCAAGTCCAGCACAGAGAAACCCTGTCTCAAAAACCAAAAATAAAGAATTTATACTGTACTGCCAGCTTTGTGTCTTGTTTGATATCATTTTATTTCATGGTCAAAAGCAAGTCCAGCAGAGGGTACCAGTTCTCCTGGGATAGAAATTACAGGCAGTTGTGCTCTGACAGATGTGTATGCTTGGGAAAGAGAAGTAGAGTGCTCTGGAAAAGCACACACACTCTTTAACCTCCTATCTTTCAGCGCTTAACTTATCTATTTCTATAATTAGTTTGCCTTCAGTTTTGAGGTGTGGACCAGAGATTCAACCAGTGGCTTCAACCATTGCATTGCAGAGCCTCTTATATGTGTTTCTATTCTGAGTCAGGATGTCATTTAATTGCCTAGATTGGCCTTGGATCCATCCTGCAGCCTTGCAGGACCTTGAACATTTGATTTTCCCACCTCTGCATCCCAAGTGCTGGGATTACAGAATCCAGGTAGACTTTCATTTCTAAAATTGGCAGTTTCTATCCCATCTTTTATTTTATTTTATTTATTTTTTAAAGTAAATAATAGGCACTGGGTATGCTTAATTTTTTTTTCCTTTTTGCTGAGCAATGGTGACATACACCTTTAATCCCAGTTACTGAGGAGACAGAGGCAGGCAGATCTCTGAGCTCAAGGCCAGCCTGGTCTAAGCAGTGAATTCCAGACAGCCAAGGCTACATGGAGAAACCCTGTCTTGAAAAAAATCAAACCAGCCAACAATATTAATTTATATATTTTTTCTTTTTACAAGGCAACTTTTAGAGCCAGATGTGGGGGCGCACACCTTTAATCCCAGCACTTGGGAGGCAGAGGCAGGTGGATCCCTGTGAGTTCGAGGCCAGCCTGGTCTACAAAGTGATTCCAGGACATCAAGGGATACACACAGAGGAACTTTGTCTCGAACTCCCCCCATCCCCGCCCCCAAAAATAAAATAAATAAATCAACTTTTCGAAAAGTGGAATGGTTCTGCTAGTAAAGGTCCTTGCTACTGAACCCTATGAACTGAGTTCAAATTTGGGACCAATATGGTGTTAAAGGGACAGTCAACTCTACTCAACTGCCTTCTGAGTTCCACGCACGTGTGCTTCTCCCACATTATATTAATTAAATACATGCAATTTAAATTAGCTGTGCCTGGCGGTGCACGCCTTTAATCCCAGCCCTCAGTAGGCAGAGGAAGGTGCATAGCTGTGAGTTGGAGGCCAGCCTGGAATACAGAGCGAATCCAGGACAGCCAAGGCTGCACAGAGAAACTCTGTCTCAAACAAACAAACCAAGCAAATAAATAAATAATAAAATTAACTTTTTGTATAAAAATTCCTGCTGTGAGGCAGTGTGATCCATGCACTGCCATTATGTATAGCGGGCAGTGCACATAAGCGACCCTGTGCGGGCCAGCTCTGGAGTGCAGGAAGAGTAAGTTCTTCAAAGGAAACCTACCAAGAGCACCCACTTTTGTTTTGCCTCCATTCCCTCCCCAAGGGAACAGCTCCTGTCACTCAGGCCTGGCTAGCCAATCAGAGTAGCCAGAGAGGCTGGCCAATAAAGGGCATAGTCTCGCGGCGGAAGGCGGGTTCTTCGCCAAGCTGCGGGTTTCCCTTTAAAGGTTGAGTGAGGTGCTGCGTGGGCCGCGATGTAAGTGCCGCCTCCGAGATCTTTGGGGGGGGTCGAGCTCGGAAGCGGTGCCCTAGTGGGCAAGGGGCCGCCCTCTTCATAGGGAGGAGCGGCTGAGACCCGGGAACCCGTGTAGTAGAGCCTCCTTGCGGCTGGAGCGGAACAGTGCTCTGGGCTCCCGGCTCTTGTTATCTCCGCCCCTCGCTGGGCACAGTGGCGGGAGGCTCTGCCCTCTCGCTTTGCTAGTGACGTCACTCAGGGAACGTTCAGGCTCTAGTTTATCTGAGTTTTTGTTTTTAATAATTTATTTAATTTTATGTGCATTGGTGTGAGGGTGTCAGATCACCTGAGCTGAAGTTACAGACAGTTGTGAGCTGCCATGTGGGTGTTGGGAATTGAATCTGGGTCCTTTAGAAGAGCAGACAGTGCGCTTAACCGCTGAGACATCTCTCCAGCCCCGCTTTGAGTCATTTTTAAGAGGTTCTGCGCTTCGCATTTCATATTTAGGTTTCGGATACACTTAAAGTTAATTTTGTGGCGGCTATAACGTCTTTCCTTAATTTTTTCAAATATAGATGTTAAGTTGGCTCACTATTTTTTTGTTTGTTTGTTTTTTTGTTTGTGTCGCCTTGGCTGTCCTGGACTCACTTTGTAGAGCAGGCTGGCCTCAAACTTACAATGAAGGAAATTCATTGAGTTTTCTTTGCTCCTTTGTCAAGCACAGTTGACTGTATTCTTGTCAGTTATTTTTGAGTTTTCTCTTAATCTGATTATTGTGAAGTAGAACATTTGTTTTGGCTTTTGAGATAGGGTCTCTATGGAGTCCTGGCTTTCCTAGAGCTCTCTTTGTACCATTCTGGGCCTTGCACTCACAGAGATCCTGTCTCTGCCTCCGGAATGCTTTGAAAGGTGTTCGCCTACAACACCCACCAGAAGTAGACTGTTTTTGTCCAATATTTTAAAGTTAGATGATGGTAGTACATGTGTATGCTATACAGTGTATACTGACTTTTTTTTTTTTTTTTTTGGTTTTTTGAGACAGGATTTCTCTGTGTAGTCCTGGCTGTCCTGGACTCGCTTTGTAAATCAGGCTGTCCTCAAACTCACAGAGATCTGAGATGCTCTGCCTCCCAAGTGCTGGGATTAAAGACGTGCGCCAACACCGCCCAGCTTTTTTTTGTTTTTTTTTAAATCACCTATTTTATTTTACTTTATTTTATTCTTTTGAGATAGACACTAATGACCTGGTCTAGCTTCAAACTTGCTGTGAAACTCACATGATTTTGAACCTTCTGATCTATCTTCTTTCACTCACTTCAAGGGTGAAAAATTAAAGATATGTGTCAACCATGTCTGGTTTTATGTTGTACTTTGAAAGAAACCCAAGGCTTCCTGCTATTAGGAAAGCTCTCTACCAACTGTGCTACATATCAGTCCCATACGTTGACCATTTTGAATGTTTTCCCTTCCCACATAACTTTTTGTTCCCGACCCGCGGGTTCAGTTATTCGTGGAGTGGTGAGGAGGGTCGCGACCTGTGAATAAAGAATGGACGAGAACAGAGACATGGGCCCAGGAAAAACTTGCTTATCGAGGGCCGTTTATTATAAGGGGGTATCCAAATTTATAATAAGCTTCTGAAAGGGCGGGGTGAGAAGGAATGCAGTGGAAAGTTACAAAATCTTCTGGGCCAGGCCCAAGGACAGCAGGTGTGGAGTGGGGCGACTATACAGAAGTCTCGATACACCGAATGTTCTCTTTCTCAAGGTCAGGCTGGATCTTTGTGGTAGCCAGGCAGAATAATTATCTCAAGTATGCAGACAGCTGTGGCTTTCAGCCAGCAGGGCCTCTCAGCCACTGGGGCAGGTCAGGCAAGGTCCTATGGCTCCTGACAACTTTTATTCTTAAATTTTATTTGTTTTTTTAGTGTTTGTTTTTGTTTTTTCTTTCCAGAGACAGGGTTTCTCTGTGTAGCTTTGGCTGTCCTAGACTTGCATTGTATAGCAGACTGACCTCAAATTTACAAGAAATCTTCTTGCCTCTGCCTTCCAAGTCCTGAGATTAAAGGTGTGTGCCACCACTAGTAGAAGATGGCATTAAATCCCTTTGAACTTGAGTTGGATGCTTGTGAACCACTTTGAGTGCTTGGAACCCACTAGTGGTCCTTTGCTACAAGATCTCATGTTTAATCTCAGCACTGAGGCGGCAGAGGCTTGTGCATCACTGTGAGTTCGAGGCCAGCCTGATCTACAAGTGAATCCAGGACAGCCAAGGCTACACAGAGAAACCCTGTCTCGAAAAACCAAAAAAGAAAAAAGAAATCTCTTAACCATTTAGCCATCTCTTTAGCACAGCAATTCTCATCATGTGGGTTGATACCACTTTGGGAGGTTAACAACCCTTTCACAGGGGTCGTTTATCAGATATCTTGGACATCGGGCATTTACATTATGATTCATAATAGTAGAAAAATTACAGTTATGAAATAATAACAAAATAATTTATGGTTGGTGGCTCTCCATAACACAGGGTTTTTCTGTATATCCTTGACTGTCCTGAACTCGCTTTGTGAACCAGGCTAGCCTCGAACTCACAGTGATCTGCCTGCCTCTACCTCCCAAATGCTGGGTTTAAAGGCATGTGCTAACACGTATGGCTTCTATCCACAATTGGAATGTTTCTATTCATTAAAATTTTTAATTAAGGCTGGTGTGGTGGTGCATGCCTTTAAAAATCCCAGCACTTGGGAGGCAGAAGCAGGCAGATCACTGTGAGTTTGAGGCTAGCCTGGTCTACAAAGTGAGTCCAGCAGAGCCAAGGCTACACAGAGAAACCCCATCTGAGAAACAAGAACAACCAAGTTGGTTCCAGCACTCCTTTGGTTACCTGTTTCACTCAGACGGTATGACTGGACTCAAATAAGGAAAAACTGGTGATGGACTTAGAGGTCAGTTGGGTCGCTCAGATAGTTCAGTGAATAGCCTGTATGGTGAAGTGGAAGGCCTTCAGTGACTTTAGAAAGGAATGGTTAAAAATTCTGTCAGCTGCTGGTCTCTTATGCTGGGGAAGCAGTGGGGGTACATAGGAGGTGGGGTGCAGTGGGCCCACAGCTAAGCAAAGGAAGAAAGCCTGTCCACTCTTTACTGGACTCTAGTGAGAATTTTGTTAGCATTTCTTTTAATGTCATTTTTATTATTTTTTTTTTACCTACCCATAACTCTGAGGTTTATATGTATAATGTTTTCAATCTATCCCTAAAGCATTTACTATTAATTGAGAGGTTTTGGCTATGAAAGCTGGGGCATTATTGGACCCCACCGCTAGGAGAGGCCCAACCAGAGGACCAGTTCCTGAAGGAGCTTTTAAGCTACTATTTGAACAGTTGGGTGGGGAATGTTTCTGCACAGCCCAAAGGGATATCTATAAAATTATCAAGTACTGTATCCTTCCCTGGCAGGCCAATCTCGGTGAAATCAGTTTTTTCTGATGCTTGCCTGGGTTTTGGTCTTTCATTCAAACCCCCTTCCTAGGTAAGGGCTCTTTGTTTTGGATTTACTTGTGCACAAACCTGGCATCTGCTTGAGATATCCTGGCTAGGCTGTTCCATCTAGGTGTAACATACCCCAGTCTGAGCAACTCAGGAAGTCTTGTGGACCCCTGATACGTAGCCTGTTCTACATCAGTTACCAGAGTCCTGCTAGTTGTTTCTGGAAGAATGATCTTTCCATCAACCTGTGGGTTTGAGTTGCCCATTGCCTCTTTACCATGGAGGCTCAGCAGCACTTGGTTGAATATCTCACCAGAGTAGCAATAGCCTTCCACCCTGGTTTTAGGGCCATTTCTTGGGCAGCCAGGTAGAGGACAGCAATTCACTGGGGAAGCCAAAAAGCCTCTAGGAGGGCCAAGTTTTTGTTTTTTTGTTTTTCCTTTTCTTTAATGTTGTTTCTCCCATGGGTAAGAAGCCTAGAGTATCTTATTAAGGAAACTTGGTTCCTCTGGCCTGTTATAAGCCCTACCAAAGATATATTTGGCTTTTAGTTCAGAAGGAAACTGGTTGGCTTTTTGTTTTTGTTTTTGTTTTTGTTTTGTTTTGTTTGAGACAGAGCCTTACTATAAAGCTCTGACTGTCCATTAACTTACTATGTAGACTACCCTGCCTGGAATTTAGAGATCTCTCTACTTCTCCAGGGATTAATGGCAGGCCTGTGCCACCACACCAAGATTTCTCTGAGGTCTTTCTATACTGAACTGCCTAGCCAATTTCTGTCTTTTGATCATTACTACCTCTGAAGAGGCAGTCATCTTAACTGTTCATAGGAATGGGTTGCCGACCTGTCTGGGTTTAAACTGAATCTGTTACATTGAATATGATGGTTTGGGGGCCAATTTAGGTGTAGGACTTATTATTTTATTGAAACCGGGTTTGTCTGTGTTGCCCTGGCTGGCCTCCAAGTCAGAGATCTGCCTGCCCCTGCTTCCCAAGCTCTGGCATCATTGGTGTTAGTCCACTACACTTGGCTAGAAGTAGGGTTTAAAAGTCCTTGATTGTTATCTAGATAGAGACAAGAGTGGGGAGCAAAGTCAAGAGTTAAAAGCCTAGGTATGTGGCCTAGTTTGGTTTCTAATTGGTGTGATAAAACATGACCAATAGCAACTTGGGGGGAGGAAAAATAGTTTTATCTTATGGTTTTCTTTCTTTCTTTCTTTTCTTTTCTTTGTTTTTGTTTTTGCTTTTGTTTGTTTGTTTGTTTGTTTTGTTTTTCGAGACAAAGTTTCTGTCTGTAGCCTTGGGTGTTCTGGACTCGCTTTGTAGACCAGGCTGGCCTTGAGCTCACAGTGATCCGTCTGCCTCTGCCTCCCAATGCTGGAATTAGAGGCGTGCGCCACCATGTCCAGCTTTCAGTTTGCTTTCTTGTATGTCGCAGAGTGTGAGTATAGATCTCAGAGTGGATGCATTATTCCACATCAATTGTCAGTTTAAGAAAATGCCCCACAGGCTTCTGTACAAACCATTCTGATGAGAACGTTTTCTCAGTTGGGGTTCCCTCTTTGCAGAAGACTCCAGCTTGTGTCAAGTTGGCAGTTAACCAGCAGCAGGGAGTCGGAAGCCAGGATACTGTACTTACTCTCGATGGGCTCACAGGAGCCACACATCTACTCAGGCTTCAACTTCTTTTTGCCTTCAAGGCTGGACTTGACAGTGATGAACCCAAGATCTGTTCATAGTCCTTAGAGTGGCTAGGATTATAGTGTATGCTCTCACTCAGATGGGAGTGAGAGGGAGGGAGAGTGAGGAGAGACAGACAGGGAGAGACAGATTGAGATTTAACCATCATTTGAGTTTTAGGTTAAAATAAGTAGCTAGCCTATCTCTTTTGGCTGTAGGTAGACACTACTGTGTTGAATTGAGCCCAGGTATGAAGGTTTATATATATTTTTTTCTAATCAACAAAATTATTAGTGAGGTAGTTGTCTAAATGGCATGTTATCTAGACTATGTCTTCTGTCTGGGCAATATGACTCATTGGCCAATTAAAAGACTCAGTACCAACATTTTAGTCTTTGCTGAGACTTTTCTGTTGGGTGTTTAAGACCACATAGATGACAAAAATTAATTTCATTTTTTAAACATTGAGAAAAGGTCTCTGTGTGTAGCCTTGGCTGTTCTGGAACTTGCTGTGTAGACCAGGCAGGCCTGAATTTAGAGATCTGCCTCCTCTGTATTGGTATTAAAGGTGTGTACCAACATGCTCAGCTAATTATTTTTTATTGCTAAGTCCACTTGAGGATCTGGTCCTTGGTGGGTAACTTGGGCTTGGAGAAGCCTCTCGTTCTTCTAGCCTTCCTTTTACTAGTTGTTCCCTTTATGTGAGAATAAACCATGCTTGACCATGGCTTTGCTTAGAAGCATTGAGGAAAATTTCCTCTATGTTCACTCTCTTCTTTGTATATTGTTAGAGTTTACCGGCAGAGGTCTCCGTGGCTTCTCTGAATAAGAGAATAAGTGACTTCCCACAGATACAGAATATTTTGTACATACAGTCCCCTCAGAACTCAATATTTCTCTGACCATATCAGTATAGCCTCCATTTATGATTATTAAACACACAGAAGATTACCCATCTGGTTACTTGTTACAAGTTACACTGGTGGGTCTGTGGTTGCACAAATGAAACACCAAAGACACCTGTGAGAGGGGTGAGGAAAAAAAAACCAGAAAAGAACATATACTGATGTCAGGGACAGAATCCAGTGTAAACACTTTAACACTGTGACAACCAAGCCGGGCGTGGTGGCGCACGCCTTTAATCCCAGCATTTGGGAGGCAGAGGTAGGTGGATCACTGTGAGTTCGAGGCCAGCCTGGTCTACAAAGTGAGTCTAGGACAGCCAAGGCTACACAGAGAAACCTTGTCTCGAAAACCAAACCAAACCAAACCAAAACAACAACAACAACAACAAAAAACACTGTGACAAACAGATAGAGTTAGTTTATAGTGGCAAAAACCACAATTAGCTCATAGGAAGGGTTGCCAAGGGAACAGGGTGGTCAGTAGGGTAGTTAGCTATGACTCAAATTATTTTTTTACTTTTTAGACAAAGCAAGTTTGCTGACCCCTACTTCGATTGGTACTGGCCAGTTCAGTTGTGGACAGCTGAATGTGTGGCTGGGGAATTTTTGCTGACCATTAAGGCTATAAGATATGCTAGTCATAAACATGATTTGTAGTTGAAGTGACCTGGTGCAGGGACTTTTACCCCCAGCTGGAGGTATAAATATTTTTTTCTTAGAACATAAAACGTTGGCTCTTAGTCAGCTTGACCTTATCCATGGAATTATTTCTGGGCCAGAGTTGGAGGTCTTTTTGTGATACAATGGAGTCTAATATCCCTTTAATAGAATGAAGTCTGACTGCTGCTAATGTGGTCCCTGTTAACTTGGGCCCTTCACACCAGTCTGGTACTTGTCACTAACTGTGCTATATAAATAAAATGGGCAAAACCTAAACTTGGTTCAGTATGTATTTTCAAGCCAGTCCTTATAATCTTTAATCAACAACAGATTGATAGCTCCTTTGACATCATTATCTTGTACTTTGATCAGGCCTTGGCTGTCCTGGACTCACTTTGTAGACCAGGCTGACCTTGAATTCACAGAGATCTGCCTGCTTTGGTCTGAAGTGGGAAGGCCAAGTCCCACCTCTAGAGCTCAACAACAAATGATAATTTACCACTAACATGTATATATAAAAGGCATTTGTTTCTTGTTTTAAAAACATTTTCTCCTTTTAAAAAATATTTATTTATTTAATATATGAGTGCTGTATCTGCCACCATGTAGTAGCTGGGAATTGAACTTAATACCTCTGGAAGATCAGACTGTGCTTTTAACCACTGAGCCATCTCTCAAGCCCCCAAGGCATTTGTTTCTATGTAAAATAGCCCAGTGGTTTATTAGTGGACAGGAGACTGGTTGTGGAGGTCAGTGATAACTGGCTAGACCAAGCCTTATAACTGAGAAGATTTATGTAAGTGAGTTTTATCATCTATTGGTCATGTATTGCAAACAGGTATTGACAAGAAATAGAAACCATTTTATTTTTAGTTTTCTATAAGAAGCAGAAGAGTTAATGGGGCTAGAGAGATGGCTCAGTGGTTAAGAGCACTGGCTGCTCCCCCAGGACCCAGGTTCAATTCCAACCGTCTACTTGATGTTTCACAACCAAGGTAACTCCAATCTCAGGAGATCTGATGCCCTCTTCTGGCCTTGGGCACTGAACATACATGTTACACAGATATAAGTGCATACAAAACTTAACACAAACAAAAATGGTTGATTCTAAAGGGACATCCTCGGATATCTGTAAGTTTTATAAGATTATGGGTAAGTGGCAGAACACATAATTGAGAAGGTCAGACCAAAAGACATATTTGCTTTTACTAAAGTTTAACCTGAGACACTCCCTGCCTAAATTTGGTATGATCAGCTCTTTGGGAGTCAATACTTGTAATAATTTTTTATGTGTCTGCAGATAGCTTGAAAAACTTTATGTCTTAGTTAGGGTTACTATTGCTGCGATGAAGCCCCTTGATCAAAACAACCTGGGGAAGAAAGGGCTTATTTGTCTTAATCTTCCATATCACTGTGCATCATCAAAGAAGTCAGAGGACAAACCTGATGCAGGAGCAGGAGGCAGAAACTGTGCAGAGGTCTCAGAGGGTTGCTGCTTACTGTCTCGCTCCCCTTGGATATCTCAGCCTGCTTTATTATAGAACCTGGGACCACGAGTCCAGGGATAACAACACCTATGATAGACTGGTCTCTCTCCTATCACTAAGAAAATGCCTACAGGCTTGTGCATAACATTATTATTTTTACCGTTATTATTATTATTAATTACTACTACTACTTCCTTTGATAACTCTAGCTTGTATCAAGATGTCATAAAACTTGCCAGCACATTTAGTAAGCACCTTTCCTCTTATAAAGAGATCAAATTGTAGGGTAAGCTAATACTCAGTTATTTTTCTATAGAGGCCACCTTTTATCGCCAGTTTATATATAGGCCACTAAATGGAAGAAACCCCAATGGTAAAGGACACAGCCACAAAGAGCTTTGTTTGTTTTTTTGTTTGTTTTTCAAGACAGGGATTCTCTGTGTAGCTTTGGCTGCCCTAGACTCACTTTTTAGATCAGGCTGGCCTTGAACTCAAAGAAATCCACCTGCCTCTGCCTCCTGAGTGCTGAGATTAAAGGTGTGCACTACCATGCCCAGCTCTCAGAGAGCTTGTGCTGAGGACTTTCCATCTGAAAGACAAAATAAGGTGCAGTGGAATGTCTTCCAGGTCTTCTTTCTTGGTCTTGTTTGGTATAGAGATTTATCCTGAGAAAAGGAAGCACCTATCAGAGAAATCAATGTGATGGCTATTCTTGGTTGTCAACTTGACTGCATCTGGAATCAACTAAAACCCAATGGCTGAGCACATCTGGGAGGGATTTGGGTTTTTTTTTTTTTTTTTTTCTTAATTAAATCATTTGGAGTGAGACAATCAAATCTTTGAGGTGGAAAGATCCACTTTTAATCTTGGTCACACTTTCTCCCTGCATCCTCTATAAAGAACATGGAAGAAGGAAACTTGCTCTCTCTTTGCCTGCTCGCTCTCACTCTTGTTAGCAAGTTCATTCCTTCACTGGCATTAGAGCCTACCTTGAGATTCAGGTGTATATTGCAGAACAGCTGCGACATCCAGCCCGTGGACAGAGCAACTACTGGATTATTGGGCCTTGTGTTGGTAGACAGTCGTTGTTGGAATATGCAAAAATATATGTGTATATGTATATGTTTGTATATTCATATGTGTATGATAACTATATTAGTTCTATAAATTCTGTTCTTCTAGAGCAGTGGTTTTCAATCCTCCTAATGCACCTTTTAATATAGTTCCTTCTGTTGTAGTTGCCCCCCAACCATAAAATTATTTTTCTTGCTACTTAATAGGTACTGTTATGAATCATGATGTACATATCTGTGTTTTCTGATGGTCTTAGGTGACCCATATGAAAGGTCTTCAAAACTCAGAGGGTCAAAACCCACAGATTGAAAACCACTGCTCTAGAGAATGCAGTTAAACAGTCAGTGTTTAACTTATTTGGTCTTGGGTACTTGTGCCCTTCTTCATTAGCTGCTATGGGATAGAGACGATCATCCGTTTGTAAATGTTCACTTCTACCAACCTTTAATACCCTGAGACTTGAAAAAAAAAAGGTGAGGCATCATAGAGCATACCCTTAATCCTACTACTCAAAGGCTGAGGCCAGCCTGATATACATAGCAAGCTCAAGGTTAGCCAGTTCAACATAGAGAGACCCTGTCTCATAAAAACCAAAATAAGATTTCCTCCCCCCTCTTCTCCCTCTGGCTCTTTCTCTGACTCTCTCAGTTTCTCTCCTTTCGGGGGTACGCCTCCTCTCTCTCCCCTCCTCCTTTCATAATAAACTTCTTTCCTAACATTAAGAAAAAACCAAAATAAATAAATAAAAATTGCTGAAGTAAATATTTTGAGCTTCATATTTCAGAGAAGTCAACCAATTTCTTTCATGATTGTATGTGTTAAGGTTTTGGCTACCTTGTTGGGTTAAACTTCTGATGTTTAAACATTCCCTTTGTACCTTTTTTTTTAAATTTATATTCTGTCAATCCATATTACATCTCACAATCTAGATATGAGGCAAGCATGAGAGTACTCAGGGTGAATTCACTTTTTAAAAAGAGCCACTAGCTGTCTGGACCCACCAAACAATCAACTGGGACCCTAGACCCCTAGGGAAAGAATGGGGGACAAGAGACACAAAGAACGGACAGCAAGTCAAGAAGTCTGATCAAGCTGACAAAATTTCATTTTTTTCACAGGCAATTATATACCATTGAAGTAGGAGCTAAGTGGGGTGGTCCGGGTGGGCAGTTTTCGCAAGATATCAGAAAGTCAGGAAGTTTGGCAGGGTGAGGACCCCTGTGGTTCTGGGGCTGGGTGGAATTGTTAGGCATCTGGAACCACATGATGTTATCTATAGACTTTGTTTTACTCATCCTCTGAAGGTCTCTGTAATTCTGGGAATACTGAGAACAGCTGGAGAGTACCTTGAGGGAGGGGAAGAGGTTACAAGGCAGCCTTCTGGAATGTACCCTGAGACAAGGAGGGAAAGAGGTCACAAGGCAGCCTGCCCCAGGTCCACTCGATGTATTATGCCAAGGTCCGAAACGCTTGCCGGCTATGGTCTTGGCTCCCCACAATTAGCCAGGCTGCCAGGATTAGAAAAGCTAAATTATAATTTGCCACAATCAACCTTGGATTAAATACCTATAATCTAAAGAATATGGGACCTAGAAAACAGGAACATCTAAAATACCCTGTTAAGAGATGGCATTAGAATGTTCATTTTCCTTAGCCTGTTTATGTCATAGCAACTAAAAACTGAAAACAGAAGTAGGGATGCCTAGGGCATGTTGACGCAGAAGCAAGCAAATAACAAACATTGAGTAAAGGAGTCCCAAGAAGAGAAAGAATGATCTTATAAAAGCATTAAGACACAGCAAACCCCACATTTGCTACCTTCTGCCCAAGCAGTCTGAACCCAATGACAGCAGCTTCTTAGTATCTGGCAACCTATCATTCATGTTCAGCTTGGGATTCGTGCTTTCCCCAGACTCTGGGCCTCTGCAAATTTACAAGGGCTTCCCAAGCCTAGCCATTTCAAAGTGTTAGCTTCTTCTGGGAGACACATGGCTGGGGAAACCACTTAAGTCCCCTTTAAAGCAGTAAATATATTAGGACACTAAAAAGAAAACCCACTCCACAGTGGTCTGCTGTCACGTCCTTAGTGTGATATGCTATCTTCGTGTTACTGATAAAAATGGTGAGTCTCAATCTTGGCCAGATCTTTTGGCTGTACTGGCTAGAGTCATCAGAGGGGAAGATTCAGGTGAGGAAATGCCTCCATGAGATCTGGCTGTAAGGAATTTTCTCAATTAGTGATCAATAGGGGTGGGTGTAGGCCATGGTTGGTAGCTCTATCCTTGGGCTGGTAGTCCTGATTTCTAAAAGAAAGGAGACAGTCAAAGACCAGCTTTGACATCACAGGGTAAACTAAAGGCAGGCCATGGAATTGGCAATCTATTACTCAGCAGACTTTTCTGTGAGGGAATATAGCTTGATTCACTGGAGCTGGCGAAGTACTCCCTGGGGCTGGCAAAAAACTTTTTGGGAACTCTTTGAGGGCCAGCAAAAAAAAAAAAGGGGAAAGAATCATATATACTGGTGTCAGACTGTTGAAGTTTGAAACAACCATTGCAGGATATTTGATCCCATCGTGATCCCTGTTTCTTCTTGTTGAGTCTTAACACACACCTTTAACCAAAGAACTTTCTGGTCTTTATTGTAAACAGGTGATTGAGGTGTGGTTCAGCCAGCCCTAGCACGCACCTTTAATCCAAGAGCTATCTGTACACAGGATTTAATAAGGTTAACCTTAGGTCAAGAGGCAGAGCGAGAAACATGCTGACAAAGATTAAAGAGTAGGAGGGACTTTGAGTTGAAGGGTGTTTAAGACAGTGTGTAGAATTAGAAGGAGGTTTTGGCTTTAAACTCTTTAGTTCTTGAGCTCTTGGGTTCCTAGGCCTTTGGTTTTTTGAGCTTTGAGCTAGCAAGCTTTTGGCCTTGGGTTTTTTGTCTTGTTTTGACCTTTTCCTCCTCAGCTGTCAGCAGAGCTAGTAAGCCTTTTGTGCCTTTCCCATCACGCTGTGAGCTGAATAGAAAGGTCAGCTGAGTGCTTTCTCAGCCTCTCTGAGCTAGCAGATCTTCACCCTAGCATCTGGCTCCTGAGTCTTTATTGGCAAAAGAGAATATTTGAGATTTTCATTTAAAACAACACACAGCACAAGCTAATGAGTCATGCTGAACCAGACTTCTTTCTTGCCTCACACAATTGACACTTCTCTGGCCTTGGTGTCTATGGAGACCCTTCACACAGGTAGACTTAAACTTCAGATAAGTCATAAACTCAGAGGCCCGTCTGATCTCAGCTCAGACCATGCTGAAGTGCAATAAAATGAAACCAGGTCACATTCTCCTTCCCAGTTTCTTCTGTGCTCACAAACACCACTTACGGGTTTGAACATGCCTCCCCATGCCTTCCTTCTTCACAGGTTGTTTTGACAACAACTTGTGCTCAGTAGCTGAGGGGAGGTTAAACTAAAACCAGACAACACAGCATGGCAATAATTTGTGTGGTAAAACATATGAACTCAACTTTCTTGGGTTGAGACAAAGAATTCCTTCCTTTTTTTTTTTTTTTTTTTTTGCATGCTATCTGGGGTCTACTTACCTAATGCCATAGGTATTGTTTCCTATTATTAGTGCTAACTGAAGATATCTTTTTAAAGGAAAGAGTGCAGATGTCCACATTTAATATGAAATGTATGGATCCCATAAGGGTTTGTTCTCTGATGGAGGATAGGATTGCTTTACCATAAGCAGAATGTAACCATGTAGTTTGTTTCCGTCTTGGCCAGTGTCTTAGTTACGGTTTCAATTTTGTGATGAAACACCATGACCAAAGAACAAGCTGGGAGAAAATGGCTTATTTATGCTGTTCATCACTGAAGGAAGTCAAGACAGGAACTTAAGCGGGGAAGAATCCTGGAGGCAGGTGCTAATGCACAGGCCATAGAGGAGTACTGATTACTGGCTTGCTTCACATGACAATATATGGTGTCAAATCCATGAGTTAATGGAATATAATATTTCTTAGACATCCATCAAATGTATATGTTAATGGAGGTATTCATGTAGACATGCATGCTGGATTGAAACTGCTGCAGTTTGCAAAGTAAAGCTTATATTTTAACCACACTTAAAAAAAAAATCATATGAGGCCAGGCATGGTGGCACATGCTTTTAATCCCCAGCACTTGAGAGGCAGAGGCAGGCAGCTTGTTGTGAGTTCGAGGCCAGCCTGGTCTACAAAGTAAGTCTAGGACAGCCAAGGCTACACAGAGAAATCCTGTCTCGAAAACCAAAGGGGGGAAAAAAAAGAAAAGAAAAAAAAATCATAAGATAAATCCAGATGGAAGAAGATCCTACAGATTTATGTATATTTAAATGCTGAAGTAAATCATGCTTAAAGTTTCATAACATGAATGAAAAGCTATGTAATTTATGACTGTACAGTATTTACCAATTATTTGTGTTTGAAGAAGTTTCCAGCTGAACCTGATAGTGCAGGCTTAGGGCCTGCCCAAACAACTTAATAAGAACAGCCTCAATAAAAATTGGAAAAAAAAATGATAAGTAACCCATTCATTTAGCACTGGTCTCTTAGTTTAATTCTCAGTACCACCCTTAAGAGAATGAGAGGGATCCTAGGTGATAAATATCTATCTTTAACAGGAAAACATTGAGAGGAAAGTTTTCTAAGTGTAGACATGAACTTTAACAGCAGAAATAGTTGTTGATAAAGATTGTTAGACAATTTCCTGCTCACAGTGTAGGTATCCTTATAGTGTAGCCAACCATACACTTAGGCTGCCTGGTATAATTCCAAGACGCCATTAGTCTGTGGAATGTTGCTTCATTGCATAATTTAGGCATGGTACCAATAAGTATGTATCAAAAGATTTGGCATAAAAATAAATTTTCTAACTATGAGGAATACTTACTCAGGACAAGATTTTGTTCTATCAGAGACTTAGGTGAATATAAACTCCTAGGATGCATTAATCTTTATTAGTACTTAATCAGTGTTGCATCATATGACTTAACTGCATGTTGAGTTTGTTCTGATCATACGACGTGTGTATGGCTTGTGATGTCATGCCATGCAGTGCCAATGAACAGCTCCCTGAAGCACCTAAGTTCACACACAAAACTTTCTGGAATGTTACAAATTGAAATACTTTTACATAATGCCTAGAATTTTCTGCTATTATGGAAATATTATTTAATTGTGGAAAACAGACTTTTCTGTTTGCCTAGTGTCATTATCAGCATGTAAGTACCAAATTAATTTATCTTTCTATGGTATTGTTATAGTTTACATTTAAAAATTGCCTGTGTTAGCCGGGCGTGGTGGTGCACTTCTTTAACCCCAGCACTTGCGAGGCAGAGGCAGGCTGATTTCTGTGAGTTCGAGGCCTGCCTGGTCTACAAAGTGAGTCTAGGACAGCCATGGTAACACAGAAAACCTTGTCTTGTAAAACCAAAAAAAAAAAAAAATTTACCTGAGTTACTGACTTTTATTAAAAAAGAATCATTTGATGGTTATTGGACTGTAATAAAGAAAAATATTTTAACAACTTATAAAATGTTCCTAATTGTATTTCTGCCTATTTGTACTGATTTATACGATGTTCTCCATATTTCCAAACTATAAACCAAAGTATCGAGTAACTCTGAGAAACATTGATTCTCTATATGCTGCATTATCAAATATTCAGCTAAGATTTAATGTTTTATGTAAAAATAAGTATGCCCATTTCATTAATATACAAACTTACTCTCATGTTTAAAAATGGTAAAATTACATATGCACCAAATTGTTTTTAAGTAGATCTCTTTGATTTATGAGCAGCAAATGTATCATTTGAACATCCACTCTGTATACCTGTCTATTGAGGGTTGCATTACAATTTCTTACACAAAAGGAGTCATTAAAAAAAAAAAAAAAACTGGACTAGTCTGGTGGTTTCCAGTGTATGGCGCCGTGTTTTGGGGCCGTGAGACTTTAACCAGGTGTGGCCTAGCTAGAGGAAGTGGATCCATGGTAGTATAATTCAGGCCCAGGCATGATAGTGCACACCTGTAGTTCCAGAACTTGGGAGACAGAGGCAGGCAGATCACTGTGAATTTGAGGTCAGCCTGGTCTACAAAGCAAATCTAAGACAGCCAAGGCTCTTACACAGAGAAACCCTTGTCTCAAAAAAACTAAAAAAGAAAAGAAGCAGAAGAAAGAAAATATAATCCAGAACCACGAACAAGTTCTTGGCTATCTTTCTCTGTTCTTAT
Organism: Acomys russatus; assembly: GCF_903995435.1. Lineage (NCBI taxonomy): Eukaryota > Metazoa > Chordata > Mammalia > Rodentia > Muridae > Acomys > Acomys russatus. Next base: position 322,844 of record NC_067143.1, read on the forward strand.
ACTGTCAAGGTGGGAAGTTACAGGCATATAGTCTGGCTACCATGGAGACATTGTCACCTTGTTCTCATGCCATGATAGGCTGTATCACATTTAACAACATCAAGTAATATTTCCAAGAAATATTTCTATAAATCCATGAGTGGTATTTTATGACAGGAGACGACAAGGGTGGGAGAGAGGGAGTGAGACACACACACACACACACACACAAACACACACACACACACACAGAGAGAGAGAGAGAGAGAGAGAGAGAGAGAGAGAGAGAGAGAGAGAGAGAGAATCCACAAGGAACTGATGATTGTATTGTGCATATCGCCCATATAAAATTTTCTTTTTGAGTTGCTTATTTCTGGAAAAAATTCCTTAGGTTTCCTCCAGTGCTTTGTGAGCCAGAACAGTGCAAAGGTTACATTTAGATTTTGGTTGTGTTAGGGTTAGGAATTAAGGGTTCAAGTTATAGGATTAGGTTAAGATTAATGTGATAGTAAATCACCTTTGTCATCTAAATGGAATTTAGATTAGCCATGGAAACAAATTTCTTTAGGCATGTCTGTAAGGAATTCTATGACTAGGTTAAAGTAAGAGAACCCACCATAAATGAAAATTATCTTTTGAAGATGACGATATAGTGACTGGGACCTGAAATGACTTTAGACGGAATTGTCTTAACTCCCCAGTACTCCTCTTCCTCTGATACTCAACTTTAGTTATTACCTAATTTACTTATTCGGTAGGACAGGATTTCACTATGTATGCTCAGGCTTTTCTCTCACTTATGGTGGTCTTCCTACCCTTACCTCATGAATGCTCCGTGGCCAGCATCATTTACAGTCCAGCTTAAGTGGCACATTAGAATGGTCAGACAGAGCAAGTATATTAGGGAAAGAGAGGGAGAGGGAGATAAGGGGGCAAGGGAGAGAGAGAGAGAGAGAGAGAGAGAGAGAGAGAGAGAGAGAGTGAGTTTTATGCTGCTTTTTGTAGTAATAAATACAGTTCTTTTCAGGAACCTCCAGCTGAGTGAAGCCAGTAGCCTTGACTGCATTGTCAAAAAGAACTTGAGTCAATACATAGTAGAACTGGAACTGGGGTTTTATGTCTGTTTATTGTTTAGTGTTATGGTTAATTTATCAGTATGCCTAATAATGTTTATTATCAGGCCCATAATTATTATTATTATGGTGGTATTTTTTAACCTGCTAGCAATTAAAAGCGCTCAAACCTTAGGCATGCCTAGCCCATTTGCCCTGTCCAAGTGTGTTGGCTTTTTATTGGCCAAATAGAAATAACATTTTAGGCAAGATTACACAGCAGTCTTGGGGTGCAGAGACAGCAAGCAGTAATTAGCATCAAATTACATCAGATCAACCTCCAACAGTGTGTGTGTGTGTGTGTGTGTGTGTGTGTGTGTGTGTGTGTGAAGGTGAGAGGACAAGGACAACATTACGTTCCACTGAATTTGAGGCAAGGCCCTTTGTTTGTTATTTTATGCCTATAATTATATAAGGATGCTCCTGTCTCTACGTCCTATCTTGTCACAGGTTACTGGGATTACAGAGATGCACCGTTGTATTTGACTTTATTTGTCAAATTTCTGGGCATGTGTACTGTAGAGCAAGTGCTTTACTCACTGAGCCATCTTTTCTGCCCTGGAGATTTTTCTTTGTTTTCCTTTGCTTTGTTTAGTTTTTCGAGACAGTTTCTCTGTATAGCCATGGACTTCCTTTGGCTACACACAAAGATCCTGCCTCTGCCTCCACCTAGTGCTGGGATTACAGGTGTGCAACACTGTGCTGCCAGACCTGGAGGTTCTTTTTTCTTTCTTTCTTTCTTTCTTTTTCTTTCTTTCTTTCCTTTATTCCTTTGTTTTTGTTTTTGATTTTTTGTTTTTAGAGACAGGGTTTCTCTGTGTAACAGCCCTGGCTGTCCTGGACTTGCTTTGTAGACCAGGCTGGCCTCGAACTCAGAGATCCCCCTGCCTCTGCCTCCTGAGTGCTGGGATTAAAGATGTGCATCACCATGCCTGGCAAGCCCTGGAGTTTCTTTTTCTTTCTTTCTTTCTTCCTCCTCCTCCTCCTCCTTCTTTTTTTGGGCTTTCCAAAGCAGGATTTCTCTGTGTAGCCTTGGCTGTCCTAGACTCGCCTAGACTAAGCTGGCCTCAAACTCACAGCAATCTGCCTGCCTCTGCCTCCCGAGTGCTGGGATTAAAGGCGTGCACTACCATGCCAGGCTAGCCCTGGAGTTTCTAAGAAGAGAATGTAGGCATAAGTATTAGCAAGAAACGCACTTCAGGAAAGTGTGGGTTTGTCAAGGCAGAGCCACTCTTAAGTGCAACAACAGCCATATAAACACCTTTTGTGACCTCTGAAATTACATCTTCAGAAGTCCAGGAAGGACTCCTGCCTTTTGGTAAATGAAACCATAGGTTGTTCCCTGAGGTGCCATAGATGGCACTACAATCTAATAAGATAAAGTCTTTATGCACAGTTTCTGAAGCTACAGTCTAGCTGTTAGAGACAGCATGGTGTGGTCCTGAATTCTCTCATCCCCACTTAGATCTCCAGAGCATCCCATTGCCTATGTAACTCAGCTCCCTGGCAGGAATGATATTCTAAGAAGACATCTGTGTCTTGCTCTTTGGCCAACAGACTATTGAAACAAATTAGTGTTTTTCTAGGAATCTCATCCTAGAAGAAAATGCTGGGGACAACTAGAGGAGCACTAGGTCTGACTTGCCACCATACTGTTAAGAGCTGATGGGAGGAGGAGAGTGGACTGTATCTCATCCCTCGGCTGGGCTGCTTAGTGAAGCATCTTGCTGGATTCTGCTTACACCTTATTCTGCTGTAGGACCCTAAAGATGGCCTAGGGCACATAAGTCATGACTCTTCCTAATGTAACCTCACTAAATAAATCATTTTCTGTCCTGCACTTATATTTATATTGATTGATTTTGTTTGTTGGTGCCACAGTGGGGAGAGAACCTCACCAAGATGCTAAGCCTTCATTTTCTGAAGGAGGAGAGAGGTTCAGCCTTCTGGAAAAAGACTGACCCAGAATAGCTCACTCTAGTTACTTTTACTCATTCCCTACACAAAATTTATTGGGGCTGGGAAAGGTTCCAGTTACCAAAGCAATCTTGCCCTTGCTGCCTGGGAGAGCAGACAACAGGCACAAATCTCAGCCCATTTTGATCAAATGTCAGAACTCCAAGTTTGCCAGGATTGTCTTAGGACCAAGGGCTTATGCTGGACCAATTGCAGACTATCCAGAGCGACAGCATTCTTCAAGGTTCAAACAGTCTCAAAACAATTTCTCAGCTTCTATTGATTAATCCAAACATAGCAAAGGCTTTGATGAGACATTTCACACAAAGTAATACACAGATGCTTTACTATATAGATCACTTAAAGCCCAACATAAAGGCTTTACTATATATAATAGCTACTTACTATTTATTTATTTATTGTTGGTTTTTCAAGACAGGGTTTCTCTGTGTAGTCATGGCTGTCCTAGACTTACTTTTTAGACCAGACTACCCTTGGACTCACAGCGATCTGCCTGCCTCTGCCTCTGGAGTGCTGGGATTAAAGGTGTGCACCACCATGCCTGGCTTGTTTATTACTTTTTCGAGACAGGGTTTCTCTGTGTAGCCTTGGTCATCCTGGACTCACTCTGTAGACCAGGCTGGCCTCGAACTCACAGCGATCCGCCTGCCTCTGCCTCCCGAGTGCTGGGATTAAAGGCGTGCGCCACCACGCCCGGCTTGGCTTGTTTATTACTTTTTAAGGCAGAGTTTATTGTGTAGCTCTGGCTGCCCTAGAACTTGCTATGTAAATTAGGCTGGCTAAGAAATCAGAGATCCACCTCTCTCTGCTTCCTTCCCAATTGCTAGGATTTTAGGCTGTTTTTCTTTTGTTTTATGGAAGGATGAGCAGCAGAGACTTTTTGATTAGGGTAGCCAGGACACAGGCACTGGTCCTAACTCCAGTACCGGAAGAAGGCTCCCTTCAAATGCATCCCTGATGCCTTCAACTCTTACTGGCTTCCCACGGTGAAGTTCTATTATAACCACACCAATGGACATATTTTACAGATGGGGAAATCCAGTTTCACAGACATAAGAGCTTTTTACTACAGTTATGTGTAACTGCTCTTTTTATTCCCTCCATTCTAGAGATTCATTAAAGTTGAAAATGAAGCCACCTAAGCCATGCAGGGTGACACAGGCCTGTAACCCCTTGGGAGGTTGAGACAGATTTGTGAGGATTCAAGGTCAACCAAGGTGCACAGCAGAGTAGGGAAGGAGACAGGCACTCGCAGAACTCGGATTAGTGGCTTCCCGCCCACCTCCCTAGCTTCCGCGGTTGGGCGAGAGAATCGCAACCCCCTGGAACTCGGTTGGAGAACCAGTGATAACGCTTGGGCTCCGGAAGGTCCTCCCTCTCCGGAGTCTTCATTGCTCTCCTAGGCTCCGCCCCGGCCCGTTTGCGTGCGTTCCTCACAGTGGCGTTCCCTGGCGAGCGGCGTGGGCGCTGGCAGTTGGAGGAGTCCACGCACACTCGGTGAGGAGCTGGAAGGCCCCGGCGCTGGCCCTGAGAGCTGCTGCTAGAGGCGGCATTCTAGCAACAGTCACTCCCGGGGGTCTGCGGCTGCGCTTTGGGTAGCCGCGGGACAGACCGGGGTTGGGGCGGAAGTGTCTTCCATGCCACTGTGATCCGGACTTCTGTTGTAAACTTGTTCACCTTCTTTCCTTTCGGGTCTCTTTCCTTCTTGGGCCTCCTGGCGTCTCTTCCTGTCCCTGGTGGAGAAGGTGGCCCTTCTGAAAGGTTTCCAGAATTTCCAGGCCGTAGTTAAGATGATCTTCCAAAAGGCCCCTAGACGTCCCCAGTTCCAGCACTCTCTTGTCTCTGTGTTCCTGGCCAGGCCAACTACTTTACTGGCTTGAACCTCAAGAAATCTGGCTGTCGTGGGTCCAGTGAAGAATAGGATTGTGTCTTCAGCCCTCTCTGGCAGGGTGTGGAGAAAGATCTTGCCTGTCTCCTGTGTCACGCCCTGCTCATAGAGAGTGGTGGCTACAGCCCAGCAACCTATGTACCTCTTGGTGAGTGTGACTTTGACTTCAATGTTAGACAATACGGGTAACAAGTGACTTGTCCTTGGGATAACATGTTTTCCGCATTTGTGTAGAATATATATGCTTTACAGTAGGGAATTTTCATTTTTTTTCTTGGTTTTTTCGAGACAGGGTGTCTCTGTGTAGCCTTGGCTGTCCTAGACTCGCGTTGTAGACCAGGCTGGCCTCGAAGAATTCTCATTTTCTTATTCAAACTTTTACTCTGGCTGGCTGGCAAAGGGTTGAGAAGAGGACAGGGAAAACTTTCACAGGCTTTCACCACTACTGAGAAAGTCACTTATCATTTGGCTCCCCTATTCCTCTGGATTTTAAGACTGTTGTCCAAGGCCTAGGAGAGTAGATATTTGGTACTTTGCAGTGTTACTTTGTGGATTTTTCTAAATGGGGAGCAAAGCTCAGTGTCTAGACAGTGAGATAGCTCATCAGTGGGTTCTGGGACGTTGGTTTAACTTGACGGTGAAGTAGTGGAAACTCACCAGGAATGTTCTCTAATGCTTTGTCTGGCTTAAAAATGTCTTTTTTATTTTTTGAGGATTTCCTACATCATAGTTTGATCATATTCATCCCCCTCACCTATCTCTTCCCAGATTCACATTCTATCTAATATCCAGTCTGATCAGAACTGCCAATAGACTCTTGTTTGATTTGACGGTGGGACTCTCGGAGATCCAGTTGCCTTTGTCTTCCCAGTGCTGGGATTAAAGGCATGCATAACCACTCTGGCCGCTACTGTTGTTTGTTCTCAACCTTTCTTTAAAGATTTGTAGTTAAGCTATAAATAGCATCTGAGTTTTCAGATAGTTGATAGAAACTGTGATGTGTGTGATTCCTTTTTTGGGGTAGAAGGATATCTCTCTGGCAGTCCTGGAACCTGCTATGTAAACCAGGCTAACCTTGAACTCAGAGTTCTTCCTCTTCCTGAAAGGAGTACTGGGATTAAAGGTGTGTTACTAGAAACCCAGCTATGTATGTGATCTGTTTTTAAAAACTTTTCAGGAACATTTGCCATCCTGGGATTCCAATGTAGATGGAAGATCAACTGAGACATCCAGCCTTGTGTGCTGAATAACTCTCAGGTTCTTGACCTTTCCTTTGGATGACAGCCATTGTTGGACTAACCAGATTGAGTACAGCCGGTAAGCCACTCTTAATAAATTCCCTTTATACACATATATATCTTCATTCTGTTGGTTCTCTATCCCTTTAGAGAATTCTGGCTAATACACTGTGTCTGAATACAATCTTGACTTTTCCTTTATTGGGAGTTGAATTCTCAGTAGATACTCTTGTTCTTTCAGATCTTTAAGGATGGTGTTCCACTATTTTCTGGTTTGTATTTATTTTTAGATGTATTTATTTTAGGTATATGAGTATTTTTCCTGCATGCATGTGGGCATCTTGTGACTGAGGAGGCCAAAAGAAGGGACGGGATCACCTAGACCTGAAATTACAGAAAATTGTCAGCTGCTGTGTGGGTGCTGGCAACTTAACTCATGTTCTTTGTGAGAGCAGCAAGTGCTCTTAACTGCTTAGCCATCTCTCCAGTCCAAATTGTTTTTGATAAGTACGATCACAATTGCATCTTTTATCTCTGAAGTAGGTGCCTTCATTTTTTCCCCTTCTCTGTTTAAAGTTTTTTTTTTTTTTTTTTCCTTTGCTTTAAGGTAAATTGACAATGGAGGGCTTTGGTCTCAGGTAATGAATTAAAAGGTCCTTCCCTTTCAGTTGTTTGGAAGAGCCTGTGTCTTCCTTAAATATGTAGTAAACTTTACCCTGGGGGGCTAAAGTCATGGGGAGGGTGGTTGATAAGTTCCATCTTTTCTTTGGGTATGTTTTCTAGTCAGATTTTCAAATTTTTCTTGATTGAGTTATGGTAGAAATCTGTCCATCACATCTAGGTTATCTAATATGTTGTTGTCCTATCCTCTTCTAATTAATTTTCTTTGGTGATAATATCTCTTTCATTTTCATTGTAATGAGACAGTGAGACACTGGAGAGTCAACTTACAGTTTCTCACATACTAGATAGGCATTCTAAGACTGAGTCCTTAGTTTTTTGTTTGTTTTTCTTTTTTTGAGACAACATTTCTCTGTGTAGCCCTGACTGTCCTGGAAATGGCTCTGTAGACCAAGATGGCATAGACTCCAACATCTGCCTGCCATCTAAAGTGCTGGGATTAAGTCTAGCTTTGTTTGGTTTTGTTTTAAAAATTTTTAGGCGTATTTTATTTCTAGACCATGTGCATGCCTGGTGCCAGGGGAAGTGGAAAGAGAGTGTAGGATCCCATAGTTGGAGTTAGAACGGTTGTGAGCAGACATGGCAGCTGGGACTAGATCCCAGGTCTTCAGAAAGAACAGCAGAGCCATCTCCAGCCCCTGAGCCTTTTAACCACAGCAGAGCCATCTCCAGCCCCTGAGCCTTTTACTTTTTAAAAAAATGTTTTAATTTTGAGATTAGATCTCATTAATTTGTCCAGGATAACCTTGAACCCAGTCTTGTTCAAGTAGCCTTTTAAACAATTTATTATTATTTTAATGTGTATGGGTATTTTACCTGTTTGTGTCTGTGCACCACATGCATACAGTGTCCTTGGACACCAGAAAAGAGTGTTGGAATCCCGTGCGACTTGAGAAAATCCCTCAGATTTTCTTTTGCTGTTCATCCCTGTACCAGGGTGTTCGGTTCTTGGCAGTCACATCTGGAAAATCACAACAGCCTGTAACTGTAGCTCCAGGGCCTATGTTACTCTACACACACTAACAAAATATAAAAGCTTTTTTTTTTTTAAATCAGCTTTTGATATCATTAGTGCTGTTTTTGGATGTTTTGGTTGTCTGAAGGTTTGTTGTTGCTTTGGGTTACCTATTTCTTGGATTGCTGGGCTCATCTCTACTATTTTCTTCTAAACTCCAGTTTGTTTGTTGTTTTTCATTAGTTCCCCCCACCCCCCTTGGCAGGTGTCATTTATTGACTGTCACATGTAACCCAACCTAGCTTTGAACTGCTGATCCTCCTAGTGATACCTCTTTAGGGCTAGGATGAACGCTCTGCCCACAGTACTATTGTTCTGGTTAAAAATGCGCAGCATCAAAGTGTGAGCAATCCTAGGTGTGCCTTCCTGAAATTCCTAATTCTTGGATGACTTCAGGTTCTGTTCTAATGTGATGTTTGGTGTGCTGGGCACCCTTCCAACTAAGGCAAGGACTGCTCGGTGGACATTTTCTAAGGAGTTATGCTAACACTAGCGACCCTGTGATCAGGAGGCAAGGAGTGCCTATTGAGTGCAAGGAGCCATCTCTAGGCTGCAAGAGCGGTTCAGTTTAAATTCTAACTTTGTTGTGTGGCTGCAGAGTCCCTGATTTTGAGCTGGGCTTCCTCCCTTAGGGAGCTGCTTCTGTCACTCAGGCCTCGCAAGCCAATCAGGATATTTATCAGGGCTGTCCAATCAGGATCTCCAGTAGGCGGCGGAGGGACGGGTTCTTTCCACAGTGACCCAGGGAGGTGTGAGTGGGGTCCGCTGTGAGCGCTGCTACCGGGAGCAGTGAGGGGAGCAGTGAGGGGAGCGTGGCTGAAGCTGCACCATGGTGAGCTAGGGGCCGTTATCCCCGGAGCCACGGGAGCCAGTGTGGTGGGTCCTTTTCTTTCGGGAGCTGGGGCGGGGCCGGCGTCCTGTGAGGCGACCTAGGCCACGGACTGCAGGCCTCTGTCTCTCGGCCTCTTCTGTGCAGACACTGAATAGCTAGAGGCCCCGCCCCGCCCTGCGCCGGGACGCTCCGGATAGTGACGTCACAGCTGTGCGAATGCTCACCAGTTATTTTCTGCCTGTCAGGAAGGCTGGTAGCTAAATTACGGCAATCTAGTCTCTCCGAGTTATGGAAGTTCTAATGTTTGCATTTCCTACTAGGTTTAGGATCTGTTTTGAGTTAGTTTTGTGAAAGTTGTAAAGTCTGTCCAATTGTTTATTCATACGTGTTTGCTTTACTGCTTTGTCAAGTCAATTACTGTATTTTGGGTTTACTTCTGGCTTTTTTATTATGTTATTTCTTATTGTTGAAATACTGTACTACTTTGATTAGATTATTGTAGTTTTATTGGAAGCCTTAAAGTCAGATAGTGTACTGTTTATCCTTCAATATTGTGTTAACTTTTCTCTTTTTCCTTTTGAGACAGGATCTCGTGTTTCCCAGGCTGGCCTTAAACTTTCTCTTAGCTAAGGAAGACGTTGAACTTCTGATCCCGATAACTAAACTCGCCTCCAGAGTGCTGGGATTAAGTGTGTGTGTGTGTGTGTGTGTAGAAGGAACGGTAGAGCTTCATGTCAGTCAAGCACTCTAGCAGCTGTTGTATTGACCATTATGAGTATCTCTTGTCAGATAATGTTTAGATCAACTTTTAGCTTTCTTTTTTTTCCAACACAAATTATGAGGATTTATATAGGGGTGTGTTGAATCTGTAGAACAAAATGGTAACTGCCAAAATTTAGAGGCTTCCTTTCCAAGATCATGGAAATCCCTCCACTTACTGAGTTTATTGTTGTTGTTTTAATTAGAAATGTGTAATTTAGCCGGGCATAGGGGCACATGCCTGTAATCCCGCACTCGGAAGGCAGAGGCAGGTGATCTCTGTGAGTTGGAGGCCAGCCTGGTCTACAAAGTGAGTCCAGGATAGTCTAGGCTGTACAGAGAAACTCTGTCTTGAAACACCCCCCCCCAAAAAGGAAATGTGCAATTTTTATATATAGAACTTAGTTATATTAATATGCAAATATGTCTCACCTTATCTTTGGTGCCATATAAGCTGTGTGGTGGTCTTAATTTTAGAACCAAATTTTCTTTTGTTGCCATAAAGGAAATTGGTAGAGTTTATATATTTATCTTGTGATTTAAACTAGTTTTAGATTCCTGAATTCTTGGTAGTGTTTGGATTTTCTAAGGCCAAAGACAATTGCATTTTTTTCTTAACAGTTTCAATGGTGTTTTCCTTTCCTGGCAGTTTAGCTTTTTGTTTACAATTAATAGATGATAACATGATTTTTGCTGTTTAACTTGTTAGTTTGGTAGATTATACTTTTAATGTTGTTGATTATGGGGATTAGCTATTTGCATACTGCTAGGCATGTGTCCTGCCATGGAGTTTTATCCACAGTCTGAATTTTGAAATTTGAATTAACTTTCTGTATCTGCATCAATTCCAGCATGGTTTCAGTATATACTTTGTTTTCAGACCAGCTTTTACGCTGCAGATCAGGCTGGCTTCAACCACACAGCAATTCAGTTTCAGCATGCCGACTGCTGGGATTACAGGCATATGTAACCACACTGCCTCTTTTTAATTATTTAAAAAATACACTTAAAAATGTAGGTTACTTGTAGGTTTCTAGGACCCTCTGGATCCTTTTATTTCCCCATTCTCCCATGCTTCTTTCACCTAAAGTCCCAATAGGATAGGATGTCCTCCCCTCTTAGGGCATGCCCCTTGGGCTAGTGTCCAGTATAAGTGAGTATATACCATTTGATTCTTTCTGCTTCTGGATTAACTCACTCATTATGATCATTTCTAGTTCAATCCATTTGTCCACAAATTTCGAGAATTCCTTGTTTTTAATAGCTAAGTAGTATTCCATAGTGTAAATGTACCACAGTTTCTTTATCCATTCTTCTACTGATGGACACTTAGGCTGTTTCCATGTTCTGGCTATTATGAATAAGGCTGCTATGAACATGGTTGAGCAAATGTTCTTGTTGTGTGCTGGAGCATCTTATGGGTATATTCCAAGGAGTGGAATAGCTGGGTCTTGAGGAAGCCCTATTCCCAGTTTTCTGAGATAGCACCAGATAGATTTCCAAAGTGGCTGTACTAGTTTGCATTCCCACTAGCAATGAAGGAGTGTTTCTCTCTCTCCACATCCTTGCCAGAACATTATGACGGGTGGATCTGGGCCCAGGGGTCCTGCTTAAACTATGGCACCTGCCAAGGACAATACATGGAGTAAACTTCGAACCCCTGCCCAGATCTACCCAATGGGCAGGACGTTCTTCACAGTTGAGTGGATAGTGGGGTCTGACTTTCACATGAACTCTGGTGCTCCATATTTGACCACGTCCCCTGGATGGGGAGGCCTGGTGGCACTCAGAGGAAGGATAGCAGGCTACCAAGAAGAGACTTGATACCCTATAAGCATATCCAGGGGGAAGAGGTCCATCTCAGTCACAGTCATAGGGGAGGGGAGTAAGGGAAAAATGGGAGGGAGAGAGGAATGGGAGGATACAAGGGATGGGATAACAATTGAGGTGTAGTTAAAATATATATAAAAATGTAGGTTACTAATGTTGAGAGTATTTGCACTTCTTATTCTGGAGGGGTTTTGTGCTGGTGGTGGTTGTGTTTCTCTAGGTTGGTCCTTTGTTGTTTTGGTGTTATGGTAATGTTGACCTCAAAGTCAGGACGTTTTACAGCATTAGTGCCGTATGTTAATTGTTGAAAATTGATGGTTGTAACAATTCGGGTCTTGTTTCCATCTTTTTTTCTTTAGCACATATAGGCAGGCCTATTCATACTGGCCATCTCTGTGTGCCTTTCGGAGAATTTGTTCATGTCTTCTAAGTTGTGTAGTCTGGAGTAGTTCATAGTATGCCTTTTCTTTTTTTTAATTATTCTTTTAATCTTCGTGCTAATGGTGGCCCTATATAATTCTCTCATCCAAATACTGACCAGGCGTGATTCTGCTTAGTTTCCCAGATCAGATGAGATCAGGTATGGCTGTTAGTGGCCCTTTATAAATCAATCATTAATCTTTTTTAAAAACATGGCTGTAGAATTATCAATGAAGAGCTAATTTTAAGTGATTGATGGTCTCTTGATTTTTCTTTCTTTTTTTGGTTTTTCAAAACAAGGTTTCTCTGTGTTATCTTGGCTGTCCTGGACTCGCTTTGTAGACCAGGCTGGCCTCGAACTCACAGTGGTCTGCCTGCTTCTGCCTTCCCAGTGTTGGGATTAAAGGCGTGTGCCACCACGCCCGCTTGTCTCTTGATTTTCTGTTCACAGTGTTATTCTCTAATTGTTATTTTCTAGTGTTTGATTTATTTCTTCCACCTCTAGCTTTCTATTGTGGAATGGTTTACTTTTCATCTGTCTTCATTTGTAATGATGTACTTATTGCTTTATTCTCCCTAAATATGCCCTGTACTTTGTGGCATAAATATTCATTCTCCTTCCCCTCCCCTCTCTCCTTCCCTCTCCCCTCCCTCACCCCCCACACTCCCCTCTGTCTCTGTCTCTCTTGGTCTTTGGTTTTTTTTTGAGACAGGGTTTCTCTTTTGTAGCCTTGATTGTTCTGGACTTGATTTGTAGACTAGATTGGCCTTGAACTCAAAGAGATCCAGAAATTTCTCTTGAGACCTCTGTTTTACCATATGTTACTTAAAACTTTGATTCATTATCCAAGTTTTCCAGTGTGCTGCCTTTAGCTTAGGAATTCTTGTACCTAATCATAAAGGTGCCAAAATTAAGAGGCTTTTGTGCCCTTGCTTGCATGTGTGTTTTTCCCCTCCTCCTAGGGTGGGAGTGTCAGGACTACTACCCCAGAGTTTATATTTTTTTAATGTTTTTATGATTTATCTTTATTTTAAGTGCATTGGTGCTTTGCCTGTATGCATATATGTGTGAGGGTGTCAGATTCCCTGGAGCTGGAGTTAGAAACAGTTGTGAGTTGCTATGTGGGTGCTGGGAATTGAACCTGTGACCTCTGGAAGAGCAGCCAGTGACTCTTGACTGCTGACTCGCAGGATTTGTAATGAGTTTATAGTGATTCCTCACAGTGAAGAGGAAACAGAAAGGTTGATCACTTAGTGTCTTGTGTTCCCTTGCATAACAAAAAATCTCCAGGACAAGCCTGGTACACATTAGGAGAAAATAACCTTGGAGAGGGTTATTCCCATTGTCAGCTTATAAATCTGATCTAAAACAGTTTCCCCAGTTAGCTAAATGACACTTGTCATTTTCAATGGAAAATGAGAGATGCACAAGAAATCAACAAAGTAGTAAATGTTTTGAGAAAAACTTATCATTTGATCTTTCAGCAGATTTTATATTTAATTCTGGCTATTCAGTTTGTCATGGTTTCTTCAATAGAGATCATTTGATCTTCTGGGTGGGGGGGTTTAAGACAAGGTCCCTGCATAGGCTGGCTTTGAACTCACATTTGCCTGCCTCTACTTCCCAAGTGCTGGGATTAAAAGTGTGTGCCATTGTGCTGGATTTCTCATGCTAAACTAGGAGTCCTAGACAATAAAACTAATGACACATAGGCAATCTGTTTTAATTGGAATGTAACTCATTTAAGAGAAGAAATGAAAGAGCTGACAGGAGTTTTGGAAACTACCAGGATTGATACCAAATTATTAGTTTCCTTTCTGATGCTGTGGTAAAATAACCTGACAAAAGCAACTTTAGCGAACAAAAGGTTTATTCTGCTAACAGTTCAAAACTACAGTCCATTGAGGGGAAAGAAGAGCAAGAACTTGAAGCAGTCCCAGCCACAGTAAAACTGAGGGAAAGTGCATATATGCATGCTTATGTGTGCTCAGCTCCCTCTCTACATTTATGTAGTTCGGAGTCTTCCTGCTGGGAGTTGGCACCACCTACTGTGGATGGGTACTCCTGCCTCAGTTTTTATAATCAAGACAGCTCTCCATAGACCTGATCTAGACAGTCCCCTCACTGAGACTCTCTTAAGAGGTGATTAGGTTGTGTCACATTGGCTCTTAAAACTAACCATCCCAGTGACTAACATTTACTTTTCCCAAACCAAAACCTGATATATTACTAAAATAACACAAGATGAAATTGGCAGTCACAAATAAGAGTTATAGTAATTGATACATCAAAGGACAATCTTTCTTAAACTCAGAGTTAACCATGCTATATAAGGTTATGGCTGTAGGATTGAATGAAATTGGCCAGGAAGGAAATTAAAATTAGAAGAGAATGAATTATTTCAAATAATTCAAACATTACCAGATTTTGTAGAGTACAGATAATTTTAACAGTTGGTTACCAGACTTTGAGTCAGAATAATCTATTTTGGACTGACAAGATGGCTCAGTTGGCAAAAACATGTGTCGCACATGCCTGATGATCTTGACTTCTAATCCCTGGAACCCACATAAAAACTAGATATAGTGGTACAAGTATGTAACCCCAGGGCACATAGAGTGAGATGGTAGGTGGTGACAGAAGAATTCGCTGGGAGTTGGCCTGGAATAGGTAATGCAGGAGCAAAAGTGAGGGGGTCTTACCTCAAATTGGAAAGCAAAGTCCAACACTGAATGATGTCTTGACAACCATATCCATGCTATGATAATGGTGGATATCAATGAGAAGGTAGTATCTGGAACTTAATGGCCTGTGATCTAGAAGAAGTCCATAGTACCAGAAAGTTAAGCAAGAGCCTCACTACCGATAACCCCAATCATAACCCATAAGCAAGAATTAAGAAAGCCAGCTCTAAGTCTCTCTTAAAGAGTCATCCATCCAGGACTTAGTGATAGCAGATATCTGTTTTCAACCTTTTATATGTATCTATAGCAAAAGTTATAATGGTTAAAAATGGCACCAAAGCATGGCTTTTCTGGAAAGAATGGTATCGAGCTCTCAATTGAGGTATTGGGGTAAAGGAGTAAGATGGGCATCGTAACTTTACTAAAGTAGGTGATGTCCATGGTAGTGGCATAGTTTAAAGTTTCCTGGAGCAGGTTTAGGATAAATTTCCCTGAAATTACATTAAGGGAATAAGAAGGTAGGGCTTGTGCAATTATAGAACCCAGAAAAGTGAGAGAAAAACACTGTGGCCTGAGGGTGAGTTTTTCCTTGCCTCATTGGAAGAGGAGATAGAAATCTCCAAGAGGCTCACAGGAGTAGTCTTCTTGAGCTTCTGGGGGTGGAAAAGATAACACGTGGTCACAGGTTAGTTCTCAACTCTTCTGTGGATAGAAACCCCATAGTTAGGGTATCTTTAAGGTCTGGGTGGGAGGGCTCCTTGTGCCTTCTGATAGAAAGTCATTAGTAGGGGGATTTGTGCCTTAGAAGAGGAAATCTTAATGTCTATTTGAGACTAGTTAGTCTCTGATGAGTTACGGTAGTGTTCTAATGTGTTAGAGGTTAATAAATCATCTATGTACTATAAAGGAGGCTACTTCTGTAAGACAATTTCAAGGAAGAATGGTTTTCTCCCATGGCAAAGAGATAGGGGCTGTACCATATGTCTTGAAGCAAGTGACTCCAGGTGAGTGGTTGAATATCTGAGTCAAGTGGTCTAGCCTTTTAAAGGAAACTAAGAACTGAGTTTGGGTGGATTGTAATACAGAAAGCAAGCATCCTTAGAGTCTTAGCAAAACCTAGGTGATGTTGGAGTTTATTTCTCCTTACAGTATAAAGATTGGGACCTATGGAGTGTTTGGGATCACAGTTTCGTTTATGGCTCTTAGGTCTTGGAATGTTCTTTAGGATCCATCTGACTCTTACTGCCAACATGATTGTTCCATGATGAGTCATATGAGCATAATACCATAATGTGTAGGCATTTGTCAAGAAGCTGGAAAGCCTTCGAAGTTTCAGGCTTTAATCGGGCCTTTGAAGAAAATTGTTAGTCTTTAATGACCACTGTGACAGAAGTGGCTGTTAATGAGCATCTAGGATTAGAGATTGCCTTTCATAGTTGAAGGGAAACTTGTTAGGAGATGTAGGGATGTGAGCCAGATTGTGGTGGTGTATACCTGTAATCCCAGCACTTGGAGAGGTAGAAGCAGGTGGATCTCTGTGAGTTCGAGGCCAGCCTCCACAAAGCAAGTCCAGGACAGCCAAGGCTATATAGAGAAACCCTGTCTTGAAAACCAAAAAAAAAAAAAAAAAAAAAAGATAAAGGGATGTATAGTAGAGATAAGGCAGACTGTTTCATTCAGCCTCTAGACATTCCAGGGTAGGGGCTTGGAGTTATGACTACCTTAGGGTCTCAGGACCCTTCAGATGTCATAAATGGGCATGGAGGATGGAAGAGAATTGGACAGATGGGTAGAACCAAAAAGAAATGAATGAAAAGATGTTTATCACAAGGTTAAGAGAGGCTTAAAGTGTGCTGGTTGCGGTTTGCCATTAGTGCCATGGAGGAATATTGAGGACCAGAGCATTAGCTCAGAAAGGTAGTCAGGGAGAAGAATGTAGCTCCTTTATTACTGGTTGTATACATAGCCATTGCCTTTGCCATATCTTAGGTCATCTGAGGTTTATACGTGGATTACCAAGGAAAATTTGGGAGCCTGAGTAACCCCACAGTCATTTCGTCAAAGGAGAAATGTAACCCTTTATTGTCCAGGACCAAAGGGCATTGTCGGCTTTCATGTTTATCCCTAGCATGAGATTTTTAGGTACAGGATGGAAAAAAGAGAGTCAGAGCTGGGGGTGGGGGCGGGGGAGGAAAAGAAGGAGAGAGGATTCTAGTGGCCTTGCAGTTTGCAATTTAGATGGCGTCCCATAGGAGGTTTATTATACAGCTGTGTTACTTTGTGCTCTCACAGCTGAAATACTGTCATTGACCACAGGGATAATCAGAGTGGCTCATTTGACCCAAAGACTTGATAGCCTATGACCATATAGTCGGGAGGAGGTCCCCCACAGTCATAGACCTAGGGGAGGGGAATAGGGTGAAAGCAGGAGGGAGGGAAGAATGGGAGGATACAAGTGATGAGATAACAATTGAATTGTAGTCTGAATAAATACATAAAAGTTAGATCCCTTAGACTGAGGAGGGTGCCTTTAGATGGATTGCTTGGACTTCCTGAAATGGTCAGGAAATAGAAAGTTGCTATAGCAATCCCTTTAATCTTCTGTTTTGGCTTTTCTAACCCTTGAGTCCTCTTAATTGTTAAATACAGCCTTGAAGGCAGTATCTATCTAGAAAGTAGGAGGAAAGGAGTTTCGGGTTCCTGTTCTGATTTTTGAAACTTGTCTAATATCTGAAAAGGTTTTATAAAATATACAGGTAGGTTGC
Organism: Acomys russatus; assembly: GCF_903995435.1. Taxonomy (NCBI): domain Eukaryota; kingdom Metazoa; phylum Chordata; class Mammalia; order Rodentia; family Muridae; genus Acomys; species Acomys russatus. The sequence goes on from NC_067143.1 coordinate 340,025, forward strand.
GTTTTGCTGTCCAGGTTAGTGTATTGGTGCATGATTTCAGCCAACCTGTATTCAGATAAAAAGCAGGGTTCTTTTGAAAGGTTTCTTTGTTATGTTCCAGAACATGGTATTGTTAATGGAGTTGATAGCAGCCATTATTTAAGACACAGGGAATCATGTATTCCTAAGGGTCCTTTCCCCATTGTCTCCCATGTAGGAGTCCTGATACGAACATTTGGGTTTCCTGTCAAGGACTGTAAAGGAACATGTTTTCTCTGTTATCAGGGGTATGACTATGGCTCTCATCGGCTCAGCTGCCTGCTAAAGACTAGGTATGGAATCTCTTTGTATGCACATAGCATTGGCTCATTGGTTAGGAACACTGGCTGCTCTTCCAAAAGACCCGGGTTCTGTTACCATCACCCACATAGAGGCTCATAACCATCTATAACTCCAGTCCAAAGCGCTCTAGTGGCCAGTTATGGTCTTTATGAACACAAGGTATGTATATGGTGCACAGACATCAGTGCAGGCAAACACTTATGCACATAAAAATATTTTAAAAAATGTATATAAATGTATTGGCTAGATTAGGACAAAAGACTGCAATTAACCCTTTGGATTTCCTAACGAAAGTAAAGAAGAATCTTGGGCAAAATGATCATAGTTAGATTTGAGAGAGATCAGATGAGGAAAGAGACATGCACCTGTGTGGTGCTGAGGTCTCTACTAGCCATCTCAAACAATATATAGATTTATTTTTATTGCTGTTGGGTTTTTGTTGTTGTTGTTTTGGGTTTTTTTTGTTTTTGTTTTTGAGATAGGGTCTCACCATTTAGTTCTGGCCTGGAAATTACTATGTTGACCAGGTTGGCCTTAAATTCAGAGATGGACCTGGCTCTGCCTTCTTAATACGGGGATTAAAGGCATGTTACCCCCACCCCCAGAGTGAAGAATATTTTCTGAGGGTCAGAGTGTAGCTTTTAATTGCTTCCTGAGTTCTCTGTGTCAGATTCCTGGGTGAACATTTATGTGAAAGTAAAGTGTATCTGGGTAAGGAGAAAGGAAGAGACTTACAGGGAGAGAGTGAGGGAGTTTTCAGAACATGAGAAAGGAAACTCCTTAAAATTGTAGACTACAAAAAAAATTGTAGACTGCAGCAGCTAACAGTCCTCCCTCAATCCCCATTCACACTTTAAAATAACAAAGAATTCCTTTGGCTTGTGTCTATCACTTGTGAATGGGAAACATCTTTCTGCAAGGGCCCAAAAGAACTTCCTTAGCCTGCCCTCTTACAGGAGAAAAAAGCAAGGCATTTGGACATTGTTTGAGAGTCTCCTAAACAAGGTACCTTTAGGTGACTACCATAAGTAAGCACCAGAGGTAAGAAGAAAGTCCCTTGTAAACCATCACAATGCTGGGCAAAACAGCATATGGAATGTGGTGACAGTCAAAAGAATTCTCCAAGACATGCACAAAGAATTTATTGAAATACTTGAAGGAAGCAGTCAGCCCGTAGAGGGGGTTGCATAGTTGAGAGAGTATGAGGGAGTTCTTTTCATATCAGTTATGAGGACCTGACTTGATTTTATATAATGTGGTCCATATCTAATATCAAGGTGAGTATGTGAATTCCTTATCTTGTGGAGTAGTAAGTTTTGCAGGTTTTTTTTTTTTTTTAAGCCAGCCAATTTTATAAAGTGCCACTAAATCTCCAAAGTGTGGAAATTTGCTTTTTTGGCCCTTTGTGTCTATAGAGTAGTTTGAAAGCCTTTGATGTAGTCTAGGCAAGCCATAATTTTACAGTTTAGAAGAATGACAATTTCTAAGCACTTGGATTAGTAGAATGTAGGAAAATTAATTATTAGTGGCTACAAGTAAGTGCGTCTTAAAATTTCATTTAGTTTTATAAAGGTGTAATCCAGAAGAGGTAACACTTCTCTTTCCCCACCTTCTCATTCTTCACTACTTATTCCCTTCTGAGATGGGTGGGAGCCTTGCAGTAGAGTTCAGGCTGAATTTGAACTCCTGAATGCAAGTGAATCTATCTACTGCTCTCCCAAGTAACTGGGACTATAAGCACATGCCAACAGACCTAACTACTTTGCATTCTTTGTAAAAACACTTGCCATCTCACTGTTTCATTTTGCATTGATATTTACACAATGGATGTTAGCTTTTTAAGATTATTAATCATTCTTACTGTAGCAATTCTGCATGTTATAAATTGCTTTTGAGGCTTCTAAATGTTTTCTCTTTGCACAATCACACAGGATTGGCTCAATTCCTCACTCAACAAGTAACAATATGCATGAAGTGTTGTCTTTCAGAGAAACTCAGTAGACTCGTTGCCCACATTATTGGCGGTGGGGCCAGATTCTCTTGGTATCTCTGGATGTATAGAACATTCAGATAGCCAACAGTTCAGAAAATTGCTGCGTTTACCTAAGTCCTTTAGAATAAGAGAACTGCTGGCATCATTTATGTTAGAGGGGCGTTTCCCAGAATCTTAGGTTTCCTAATACCAGAAAAGCCTACTCTGTGTGTAGAAGCAATGTCTTGTGCTGGCTCTCTCCCCTGTACATCCTTCAGTAGAATCTGTTATTATAAGTACTAGAAATTCATTCTAGAAAGAAAAAAATGGGGTGGCCTAGCAGCACATTTATCTCTCAGGCACAGTAATGAGGAGAGTTCCTACTGGGTTCTTTCTTTTTTCTTTTTTTTCTCTTTGTGGAGTCAGAGTCTCACTGTGTAGTCTTGGCTGACGCAGAACTCTTTGTTGCTGTTTCCTTTTTTTAATATCTCAGAGCTACTACTAAAATTTCAGTTTCATTGAAAAAAAATCTCCAAATACCACAAAGTTATATGGACATCTTAACAACTGAGTGCAAGAAATCTCTAGATCTGTTATTCTCTTCTGTTCTTTTCTGTGTATATTCCGGACGTTTTAGGACTTTTTGGCCTTTGAGGATGTGGCTGTGAAGTTCAGCCAGGAAGAGTGGGTTTTGCTGGATCCTTCTCAGAAGAAGCTCTACAGAGATGTGATGCTGGAAACTTGCAGTAACCTTACTTCTGTAGGTAAGAATGCCACTGTCTATTTTTCAAGGAACAAGTGTTCCTTAGTTCTGTGATTTGGAATTTGAAAAGAGAAGAAATCAGTGAAAAAACAGAAACTTGTTTTTCTGTAATTTCTAATAATTTGTGATGGGGGGTGGGGCGTGTTCTGCATTTTAGGCATCAAATGGGAAGACCAGACCATTGAAGAGCAGAACAAACATTCTTGGAGATACATAAGGTAATTTGCATATATAACTAGAAGAAATTTTTCCTTGAGAAACTCTTAAATATGTTGTGAAAAGTTAGAAACGAAAAACCAAAAGGAGCTAGAGGGACGGTTCAGCATTTTAAAAGGTACTGGTTTCTCTTCCAGAGGATCCAGTTTCTAGTCCCCACACCTATCTGATGGCTCACAACCATCTGTAACTCCAGGTCCAGGACATCCAGTGCTCTCATCTGGCCTCTATAGTCACCATGCATGGATATGGTCTACAGGCATACATATAGGCAAAACACTGTGTACATAAAATAAATGATGAAATTGAAACTTAAACAAAAGTTAAAACATTAACTTTATTATAATTTAAAAACTTTCAACAAAACTATTTATTTCATTTTATATATTTGAAAACAGTTCACTTGGAAATGGTACACTTAACACCTATATGACTAGGGCTATATATATATATATATGTATAAATAAGATTTATTTATTTTATGTATATGGGTATTTTGTCTACATATAGGTCTGCACATCAGAAGAGGGCATTGGATCCCATGGAATTATAGTTATAGGCAGTTGTGTGCCACCATATGGATACTGGGAACTGAACTCAGGACCTCTAGAAAAGCAGCCATCTCTCCAGCCTGAGTGGGGGCTGTTTTGAAAGTAGATCTTTGGGGGCATATTATAGAATCATCAGTCCATTTTTTGAGGCTATTCAGGTAGCCAAAACATACACTTTCCTGGATTTTTATGAATAGCCTATGAATACTAGTAATACCTAGTAAGCACACAGTTATTAGTGAAGCAGCCATTGCTAACATGTTCGTACTTTTTTTTACAGAAGTTATTTGATAGATGCAATTTATAAGCATAAAGAATGTGTTCAGTTTCAAGAAACCTTTACCTGGATATCAAATCTCTGTAGGAGTACGAAAGTTTCTACTAGAGTAACACCATTTGAATGCGGTGTGTGTGGAAAAGTTTTCACGTGTCGACCATCCTTTAATGAGCACATCATGTCTCACTTGGGGGACAAGCCATCTGAACACAAATATGGTAAGAAGCAATATAACTACAAGCGGTGTAGAAAAACCTTGAACTTACAGTTATTCAGTGATACACAGGGACCTTATAAAAGTGTAATGTTTTCAAAAATCCTTTTGTTTTCCAGGTTCATTTGGAATACAGGAACAAAGTCACAGTGGTGAAAAATCGTATAAGCAAATTGGAATGGCCTTTGCCTGCCCCTGTTCTGTAGACGGAAGAGCCAGCACTGAAGACAAACATGCATGCAAACAGTGCAGTAAAGCTCTCAGCTCTTCCAGTGCTCTTCAGAGTCATGAAAGAGTTCATACTGGAGAAAAACCCTATGAATGTGAACAATGTGGGAAATCCTTTAGACAACAAAGCTCATTTCAGTTACACAAATTGACTCATATTGGAGGGAAACCCTATGAATGTAAGCACTGTGGGAAAGTCTTCAGATGCCACAGTTACCTTCGGTTACACGAAAATTTTCAAATTGAAGAAACCCCCTATGAGTGTAAACAATGTGGAAAAACCTTCTGCTCTGCCAGGTCCCTTCGAGTTCATGAAAGGATTCACAGTGGAGAAAAACTTTATGTATGTAAACTGTGTGGTAAGAATTTCAAATGTCAAAGTTACCTTCAAATACATAAAAGAACTCACATTGGAGAAAAGTACTCTGCCTGTAAACAGTATGGTATAGCTTTCAGAAGTCACTGTTACTTTCAAAGGCATGAAATAGCTCATCCTGGGAAAAAACCTTATGCATGTAAACTGTGTAGTAAATCATTCACTTACCTATATTTACTTCAGACACATGAGAGATTTCACACTGGAGAGAAACCGTATAAATGTGAGATATGTACTAAAGCCTTTCATTGCTCCCTTTTTCTTCAAAGGCACGAAAGATCTCATTCTTGGGGGAAAACCTATAAATGTAAACAATGTGGTAAAGCCTTCAGAAGTCGCAGTTCCCTTCGGTTGCATGCAAGGGCTCATGTTGTAGAGGAACCTTACGAATGTAACATATGTAGTAAAGCCTTTCTATGTCCTCCTCTTCTTCAAAGACACGAAAGCATGCACACTGAGGAAAAGCCCTTTGAATGTATGCAATGTAATAAAACCTTCAGAGATTGGAGTACCTTCCAAGTTCATGAACGATCTCATACTGTAGAAAAGCCCTATAAATGTAAGATGTGTAGTAAAGCCTTTTTTTATCTCTCTTCCCTGGAAAGGCATGAAAAGATTCATACCGGAGGAAAACGATACGCATGTAAATATGTATGTGAACAGTGTGGCCAGTCCTTCATCTTTCCTAGTTTGCTTGAGAAGCATGTAAGAATTCACACCAATGAAAAACTCTATGAATGTAAACAGTGTGGTAAAGCATTTAGGAGTCTTGCTTATGTTCATATACATAAACGAGCTCACACTGAAGAAAGGCTGTATGCATGTAAACAACGTGGTAAAAGTCTCAGTTGTCCCAGTGCTCTTCAGTTACATGAACTAGCTCACACTGGAGGAAAACCCTATGCATGTCAGCAATTTGATAAGACTGTCAGAAGATTCAGTTATTTTCAAGTACATGAAGGGGCCCATACTGATGAAAAAGCTTACGAATGTAAGCAATGTGGTAAAATTCTCAGTTCGTCAAGTTCGCTTCAGCTACACAAAAGAACCCATACTGGAGAGAAACCATATGAATGTAAACAGTGCGGAAAAGCCTTCACAGTTCTCAGTAGTCTTCAAGTTCATGAAATGTCTCACACTCATGAGAAGCCCTATGAAGGCAAGCAACCTGGTAAAGTGTTCAGTCTGAGTAATCCTATACAGGAAAGAAAGAAAGTTGAAGGAAATCTCTGTGAATGTACACAGTGTGGTAAGTCCTTTGTTTCTCGGTATTTACTTCAAATGCATGAGAGGTCTCATTCTGCAGAGAAACGCTATGAATGTAAGGTATGTAGTAAGACCTTCATTTATCCCTCTTTTCTTCAAAGACATGAAAGAACGCATACTGGAGAAAAACCTTATGAATGTAAACAGTGTGGTAAGGCCTTCAGAGTTCAGAGCTCTCTACGATTACATGAAAGAACTCATTCTGAGGAAAAGCCTTATGAATGTACACACTGTGGTAAAGCATTCTGGCGTTTCCCTTCTCTTCAAGTACATGAAAGAATCCATACTGGAGAAAAACCCTTTGAGTGTAAACAATGTGATAAAACCTTCAGATGTCACAGTTCTCTTCAAAGACATGAAAGAACTCATAGTCACGAAAAACCATATGAATGCGAAGAGTGTGGAAAGGCCTTTAGATGTCACCGGTCCCTTCAAAGACATGGAAAAACTCATTCTGGAGGAAAAGCCCCATGAATCTGGACAGTGAGCCAAAATTTTTAGACTTTATAGTTTCTAATGTTTGAAAATATTCCTGGGAAGAAAATCTGGCGGCATAAAACATGTGAAAGCTACAGGGTTTTGTTTTGGTTTTGCTTTGTTTTGGTCAAAGACTTACTAAAGAAAGACTTGTCAGTAATTGGTGTTAAGAGGTTCAGTTCCATGTCTGGCATGGTGGTGCATTCCTTTAATCCCAGCACTGGGGAGGCAGAAGTGGGCAGATCTCTGGAGTTCAAGGCCAGACTTGTCTACAGAGTGAATTACAGGACAGCCAGGGCTACACAGAAGCCATGTCTAGAACAGCAAAATGTTCAATTCTATTTGAAGACTTGAACATCTCTGGTGTAACACCTTCAGAATGAATATGATGTGAGGATACCTAAGTTTTCATAATCCTCTTGAGTATACACATGATAATGCATATAGTTTAAAAAGTAATGTTTGTAAAATTGTAATTGCAGTAAAAGTCATGAAGTCTATTGGAAGGATATCTTAGGTATTTTGAATTCCTGGTGCAAATTAACCTACAGTGCTCAGACTTTTATAACATGAATGTATTCCTATATAGGCTATGAATATATTGTGTTTGCTGGTGATTTGTATTTAATAGTGATCATAGAAGGGCTTGGTGGTATAGGCTTGTGCTATCTAATCTGGTGGCTGATGGAGAATTGCAGAGTCAGCCTGCCCAAGCAATTTAATCCCTATTTTGTAAATAAAAGCTGAAGCGTACTGGATATGTTGTTCATTAGGTAGAATACTGGCACACATGAGACTGTAAATTCAATCCCCAGTACTTTACCAAAAGAATAAGAAGAATGTGTTGCCATTTCATTTAGAGAGGCATATGTTGAGGTGAGATTTTCTTTTTTTCTTTTTTTTCTTTTGAGGTGAAAATTTCTTTAGTCTTTGAACAATAGAAGTTTGTGATATATATTGTTAAACAGTTTCATAATTGTGTGAAGATCATTGTGTCTTCTATTATTTTTCCTGATGCTATGATAAAATACTCAAACAAAAACTAGCTAGGAAGGGTTTCTTTTGCCTCAGAGGTTGACAAGTCACAGCACTAGAGCTTGTGGGAGTTTGCATCTATAGTCAAACAGAAAGGGATGAGTGCTCATGATCACCTGGCCTTCTCCCTTTCATACAGTCTGGGACCCAAACCCAGGGAATAGTGCCACTTCCTTCAGGATAAGCCTTTCTGTCTCAATGTAAATCCCTTATAGGCAAGACTAGAGGCTCATTCCTAGGTGATTCTAGATCTTCTCAAGATAATACCAACTATCACAAATATATCACACGAGACTCCAAGCATGTGCTGTGTGTTGTTTTACTGCTTATTTTAGGCACGGGTAAGAGTAATTGTTTAGGAAACTGAAAATGTTTGGTGTAAATGTATGAAAGGATAATGGTATAAAGGTAAACGCTGTACTTATGAAGGACCCATATTGTGAACGGAGTCTTCCGGAGTAGCTGTTCCCCTGGATGTCAGTGAATTATTGGTTAGTGAATGTTAAAGACATTACTGTACACTAATATTACTATTATTAACTTTATAAACACTCTAAACTTAGATTTTTTTGTTCATAAAATATGTTCCTTAATAAACTAGCTTGAAACCTTTTCACTTTGCAAAGTTAGAAAATTTTGATGCTTTTCTACTTTCCTAGACACTGGTCAGTTTGCAAGTAAGAAATTAGTATATCTTTGGATTACATTGTGTTAGAAAGTTTGCTTTTAAGAATTGTTCTCTAGCTTACCAAGATGTATTTTATAAAGATTCTTCAGTAAATTTTAGTTTAAGATTATTTGTTTTGGTATCACCCAACAGTTTCTGAAATGGTCCTAAATGTACTTTTGCCATTTAGTATTAATTTATGTGAAGGGCACTCAGCATTGATTCAATTCTGGAAAACATTGGTTCTCTTATTTTGCCTTCTAAATTATTTGAGTAAGATGATAATGATGGTGATTTTGACTGGGTTGCCCTGACCTGGAACTCAGTATGTAGACCAGGCTAGCCTCAATTTCAGAGATTCATCTGCTTCTGCCACTTGAGCGCTGGCATCAAAATTGAGTGCCACATTTAGGTAAGATTTAATACTTGATATAAAAATAAGCATCTCAGTATGAAAATTTGCTTTCATATCTTTAGTAAATAATAAAATTGGGTTTACTAAAGAATTTTAAAAATAGATTTCTTTCAAAGAGTGTTTTAAGTTAGTTATTTTGTGCCTGTGTGTTTGTGTAAATAGAAGCAATATAGCTAGAAGTTGATTCATGCAATGTGAAGAGCTGCCAAATAAAATTTTGCTTCAGTTGTGTTGGCACCTAGAGTCTATTTTGTTCTATTTGTAGACCAGAGCATACAGAAGGTTAGGGTGGGAGGAGTAGCAATTAAGTTTTAGGTAAGGGTTAGGGGGTTTACTCTTAGGGATTAGGGTAATTCATGGTGGTAGGGCTAGAGGTTGGGTACCACGGTTAGGGGTTAAAGTTTTAGATTTAGGTTTTGCATTAGGGATTAATGTTTGGGATATAGATAAGAGTAATAATGTAAAGTGTGGCTGAATATGAGGTTCATTGTTGTTGTCATTAGGGTTATGGTTGTGATCAAAGGGTATTGGTTGAGTTTGGGGTAGTGATAGTGTTAGTTGTTGCAGAAGGATTGAGGGTAGGGTTAGGGAATGTAGTGGGTAAGGTTAGAACTAGTGTTAGGATTTGGGATTTTAGGTGTTAAAGTTAGCATTAAGGTTGTCAGAGTTACCATTAGGATTGAGATTGAGACTAGCCTTGGGATAGCTTTAAAGGTTAATGTGAAGCAGTAACACATTTTGTCTTCCGAACAGGCCTTCTGTCTTAGGCTTTTATTACTATGAAGAGACACCATGACCATGACAACTCTTATAAAGGAAAACAATTAATTGGGAGTGGCTTATAGTTCAGAGATTTAATCCACTACTGTCATGTGGGAAGGATAGTGGCCTTAGGGTAGACATGATGCTGGGGAGGTTGCTGAGAGTTATACATCTGGATCTGCAAGTAGAAGGAAGAGACTGAGCTGCTGAGAATGTAAAGCCCAACCCCAGTGACACACTTCATCCTACAACACATGTATGCCAACAAGGCCATATTTCCTAATAGTTCCAGTCTCTATGAGCCTATGGAACCATTTTCATTCAAAGTACACCTTCCTTACATTCAGAAAAGAAGTGTGTTAGAGAGGTTGGAAAACATTTTATTTTTCAATATTCTAGACATTCCAATGAGTTGTGTTGTCTCAAAATTTAGTGTCTTATATTTTCATTAGGGCTTCTTAGGTCCTTAGCCACAGTGGGTCAAGACCTGTATTAGGACTGGACTAGGAGCATTTTAGAGGCCTAAGACTTTGCTGTTTCTCTGTGAGAGAAGTAGCTGTGAGGTGATTCTCATTACTGGCAGCAACCCTTATCATGATTAGAAAATACTAGACTGTGTGGGAGTGATCCTTTTCCCCGATTCCCTAGTTTTCTACGCTGATCCATTGTCCCATTACATTCCTTCTGTCCCACTACAGTGCCTGTCTATTCCATTTCAAATGTTTCTCTGTGCTCTGTTATAATACTCATCTGTTGTCACAATGTTCTGATCCACTGAAATACTGTTACCACTATGGTTGACTACCGTCCTCCAAGTCCAGTTCTTAGACCCACATGGTGGTTTGTAACCACTTGTAACTCTAATTAGAGCATGACGCCCTTTTCTGGCTTCCAGAGGTATTAGGCACACATGTACTTGTATTTACACGAATACAAAGCACCCATAAACCCTTTTTTAAAAAGAATAGTTTGAGATATACTCATACCTGGTTTTAAGTCCTGAAGAGCTGTAGTAGTAAGTACAGCATGCTACATAGATCACAGATACTTATATCCATGGAATAGAAGGGATTCATTGGCTGTGAAGAGGCCATGACCACAGCCACGCTTATAAAGGGGAATATTTAGTTGTAGTTGCCTTACAGTTATGGCAGGAAGCATGGCAGCATGCAGGCACCAAAAGGAGACTTTATGTCACACTGGGCGTAGCTTGAGAGAATAGGTGACCTCAAAGCCCACCCCCACAGTGACACACTTTCTCCAACAAGGCTGTCTAGCCTAATAGTGCCAGTTCCTATGGGCCAACCATTTAAACATATATGAGTCTATGGGGGCTATATCTATTTACCACAAACTTCATTGGAGAAAACATTTTTTTTTTTCTTCCCTTTCACAGAAGGTATAAATTACAAATACTTCTTGGTTAGGTGTGAGACTTTGTGCCCATTGCATCTGTGCTACATGAATAGATTTAATTTTAAAGTTGGGGTTAAAGTTAAGGGTAGGTATAGAGTGGGATTAGGTATTAGTTTGTGCCACTGTTAAAGTTAGGGTTAGGTTTACCATTAGGGATAAGGTTTTGTAAGGCTTAAGGTTAAGGCTACTGCTTAGTTTAGGGCTAGTTATGAATTGGGCTAGGGTTAGGTATAAGTTTAGGATCTGGTTTACAGTTAAGGTCAGAAATGGTGTTTTGTTTTTGGAGTGATTTTCTTTAGGGTTAGTGTTACTGTTATGGCCATCATGACAGTAGCGATGTGTTAATGATAGGGTTCGGTTTAGAATTAGTGTTAGAGTTAGGGCTATGCTATTGTTATTAGGGATTTGAATAGTTTTAATGTTAGGATTAAAGTATGGGTTAGACTGGTGTTAGGATTAGGAGTTGGGTTACTGTTTTCAGTTTTGGTTGCTGTTAGCATGAATGTTAAGAATAAGTTTAAGTTTTGAGTTATGATAAGGGCTAGTAATAGACTACCACTAAAGTTTAAACTAGGTTTATAGATACTTGATAGGATATGGCTAAGCTTAAGAATACAGTTAGATTTAGGGTTCATCGTAGGGACTCCTGGTTTAGGGTTACTTTTAGGGTTCATAAGCTTATGTCAAAGCTAGGCATGGTGGCACCAACATTTAAATCTAGCACTTGGGAAACAGAGAGACAGATGTCTGGAAACTCAAGGATAACTTGATCTACAAAGCAAATTCCAGGACAGCCAGGGACATACAGAGACCTTCCTTGTCTCAGACAGTTAGGCCCATAGATGGTTTGGTTTTCAGTATATTTATGTTAATTTTATGGTTTGTCAATAGGGTTAGTGCTGGCTTGTGGTATAGGATCTGTTTGGTTAATTAGGGTTAGTGTTATTCTTAGGGTTATGCTAAGTGTTAGTAATTGGATTAGTTTTACTGTTTGAGTTAGGATTAGACTTAATATTAAGGTTAGGATTAGCACTAGGGTTTTTGTTTTTGTTTTTAACATAAAACAATGAACACCTTTATTACAGAAGCTATGATTGATGGCCCACTTGCCTTTCCATGCTTTGATCTTCCTCAGAACCTCTTGCATTCTAGCACGTAGCCATTTCCTCTGCTACACTAGCCTGATCTTGAGGCAATACCCTCAAGCTTGACCTGCTAGGAATGCCTCCACGGACAATTTTAGTTTTGTGGGTTTTTTTTTTTTAATAAATAATATTTCTTTGGAACTTTCTTTGATTCTTTTTTTTTAATCTCTTCCTTCTTGATAGTCAACTTGGCCCCCTTGTTGTGGCCCAGGGGGAGTGGATAGTGGAACTCTTACCACTATACATTCGATGTGTTGTCAATAAGCATAGACAGTTGTTCACCAGTGTCTTGGTGTATATCTTCATTGTTATTTGATGTATTGTAGACAACATCTGTTATCCTTGTTTTGCAAATAAAACACTGAAAGCTCCAGGAAAAGGTCCCCACATTCACTCTGAGGGCACAGTACTTCTTATTGTCTCCTCAGACATGGAGGGCTGTGTATGTATATGTTAAGGGCCAATCTTAGTACGGGCAGCAGGCCATTCTAACTTATATTCTGCTTCTTGTGGTAGCGCTTTTTTCTTATCCCCAGTCTTGCAGTGCTTGTTCCATTTGTTCCAAGATAGCCATCACTCTGTGCTGCTGGAAAACTAGGGTAAGGATTAATTAGTGTTAGTTCTGTATTAGAGTTAGAATTAGGAATAGGTTTAATATTAGAATTAAGGATAAGATAAGGTTTAGAGTTGGCGTTAGTGGTATGAATAGGGTTAGGATTATTGTTGACAAGAGTAGTAGAACTTAATTGATGGTTAGAGTTACGGTTTGTGTTCCTGGTGCTTTTTGTGTGCTCCTTCATTGTGGACCTAGTGCCTCTGTTGTGAAGTGGCAGCTGAGGAGACTCCAGTGCTCACCATGACTGACAAAAACTCAAGGAAGGAGTCAAGACTGAGAACAAGGATCATATTAATTTGAAGGTGGCGGGGCAGGATGGTTCTGTGATGCAGTTTAAGATTAAGAGGCATGCACCACTTAGTAGATCAGATTCCAGTTTGATGGGCAACCAATGAATGAAACAGACACCTGCAAAGTTGGAAATGGAGGATGAAGATACAATTCAGGTGTTTCAACAGCCAACAGGCTGTATCTACTAAAAAAGGAACCTGCTACTTTACTCCAGAATTTTGTTATAGGTCAAGAATACATTCTCAACTAGGAAGCTGCAATTTGGCTCCACCACATTCTGACTACTACAGTATAGTTTTCTCTATTTTTTCTTTCTCCTGTCCCCATTTCTTTTTGTTTTTGTTTTTGTTTGTTTGTTTGTTTGTTTTTGAAACAAGGTTTCTCTGTTTAGCCTTTGCTGTCCTGGAATTGCTGTGTAGTCCAATGCTCGGATTAAAGGTGTGCGCACCACACCTGGCTCCCATTTCTTTATTGTACATAAATATCAAGCGTATGGTTTGGACTAGAGTATTTTTGGTGTTAAGATTAAATTTGGTAAAAAAAAAAAAAAAATTAAATTTGGTGGCACCTGAAATCATGATATGTTTAGGATGAAGTTTTGGGTTGGGGGTAGGTTGTTGTTTTTTGTTTTTTTCAAGACAGGGTTTCTCCGTGTAGCCTTGGCTGTCATGGACTCACTTTGTAGACGAGGCTGGCCTGGAACTTAGAGCGATCTACCTGCCTCTGCCTCCCCAAGTGCTGGGATTAAAGGCATGTGCCACCACTGCCCAGCTGGGGATAGGTTTTTAGGAATAGCTTAGGGTTATGAAGAGCGTTAAGCTTGTGTTTGAGTTTAGGTAAAAGTTAAGGTTAGTGTTATGGCTAGTGTTAATGTTAGAACTAGTGTAATGGGTGAGTTGGCGTTAATGCTTAGGGTTAAGGTTTGGGATAGGCTAGGGTTAATCTTAGGGCTAGGGCTAGATGTAGTGGTAGGGTAAAAGTTAGGATTAGTGTCAGGGTTATGATTAGAGATAAGGGTAGATTAGCTTTAGAGTTAGGGTTATGATTGAGTTTAGAGTTAGGATATGGATGGAGTTATTTTTTAAATTATATCTATGATCGAAATTAGGACTGGTTGTGGTTTCCCTTATGAACATTCTTCCTTATGAACATTGACGTTAAAATACTCACAAACTGAGTCCAGGAACACATCAAAAATAGTATTTGCTGTGATCAAGTAGGCTTCAAGCCAGGAATACAATGGTGGTTCAACATATGAAAATCCATCAACATAATCCACCATATAAACAAACTAAAGGAAAAAAAAAACCCATCTGATCATTTCATTAGATGCCATAAAAGCTTTTGACAAAACCCAGTACCCTTTCATGTCTAATGTCTTGAAGAGACCAGGGATACAAAGTACGTACCTATACATAATAAAGGCAGTATACAGCAAGCCAAAAGCCCACATCAAGTTAAATGGAGAAGAATTTAAGCAATTCCACTTAATTCACACACAAGGCTACCCACTTTCCATATCTCTTTAATATGGTGCTTGAATTCCTAACTAGAGCAATAAGACAACTAAAGGAGGTCAAGGGGACACATATTCTGAAGGAAGAAGTCAGGGTTTTGCTATTTGCAGATGATACGATACTATACATAAGTGACCTTAAAAATTCTACTGGGAAACTCCTATAATAGATAAATACCTTCGGCAAAGTGGCTTGATACAAAATTAACTTAAAAACCAAAACAACAGTCCCTCATTATACAAAGGATAAACAGGCTGAGAAAGAAATTAGGGAAACTTCACCCTTCACAATAGCCACAAAACCCATAAAGTATCTTGGTGTAACTCTTCACAAAGCAAGTGAAAGACCTATATGACAGAAATTTCAAGTCTCAGAAGAAGGAAATTAAAGATAACAGATGGAAAGATTTCCCATGCTCATGGATCAGTAGGATTGAGAGTAAAAGTAGCTGTCTTATCAAAGCAATCTACAGTTTCAGGGCAATTCCCATCAAAATTCCAACACAATTCTTTATAGACTGGGAAAGAGAAATTCTCAATTTTATATGGAGAAATTTAAACAAAACAAAAAACCAAGATAGCTAAAACAATCCTGTACAATAAAAACTTCTGGAGGTATCACCATCTCTGATTTCAAGGGGTTCTACAAAGCAATAGTAATAAAAACTGCAAGAAAAAGAGAAAGCATCTTCAACAAATGGTGCTAGTCTAACTGGGTATCTGCATATAGAAGAATACAAATAGATCCATATCTTTTGGAGGTTTATTGGATGCCATGGGGAGGGGAAGGGAGAACGCATCCTGGCAGGAGGCGGGGGGGGGGGTGGGAGAGGGACTGAGTAGAGAGGGCCGAAATGTGGGGAAAGGGGCAAGGATGCAGTAGAAGGAAAATGTATGGTTTATATAGTGAAGGGTCTCAGGAAGAGGGGAAGCCCTGCTCCTGGGTAGGGAGCAGGGCATGCCAGCCATGGCTTGCAGCAACGCCTAACATCCCAGCCCTTTGTGGATAATAAATGGATAATGAGTGAAGAAATCTGGTCTTTGGCAGCTTCCAGCTGATTTAGGGACATTGATTTGGAGGGATGGAGGTACAGAAGGCTTTAATGTTAGCCAAATTTAGGATGAGAGGCTGCTGTATTTGCTATTCAGGATGTGTGATGCTATCTACAGCTAGGAAACTGCAGGTCCAGCTGATATAGTCTGTGAGGTCTAGGCCAGACCAACTGCATTCTGGGTGTAGCACCTGGCAGGACAACATGTATATTAGGAACAGAAGATAAAATTAAGGAGTTTAGGGAGAGAAAACTTTTTCTTAGGTGTATATTTGAAACTTTATGTCCATGGTCTTGGTAGTTGGGTGAGGAGAGTCCCCAAACTTGGCACTCTGAAAGGCTCCACCCAGCAGTGCCTCAAAAAGAGATGCTGAGACTCACAGCCAAACATTGAGCAATGCATAGAGAACCTTCTGGAGAAGTGGGGAGAAAAGGAGGTGACAGGAGCCTCACAAGAAGGCCAATAGAGGGCTCTGCTGAGACTGAAGCACCAACCAAGGACTTTCAGGGACTGGGCCTAGCTGCCCTACTTAGATGTAGCTGAGGGCCAACTCAGGCTTCATGTGGGTTCCCTAGTAAGGGGAGTGGGGGCTATCTCTGACAGCTTTTCCGTCACCTCTCTGGCAGGACTGCCTTGCCAGACCACAGTGCGGGGAGAGGACACACTCAGTCCTGATACAACTTGATGAGCCTGGGGTGGGGGTGAGAAAGAGGCCTCCTCTCTTCTGAGCAATAGGGGAGGGAGATGTGGGAGGAAAGAGGGTGGGCCTGGGAGGTGAAGAGAAATGGGCTATGACCATAATGTAAAGTGAATAAATAAATATTTTTCTTAAAAAGAAGACAAAAATTCACTATGCCATTGCAATGTTGAATTTAACAGTGCAATAATAAACTATAACATCAGAATGATGAATTGTTATGTAAGCAAGATCCCTTTTGCCATCCCAGTACTGAATTGTGATATCCCAGTGCTCAATGTTGTCATCACAATGCTCCAATTTGTAACATAATGTGGAAATGTGACACCACATTGTTTAATTTTTACACCATAATACTTCTGCCATCACAAAATAATATATTGTGCCATCACAAAGCGCTTTTGTTTCATCTTGCTACTAGTTTGTTTTATTATATCATGGACCTGTGACATCACAATGCTAAATTGTTTTTTTATGTGAGTTTATTTATTAATTACAAATAATCATTCAGACCCAAATCACAATTTTAAACTGTGCATCCTAGCTACAAGAATCTTTGTTTACAGATAATAACTAGTAACATTGCAGTGTTCCACTATGCCATCACAATGCTCCATTGTACCATCAGAATGTTGTGTCATGGCATTACAGTGTCCATTTGTGCCTTCACAACACTAATTATGGTATGATAATGCTTAATTTTGATATGACAATGCACTCATGGTGATACCACAGTTCTCCACTGTGCTAACAAAATACCTTAATATGACCTCACAAAGGAGAATTCTGATAACTTAATGCTTTATTATTCTCTCAATACTTCAATATGCCATCAGAATACTGATTTGAAATGTCACTGTTCACTTGTACTTTCTGAATATGAATTATGGTATTACAAAGATCCATTTTTACATAAAATACTCCCACTATAACATTGTTACCCCAATTGTGCCAACACAGGGTAGCACATGTCATCACAATGCTCCCTTGTGACATCCTCATTGTCCATTGGGACATTACAACTTTCTATGGTGATGTCACTGTATCACTGTGCTATTACAAAACATGATATGTTTTCATAATGCTTCACTGTGGCATCACAACACTTAAGTCTAATATTCCATTTCACATTATGATGTCACAATGCTACATTGTAACTTCAAAAAGATGACTAGCAGGTATAAAATACTACCTTGTGCCATCACTTTGTCCTGTTATATTATCAGTGTTCCATTGTGACACTATAATGCACTGTGATGACATTTTATTCTTGTACTGTGACCCTGCAATGATCAATAGTGCCACCATAATGATACAGTGTTGCTTATGAAGTCATTAGTGCTGAACTGTTTATATAGTTTGAAGATTTTATACATGCATGTAATGTACTTTGATCAAATCCATGCCCCTTTCCTTCCTCTATTCCTTCCAATTTGATGTGTGTGTTGTTTTTGTTTTGTTTTGTTTCAAGACAGGATTTCTCTGTGTAGGCCTGGATGTCCTAGAACTCACTGTGTAGACCAGGATGGTCTTGAACTCCGAGATCCACTTGCCTCTGCCTCCTGAGTGCTGGGATTAAATATGTGGACCACCACCACCCAGCTTGTTTTTTGTTTTTGTTGTTGTTTTAAGCTACTGAATATACTCTGTGCTGTTAGTAAATTCCTGTGTGTGTGGCCATCTGCAGTAGCATGAACAGCCTCTTAGGGGCTGCAACCCTAAGGAGAACTGACAGTCCTTTTCCTAGCAGGTACCAACTGCCAATGAGGCTACTTGGCTAGTGATGGGACATTGTGACAACTATCTGCTTCTGTGTTGGAATTTTGTCTGTCCTTATGTTGTTCAGGTCTACGCATATTGTCATAGGCACTATAAGTTCATATGTGTAACTGCCCTGTTAATGTCTAGAAAATACAATTTAATAGAATTATCCACCACCTCTGCATATTACAGTCTTTCTGCTCCCCCTTCTGCAATTATCCTTGAGCTGTGAGAGCAGAGAGTGGGTTATAGTTGTCTCATTTAGGTCTGGGAGCTCGCTGACTCTTATCTGTATGTGTTGACAGGTTGTGGATTTCTGTGTGAATCACCTCCTATTGTAAAAAGAAGCTTCTTTGGTGAGAGTTCAGAGATGTACTAACTAATAGATATAAGTCTAAGTCATTGAACTCACTCACAGACCTGCCTCCCTCTGCCTCCTGGAGTGCTGGAATTACAGGCATGCACCACCATATCTGGCTATACCTTGGAAACTCTTACAAAGGAAAGCATTTAAGTAAGGCTGGCTTCCAGTTCAGATGTTTATTCAATTATCATCATGATGGGGAGCATGATGGTACACAGGCAGAAAGCTGGAGAGCCTACCATATTGGTAGGCATCAGGAGGAGAGACACTGGCTGGGCCAAGCTTGATCAGCTGAAACCTCAAAGCCCAAATCTTGTAACACGCTTCCTTCAACAAGGCCACACCTACTCCAACAAGGCCCCACCTCCTAACAATGTCACTCCCTATGAGACTGTTGTAGGCATTTTCATTCAAACTACATAGGTAGAGATGTGGAAAGCTTCTGATAAGCGTGATCTATGAAAGTTTAAAAGAGTCTGTGTGATTGATAATTGCTATGTAAGGGCTCTGGGGCAGGGCCAGGGTTAATCTGGGTTAGATTACCAAGGTCAGAAATTCATTCTGAGGCCAGCAGGAACCTGTACCTGGCTCAATGTATTTAAAATTTTTAATTTTTGTAGGATAGAGAACCAAAGATGACTCAGCATGATCAAAGTCCAAATTGAGAATCTGTATTAAGCATTCCTGGAGAGAAACTCTTCTCACAGGACAGCACTGAATGGATATTACAGGGAGATTTTAAAGGAAGAAAAATAGAGAAAATCTACATTCTCATCAGCAGTTGGAGGGGGCACTCCCCGACCCCTCCAGAAGATATGTTAATGCCTGGCTGTGGCTCTGAAGAGGTCCAGGATAGGGTCTCTGGGACTGAATGTGGATGCCCTTTCAGTTTGCTTTACTTCTTAGGGGTCCAGAGCTGATGGCTCAGGCAACTGATCAGGATTAAAAGAGAAGGGAGGGAAGGGGAAAAGAGTCTCTAGGGAGTGGCTGTAATGTGGCCTAGGAGGAGAACTTAAACTGACCACAAATTTCCTATGGCTGAGGCTGTAAAAGTGGCTTCTGGCTAGAAATGGCACAGGGGTCTTAAAAGGAGGCTCTTTGATCTGTAGATAGGCCTCCTTGCAGAGATCTCCAGTAAGCTAGTGTAAACTTAGGCTTATTAGCCATAGAAGGCTGATGGCCCTGAGTCTGCTAACTTATTTGCAAGTCTACAGAGAAATAAGAAGAGAGAGATAGAAAATAAATCACTCACACACATACATTCAAGAGAAAAGGTGGATGAAATTAGGCAACTTGACTTCAACTGAAGTCAAGCTTCCCAATTTTCAGCACATACATTCAAGAGAAAAGAATCAAAAGAAGAGGTAGATGAAGTAAGGCATCTTAACTTCAACTGAAGGTAAGTTTCCCAGTTTCAGCACTGTTTATTGTAGATGGCCATACTTATACTTCTGAGAAAAAAGAATTACCTCATAGTCAATTAACCACAAAAACAGATGAATTCTAAAATATAACAGGTCACATGTTTTAAATATAAACTTTTTTTATCTATGTGTCCATTACATAAGTTCATAATGAGTTCAGAATGATGAAGATTGACAGAGTCTAAGGTTAATAGGGTCTGAAATTTACAAGAGTATACCAATTATCAATTAGGATGGACCTAGCTATACATTATCCAGCTATCTCTTAGTTCATTATGAGCCCAGGACAATAATTTTATCTGTCTTTTATTCAAAGAAACAATTAAATTCAGACCTCTCTAGGTAACTTCATTCCACTTAGGTTCATGTGAAGTTTATGGTGAAATACCAGAATTCGTTGTGCCATCTGCAGTGGGGGCTTATCTGAAGCCACAAATCTGATACAAGGCTATCCTTAGTGAGGCATCTGGAGGTCCACAAAGGTATTTATTATAGCCATAAACTAACTTTAACTTTTAAAACTATTTGAATCAAATTGGGAATTCCATAATCAGGGATTAATTCATCTGAGTAACAAACAGTACATCTTCAACAAGATCCTGTAGGAAGTTTGCTCAATGAGAGCTAGTCAGTACCCAGAAAATAAAAGTTCATACCAATGCCAGATGTATTTACTTTTTGGTATTTCAAGACAGCGTTTCTCTGTGTAATCTTGTCTGTCCTGGGCTTGCTTTGTAGACCAAGCTGGCCTTAGATTCACTGTGATCCACCTGCATCTGCCTCCCTGGGTGCTGTACCATGATGTCTGGCTCTAATGCCAGATTTTAGAGTGGTGCAGCAAAGCACAATTGACAGGGTAGTCAGAGGTTGGAAGCAATTCTTGGGTACATCATGATACCTTGCAAATATCGGATCACCTCCAGAGATCTCTCATGACTACTGAACTTCCCTAAATCAATGGCTCCTGACAGCATGTCAGAGGCTGGAAGCAGTGTGGGGGTGCATTGTGGTACAAGACCTTGCAAACCCCATATCACCTCCTAGACAGCCCACATGCCTAGTGAGCTCTCTTAACAGGGTGGCTCTTGGCAAAGATAAAGCAAGCCAAAGCATGCATTTAGCTGGGCATTTTGACCTGAATTTCTAGAACAGGATTGGTTACTTTTCTATTGACTTTTTACGGTTGTAGGAAACTCAATTGATGATCCACATTCCAAAATGACTGTACCCTGTGCTGAGTTAATATAAACCTATTCAGCACTAATGCTAATACATGGGTATAAAAATAAGGGCTTAGGGTTGTATGTCTCTGTTGGCCTTCAGTATATGCTGGAATCCTGATGAGTGCACTCTAATGCCAGTGAAAGAATGGACTTGCTATCAAGGTGAGGGCAAGCAGTCAAAGAGCAAAAGCTTCCTTCTTCCATGTCCTTCTAGCAGAAAGAACGGCCCAGATTAAAGGTGTGTCTTCCAGGCTCAAGATCTGTATTAAAGCTGCATGTCTTCCTATCTCAAGATATAGATTAGAAAGATATCTTCCTATTTCAAATTAAAATAGATAGATGATAGACAGACAGTCAGATAGACAGATAGATAATCCCTCACTGGTATGTCCTTCATTTTGGATTTTTAGTTAATTCCAGATGTAGTCAAGCTGAAAATTAAGAACAGCAGTCACAGAAAGGGAGGGGAAATGGGGTGGAGGAAAGGAATTTGGGGAGAGACAGAGAACTGATGGACATTTGAGGGGTAGTAGGGAAATCTACTGCAGTAGAAACTTCTTGAAATTTATGAAAGTGATCCTAATAAAGTCTCCAAATAATAGGAGAGACTAAGTCCAAACTGGCCACCGATTGTCACCAAATGAAGTGTCCAGTATCAGAATTAGGTTTCATTTAATTGACTTGCTGACCAAAAAGGTTCCACAGAAATCCCCAAAACAACTCAGGATATTGCCAAGACAATAGGTTGCCCCCTGAAAACTGATGCAAGACCCCATTGCTAAAGACAATACCCATACAACTCACTGAACATGGAGAGGCTGAGGTGGGGCATACACATTCACTGCCATGCTCTAGGGTCTTTGGTATGGGAAGGTACTATGCAGGCTACCAAAAGACAAATGTAAACACCAACCAGCCACATAACCTTTCATCTACAATCTGTCCTGCCAAAAACATACATTGCAGCAATGGTGGCACAAAGCTTGTGGGATAACTATTGATTTGCTGTGGTTAAATTATAAGTATTGCCAAATAAATATTTATTAGGCTAATTATTATTACAGAGGTATCTTTTAACCCACTAGCTATCAATGAAAACACAGACACCTGATGTATATATAATATGCCTTTACCTGGGGCAAGGCAGATATTACCTCCTAAGCTATCCTCCATAAAGTCCCAATCTCAACTCCATTCCACTTGCTTCTGATAATTTCTATTTGGGCTACCTCCCATTGATAGTCCCCAAATACTTGCTATTATTGTTTATTTTGGCTATATCTTCCCATGAGGAACTTCAGAGTTCTTTTTCTGACCCACATGGGTTTTTTTTTCTATTCTATGGTGATTCTCCTCCTTGCTGTTCCTCCTCTCATCTCTTCTCCTTCCCAAGATTCTCTCCATCTTCCAAATCCCAGAAACCTTAGTCACGCCTATCCCATTCACCCTCCCAGGTGTACTGGCTTTTTATTGGTCAAATAGGAATAAATTTTTAGACAAGGTTATATAGCAATACTTGGAGCACAAAGACAGTAAGCAGGAATTAGCATCAAAATACATTTAGACTAACCTCTAACATTGATTTCACTGAATGAGAGTAAAGACCACTACCCAAATTTGTTTCTTCAAATTATGCAAGATTTATTTTCTGTTAAAAAGGGCTGTCTCCCTAAAATGGGATTTGAAAGAACAGCATCAAACATAGGAGAAAGCGGGGCATTTTTAGCTCAAAAACTTCAAGATTAGGGAATTTCAAGGGAGTTTTGTTACATAGGAACTTGGCAGAATATCTTAAAAGTATTGGTCAGAACATCTTATCAGAGTGGAAGTCAGGGTATGTTCAGAATATAGAGGGTGGAACATGTCAAATTCTAGAAAATGGATCAAGACATGGATGGGCGAACTAAACATGTCAAATTTGAGAAAATGGGTCAAGACCTAGGGTAAAACCTAATATTACTGATCTAAAAAAAGTAACAATAAAATGATTCTTTTTTATTAAACATTTTTTATTTTTTACATATACATTTATATTATTACATGTATACACAATGAAAAACCTATAGCAAGAATTACCATGACTCAATCGGGAATTATATAAATGTTACATTCTTAGCATTTTGGCTATTGCATTTGATAGCCTTGAAGAAAACATCTTTCCTATCTTGGTGCATCTAAAATTCTGAATGTAAATAAAATGAATCTTAATATTATGTTATATGTATAGATCAGTGCCTTACTCAGCCAGCATCAGAGAAGCTTCCTCATACCGCAAATGGGAACAAATACAGAGACCCACAGCCAGACATTATACAAAGGGTGAGACCTTGGAACACAGAGCTCTAAATGGGATGTCTCCATCAAATGTGTCCCTTCAGAATTCAGGCAACCCTGAGGAAAAGGAAGCAGAAAAGGTGTAAAACCCAGAGTGAGTGGAGGACACCAGGAAAACAAGACCTTCCAAGTCAATTGAACAAAGCTCACATGAACTCACAGAAACAAAAGCAGCAATCACAGGGTCCACAGGAGTACCAAGTTCTTTGTGTATAGCTTTCAGTTTAGTATTTAAATGGAACTCTTGAATATGTGAACAAGTGGGTCTATGTTTCTTGTGACTTCACTTGGGACTCTTTTTTTGTTGGGTTGCTGTGTTTAGCTTGTATACAACATTTTCTTTGTTGTTTCACCTTATATTTTATTTTGTTACATTTGCTTGTTATTATTACCTAGAAGACTATTCTTTTCTAATGAGAGAGAGAAAGCATCATATGGGAGGGGGTCTGGGTAGGGTGGAGAGGAACTAGAAGGAGTAGAGGGAGGGGAAACTGTAATTAGGGTACATTGTATCAGAAAATAATCTATTTTTAATAAAAGATGAAAATTAAGTAGATGAAAATGTTAAGTAGTTAATACTGATGGGAAATAAAAAGTGGAAAAGTACCAGAGTGTATTTCTATAATTTATTTTAATAAGAAAGTATCCTTTCATAAAACAAACAAACAAAAAAAAAATTGTCATGCACCTCCAAATAGCTCTTCCGTACTGACCTTAAGTGTGGTGTTTATCTTTCCACTAGATGGTGGTCTAAGAGAAGTAATGTTTTGATGTATTCATGAACAGGAAGCTGTGCTGAAATAAGAATAAAATTAGAATTTACATGCAGAGGAAATCTGTAGAAGATATATGAGATGATTTGATGTAATATGATAAGATATGATATAAAAATATAATATCATAAGCTTTATATTTTTGTGGAACCCAATTTGATTACGTCTCTTCATTTTAAATAGTGAATAACAATGAAATAAAAAATGTGTGAGTCTAGTTAATAGACCTATCTGGTTTTAAATTATATAGATTTCATTCATAAATTATCTGTGATTTCTTTTTTTATTTTAATTTTTTATAATTTATTTGCATTACATCCCAACTGTTATGCCCTCACTTGTATCTTCCTGTTCCCATCTCCCTCCCTATTCCACCCTATTCACCTCCCTTAGTCCTCTGAAAGG
Organism: Acomys russatus; assembly: GCF_903995435.1. Classification (NCBI taxonomy): domain Eukaryota; kingdom Metazoa; phylum Chordata; class Mammalia; order Rodentia; family Muridae; genus Acomys; species Acomys russatus. Next base: position 364,583 of record NC_067143.1, read on the forward strand.
GGGGATGGGGTGCTCTTCCACCATCTTATCACAGGCTATTAGGCCTCATCAGGATATATTGCATCCTTTTGCTCTGTGTGCCCAAAAGATCTCCCTGCCAAGGGGAAGTGATCAAATCGAAGGCACCAGAGTTCATATCAGATGCAGTCCCTCACCCCCACCTTCCCATGTGGAGAATGAACTATATCTTCTGAACAGGGGGTCTAGGTTATCTGCATGATTGCCCTTGGTTGGTGTATCAGTTTGTGCAGGCTCCTCTGGATCCAGATCCACTGGTGTTCATGGTCTCCTTGTGGAACTCTTGACCCCTCCTTGTCTTTCCATCCCCCTACTCTTCCATATGACTCTCAACACTCCACCAAGAGTCTGGCCGTAAGTCCCAGTATCTCTCCTGATCCCCCTCTGTGTGAAGTCTCTCAGAGGACATCTATGTTATAAGTGAGTAGATACCATGTGTGTCTTTCTGGGTCTGGGTTACCTCACTCAGGATGAGCATTTCAAGTTCCATCCATTTGCTTGCAAATTTCATAATTTTCTTGTTTCTGTTAGCTGAATAGTATTCCGTTGTGTAAATATACCACTTGAGTTTTTTATTTTAGCCATTCTAATGGAAGTAAGATGGAATCTCAGAGCTGTTTTGATTTGCATTTCCATAATGACTAAGGACATTGTTTCTTTAAATGCCTTTTGGACATTAGATATTCCTCTGTTGGGAATTATTTGTTTAGTTCTGTACATCATTTTTTAATTGAATTATTTAGCTTGCTGGTGTTTAGTTCTTGAGTTCTTTTATAGTTTGGATATTAGCACATTGTCAGATGTAGGGATGGTGAAAAAAATTTCCAGTCTGAAAGCTGTCAATTTGTTGTGTTACGAATGTTCTTTGCCTTACAAAAGCTTTTCAGTTTCATGAGGTCCCAGTTATTAGTTGTTGATCTTAGAGCCTGAGCTGTTGGTGTTTTGTTTAGGAAGTCGTCTCCTATGCCAATGAATTCAAGGCTCTTCCCCACTTTTTCTTCTAACAGATTTAGTGTACCTAGTTGTATATTGAGGTCTTTAATTCACTTGGACTTGGGTTTTATGCATTTTCTATATGTAGACATGCAATTAGACCAGCACCATTTGTTGTGGTAGGATAGAATTTTTACTCTGTTGATCCTCCCAACCCATGAGCATAGGAGATCTTTCCATCCTCTGATATCATCTCCAATTCATTTTTTCAGAGACTTGAAGTTTTTTTACACAAGTTTTCCACTTTTTTGGTTAGAGTTACACCAAGATACTTTATGTTATTTGTGGCTATTGTGAAAGATGTAGTTTCCCTAATTTATTTCTCAGCTCATTTCTTTTTTTTTTTCTTTTTTTTTTTTTGTTTTTTTTTTTTTGGTTTTAGCTTTTTAAAAACTGATTTATTTAGATTACATTTCAATTGTTTTCCCCTCATTTGTATCCTCCCTCGCCTTCCTCCCCCCTTCACCATATTTACCCCCTCCAGGTCTGTGACAGAAGGGGACATCCTCCCCCCTCCCCCCCCCCCCCCGCCATATGGTTACAGCATATCAAGTCTCGTCTTGATAGCCTGCCTATTCTTTCTCTGAGTGCCACGAGGCCTCCACTCCATGGAGAAGTAGTCAAATATGGGGCACCAGAGTTCCCGTCAGAATCAGTCTCCACTTTCCACACATCTGTGGAGAATGTCCTGTTCATTGACTAGATCTAAGTAGGGGTTCAATGCTTACTACATGTGTTGTCCTTGGTGGGTGCAGTAGTTTGATCAAATTCTCCTGGGTCCAGATCCTCCAGGCTCTTCCCCACTCTTTCTTCTAATGGATTTAGTGTCTCTGGTTTTATGTTGAGGTCTTTAATCTACTGGGACTTGAGTTTTGTGCATGGTGATAAATATGGGTCTACTTGTTTTTTTGTTTTTTTTTTTTTTTTACATGTAGACATCCAGTTAGACCAGCACCATTTATTGAAGACGCTATCCTTTTTCAATTGAGTAGATTTGGCTTCTTTGTCAAAAATCATGTATCCATATGTGTGTTGATTTATTTCTGGGTCTTCAATTCGATTCCCTTAATCAACCATCCTATTGCTACACAAGTACCATGCTGTTTTAATTACTGTGCTCTATAGTACAACTTGAGATCAGATATGGAGATTCCTCTGGAGGATCTTTTATTGTACAGGATTGGTTTAGAAATTCTGGGTTTTTTTGTTTTTCCATATAAAGTTGAGAATTGATTTTTCAATGTCTTTAAAAAATTGAGTAGGTATTTTGATAAGAATTGCATTGAATCTGTAAATTGCTTTTGGTAAGATGGCTATTTTTTTTCAAGACAGGGTTTCTCTGTGTAATAGCCCTTGCTGTCTTGGACTTGTTTTGTAGACCAGGCTGACCTCAAACTCACAGTTGTCCTCCTGCCTCTGCCTCCCGAGTGCTAAGATTAAAGGCATGTGCCACCACGCCCAGGAAGATGGCCATTTTTACTATGTTAATTCTCCTGATCCACAAATAAGGGAGACTTTTTTTCCATCTTTTGATGTCATCTCCAGTCTCCTTCTTCAGATATTTGAAGGGTTTTTTTTTTTTTTCAAACAAGTCTTTCACTTGCTTGGTTAGAGTTACTCCTAGATACTTTATATTGCTTATGGCTATCGTCGAGGGTGTAGTTCCCCTAATTTCTTCCTCTGCGCGACTGTCATTTGTATATCAGAAGGCTACTGACTTTTTTGAGTTAATTTTGTATCCAGCCATTTTGCTGAGGGTGTTTATAAGCTGTAGGAGTCTTCCAATGGAATTTTGGGGGTCACTTATGTACACTATCATATCATCTGCAAATAGGGATAGTTTGACTTCTTCCTTCCCTTCCTTCCTTGATCTGCTTTTGTTGTCTTACTGCTCAGTTAGAACTTCAAGAAGATGATCATGTGTTTTTTTTCTTTCAGTTTGTTTATATAGTGGATTACATTAATGGATTACTATATATCAAACCATCCTTGCATGTCTGGAATGAAGCCTACCTGGCCATAATCAATGATTTCTTTGATGTGTTCTTGTGTTTGGTTTGTATTTTATTGAGTATTTTTGTGTCAATGTTCATAAGAGAAATTGGTCTGAAATTCTCTTTTTTGTTGGCTCTTGTGAGGTTTAGGTATCAAGGTGACTATGGCCTCATAGAATAAATTTGGTAATGTTCCATCCATTTCTATGTTTTAGAGCAGCTTGAAGAGTTTCAGTATTAGCTCTTCTTTGAAGGTCTGATAGAATTCTGTGCTGAAACCATCTGGCCCTGGACCATTTTTTGTTGGGAAACTATTAATGACTGCTTCTATTTCTTTAGGAGAAATATGACTATTTAATTTGTTTGTTTGATCTTGATTCAATTTTGGCAAATGGAACTGATTAAGAAAATGGTCTACTTCCCTTAGATTTTCAAATTTTGTGGCATATATGCCATTGAAGTAGGATCTTATGATTCCTTGTATTTCTTCAGTGTCTGTCTCCTTTTTTGTTGTTATGTCTCCATTTTTGTTTTGGATTTTGTTAATTTGGGTAGTGTATCTCTGTCTTTTAGATAGTTTGGGTAACAGTTTGTCTATCTTGTTGATTTTCTCAAAGAACCAGCTCCTAGTTTTGTTGATTCTTTGAATTGTTCTCTTTGTTTCTAAGTTATTGATTTCAGCCCCGAGTTTGATTATTTACAAATGTCTACTCCTCTTGGGTATTTCTGCTTCTTTTTTTCCTAGGTCTTCCAGATGTGTCATTAAGTTGTTTATATGGGATTTTTCCAATTTCTTTGTAAAGGCACTTAGTGCTATGAATTTTCCTCTTAGCAGTGCTTTCAATGTGTCCCACAAATTTGGGTATGTTGTTTTTTCATTTTAATTGAATTTCAGGGAGTCCTTAATTTCTTTATTTCTTCCCTGACCCAGGTGTCATTAAGTAGAGAGTTGTTTAGTTTCCATGTGTGTGTAGGCTTTTTGTTATTTCTGTTGTTGTTGAAGTCCAGCTTTAGACCTTGGTGATCTGATAGGATACAAGGTATTATTCCAATCTTCTTGAATCTGTTGAGGCTTCTGTTGTGACATACTATATGATCAATTTTGGAGAAGGTTTCATGAAGTGCTGAGAAGAAGGTATAATCCTTTGTGTTTGGGTGAAAGTTCTGTAGTATCTATTAGATATATTTGATTCATGACATTGGTTAGTGTCATTATTTCTTGGTTTAGTTCCTGTTTCAATAACCTATCCTTTGGTGGAAGTGGGGTGTTGAAGTCTCCCATTATTAATGTGTGGGAATCGATGTGTGGTTTAAGCTTTGTTAGTTGTTCTTTTACAAATGTGGGTGCCCTTGTATTGGGAGCATAGATGTTCAGAACTGTGATGTCTTCTTGGTTGACTTTACCTTTGATGAGTATGAAATCACCTTCATCTCTTTTGACTAATTTTTGCTGGAAAACTATTTTATTTGATATTAAAATGGCTACACCAGCTTGCTTCTTGTGTCTGTTTGCTTGGAATAACCTTTTCCAGTCTTATACCCTGAAGTAAGGTCTATCCTTGTGGCTGAGATGTATTTCTTGAATGCAGAAGACTGTTGTGTCTTGTTTATGCATCCATTCAGTTAGTCTGTGCCTTTTTATTGGAGAATTGAGACCATTGATGTTGAGGGATATTAATGACCAATGACTGTTAAATCCCTTGATTTTGATGTTGGTTGCAGTAGAGTCTTTGTATGGTTATATTTTTGCGATGGTGTAATTATCTTTTTTCCATATAATTTTGGGTGTAGCTTGTCACTTTGGGTTGGAGGTTTCCTTCTCATAACTTCTGTAAGGCTGGAATTGTGTATAGGTACTGTTTGAATTTGTTTTTGTCATGGAATATCTTGTTTTCTCCATCTATTGTTTTTGATAGTTTTTCTGGGTATAGTAATCTGGCATGGCATTTGTGGTCTCTTAGGTTTTGCATGACCTCTGTCCAGGTACTTCTGGCCTTTATGGTCTCTGCTCTGAAGTCGGATGTAATTCTGATAGGTTTGCCATTATACGTTACTTCGCCTTTTCCCTTGCCGCTTTCAATATTTTTCCTTTGTTCTGTATATTTTGTGTTTTGATTATTATGTAGCAGGAAGATTTTCTTTTCAGGCCTATTGTATTTGCTGTTCTGTAGGTCTCTTGTATGTTTATATGCATCTCCTTTTTTAAATTGGTGAAATTTCTTCTATGATTTGGTTGAAGATATTTTCTGGGCCTTGAAGTTAGGGTCTTTTCTTCTCTTTTCTCAATGCCTTTTATCTTCAGGTTTCATCTTTCCATGATGTCCTTGATTACTTGGATGTTTTGTGTCAGGAATTTTTCAGATTTAGTTTTTTTTTTTTTTTTTTTTTTTTTTTTTTTTTTTCTGAAACAGAGTTTCTCTGTGTAGCCTTGGCTGTCCTGGACTCACTTTGTAGACCAGGCTGGCCTCGAACTTATAGCAATCCACCTGCCTCTGCCTCCTGAGTGCTGGGATTAAAGGTGTGCACCACCTCGCCCAGCTCAGATTTAGTATTTTCTTTGATGGTTGCTTCAAGTTCTACAATTGTATCTTCTAGTGCTGAGATTCATTCTTGCATCTCTTGGATTCTGTTAGAGAAGCTCACCTGTGCATTGCTTGCTTTCTTCTCTAAGGTATCTCATTCTGCCTTTATCATTGTTTTTATTTTCTTCTTCAGATCTTGAACTGTTTTATTGATTTCCTTCCTCTGATTGTATCTACCTGAATTTCTTTGAGTGCCTCTCTATAGGCCTGTTTGGCTGCATCTTCCTGTATTTGTTTATGGATTTTATTTGTTTCCTCTATTATTATCTTTATTATTAAGGATTTGAGGTCTTTTTCTTGTATTTCAATTGTGTTTGAGTTCTCAGGGGCTGCTGTTTAGTTTTCTGTTCTTACCCCTCAGAGCTGCCCAGCTTCTCTCTCAAATGCATGTGAGACACTGCCGGGCTGTGGAGCCTGGCTAGGCTGGGTTAGATCTGCCCAATTGTGCAGGCAAGGACCTCCGTGGCTGGTAGCTAGGTTCCTGCCTGGTCATGTTCAGACCTCACCACTGTGCTTGGGCTTCCATGTGGCCCTTGGGTCTTTCTCTGGACTGGCACAGGATGAGTGGGAGGGGGTGTATCTTAGGACAGTTCCACCCATTTCCCTGAGATTTCCCAAGGCTAGGAGCTCTGGTGCTTCACTGCCCGGGGTTCAGTTTGGGTTATAGAGCCTGGCTGCAGTTTGCAGGCAGGTTCCAGTCCAGAGTCCGGGGAATGGGCTCCCATCCTCCATGGGCTGTTGGTTGACCAAAGACCAGGCCTGCCTGTGGTCTGCACTGTGTGGGACTCCACTCACCTGGTGTTCTCCAATTCTTATGGTCTGTGGTTTCTAGCCAGGCCCCTGGTTTCTGTGTGGTAGATCAGATATAGTGTGTGATAGGTCCTGCCATCTTGGAATCTGCAACCAGATTTTTGTATGGGTTCTGGGGAACCAAACTTAGGTCTTCATGCTTGCACAATAAACACTTTACTGAATGACTCTCTCTGTAGCTTCTTAACAAATATATAAGAAGGTCAACCCAATTACAGCCACCAAGATACTTCAGAGCCAAATTATAGTGTAGATCCACTGGTTTTTAACATATCTATTTAATATCACACTAAACATATGAAGAACATGCATGGAGCTGCATTTAAAATTGTTCTCCCTATAGACCATGAAGCAAGACTTAGATGCCAAATGTACACTTCTTTGAGCCTTGAAAAACTGTCTGGGTGCAGTTACAATATAATGTTCCTGTCTCCAGAACTTTCTTTTTCTGTGTTTGCATTTAGTCTTGTGCCACTAACTTGGAAATGACAACGTTCCATAGGAAATGATCTGCTTTCCATTACAGTAGTTGGGCTTTTCTAGAACAACACCCAAAAGGAACTGTGAGGGGGAAAAAAAAAGCATCAAGATTAACATGAAAAGAGCCAGTTGGCAGAGATGATTGCTGCCTTCCTCCCTGGGATTCACACGACACCTTGAGCATGACCAAGCATATTTGCTAAGAAATAAAGGAAGCCCAATGAGTAGAGCATGTGTGAGAACACTAACAGTATACAAATTCGGTACAGAGAAGTGCTACAAATATATCCTATGAATAGTTATGTACATTGCAGTCCAGTTGTTTTGTTTATTTTCTCCTTTAGCTTACAATCCCATTGTTATCCTCAGAGTGCCTTCCTATCTATATTTCTAACCATGATGTCACAGGTACAATCTCTTTTTCCAGTCCATCAGAGCTTGCAATTGGGTGCTCTCTGAACCCAGTTCTGCAGCCTGGTGCAAGCATGTTTGTTTCAGAAACCTAGACTTGCTTTTCCTGACATTTCAGCCTTTTTCACCCTTTCTCTGAAGTGTCCCCCCTCCCCCCTTTCTGATTCTACCAAGCAGCTGCTTGTTGGTTGATCTCCATTGCTAAACATATTGACTTTCTAGCCATGGCTTTCTTTCTTCCACTTCTCCATCTCCTTCCTACTGACAGCTGCAGATTTACAGCCTGGATATTCTGGTGTGTGTATGTGTGTGTGTGTGTGTGTGTGTGTGTGTGTGTGTGTGTGTGTGTAAACTCCAAAAGAAATGGTCCTCATGCTGATAATCCTAAGACAGAGGAGAACTCAACACTTTCTGTTTTCAGCTGCTAAGTCTGTTTTTAAAACTGAGAAGCTAAAGACTGGAGAGAGTTGGCAGTAACTACATTCCAGGGGATTTCACGGCCTCTTCTGGCCTCTTCCTATGCCAGGTGAACATGTGGTACACCCATACACATAAAATAAAAGAAAAATTGAAAAGAAAAAAAATAACAAAGAAAAAATAAAAACAAAATCTGATAAGCAGCTTCCCAGGGTAAGTCACATTTACTGGGAAGCTCACACAGAACCCATAGAGTCAAAGACAGGCACAACTGGGCAGAAACTCTGGTAACTGAAATCAAGATAAGCACAATTACTGGCCTGCTTTTTTACAGAACTCAGAACCAGCAGTCTAGGAATGGCACCCCCCACCATAGGCGGGTACCTCCCCTATTGAATACTAATTTAGAAAATGCTTTATGGAGAAACCTTCCTCTCTGATGACTTTAGCTTGTGTCAAGTTGACACACAAAACCATTCAGTACAAGTGCCCACATCAAAACCATATCTTTCCTGTCTACCTTTTCCCCCAGTTACCATTTTTTTTTCATTTAATTGCCTGTGGTCACTTGGGCAAGGGCTTGTTTCTTGCAGCTTGAGAGAGCAGCTTCTGTCCTTCAGGTCATGGGGGCTGTGGAAAGGTCTTTATAGAGCTTCTTTGGTATCCTGATGGAGTAGGTCTACAGGATAAGAGACATTAGTAACATCTTTAGTAACAAAGACACCTCCACTTTCTGGGCCTTTGGAAAACATACAGAATAATTGGGAAGCTTGCTGGTCTCCATGGTTGGCTAGGGCAGCTCTTGTTGAAAGTCTCACTCTGAGGTCCTTCCAAAGTGGTTGAATGGGATTAGCCTGTGGCAGTATGAAAGGGGAAGAATGTGAAACTTGATTCTCATTGAGCTAATTGGATTCTATTTGCATTCATTTCCCTGGAGAAATGTTTTATCTTCAGATGGCACCTATCATTGCAGCAGAACTAGGTGCACGAAACCAATGATGCTGTGTGGACAAAATTAGCGATGGTGCATTAGGCAAAGGATGAAAGCATCCAGGACTCACAGAGCATGGGCTACATGAGCTGCCTTCTCCTGCCCTCTGGAAGAGAACTTCTTGGTGGGTTTCTTAGCACCAGCTGGATGGAAACAGGTCATAGCCAAGAAAGAGAATACTTCTACACCAAGCACAAATACCGCTTCATAGTGGTGCAGTTATTCCCATCAAAGTACTCAGGAAACTTCAAAAAACATTAACGTTTTAAGTTCATGTGCACTTGTTAAGGGGAAACTTTTCCCAAAAGCCCTCTGAGAATTGAAATGCAATGTGAGTGCCGTAGACCAATATAATTCTTTCAAAAGAAAGCATTTAATTTTGGAGCTTGCTTCATGCTGGGAAGCAGACAGCCATAGTGCTAGAGCTATAGCTGAAAGCTTTACTACAACCTGGTCTGTAGGTAACATGCAAAGAGAGACAGAGACAGAGACAGAGAGAGACAGAGGGAGAGAGAGAGAGAGAGAGAGAGAGAGAGAGAGAGAGAGAGAGAGAGAGAGAGAGAGAGAGAGAGAGCCCAAAGACAGCTCCCAGTGCCACACCTCCTCATACAAGGCCACACTTCTAATCCTCCCTAAGCAGTTCCATTCCCAGGGGGTTAATATAAGTCTATAATATGTAAGCCTATCATGGCTATTCCCATTCAAACCACCACAATGAAGGTCATCCATCACCCACCAATGTACCCCAGGCCATTGTGCTGCGTTGGTAAGGTTCCTGGACCTAAAATTATAAGTTTGTTTTAAACTAATTACTTCTAAGATGTGTGTTTCAGGTACAAGTGTGTTTTAAAGTTACTTGATTGATTATCTGATTGGCAATCATAATGTGTGGTTTGGAGGTTACACTAAATCTGAACACTAACTTTCCCCTAAGTGTCTGCTCTACATTTGATATCTTCACTGCCTACATAGATATGAGAAGGGGGTAGGGGGGAAGAAGGCTGTCTGGATCCATGCCATCTTCTCCTGAGAGCACATTTCCAGTAAAGTGGCCACATGTGAATTCACACACCTTCTTTCACTTATAGAAATAAGATATCATCCCAGGGAGGAATCACTCAAGCACTTACAGATTAACAAAGTGAAGGATGGTTCTGGCTAATGTAAAAAGGAAACCAGCCCTGACCAGAAATTCTTATCAGCTTATATAGTTTTATAGCCTCAAATTACACTTCAAATAGTTAAGTATGAATCACAGAGACAGAAATTCCAAGGTTGATTTGTTTGGACAAATGAGAAGATTTACCATGTAAAAACATTGTCATAGTTTTTTCGATACAGACAGGATTGTTATTCCAGGTGTTAACCAAGCTATCCTGATCCCTGGCTTATTATAGTACTTCTGAAAAGAAAATCAGGACTTAATAATGGTAGCCCTGACCCAGTGCCTCCCCCCAATTGAATTGCCCACTAGAGGCATGTTCTTTGATATGGGAGTATGTCTAATGGCCAGTTGGGAGCCAGTGGTGTCTCCTTTTCTTATGGGAATAGTGTCTAATTGGCAACAACCTTACTGAACAGATCTTAACAGAAGCGTAGGCTTAGGAAACCTAAACTTCAGTTATTTTGAATGTATGAATTTTTCTTTTTACAGTTTCTACAAGTCAGGTCAGTACACTACTCATCCTTGAGTGCTCTATTAGCTAAATTTGACTCTGTAAAACTTATTTCCTGAGCAAGTTTAGTACAGTGTTGCCTAGCCTCCTCATCCTCACTCAAAACCTTCAGATCCACCCTATTCTATTACCTCAGTTCAGGCCTCTTTTAACCGGTGGATTCAATGTTGTTTGTTGGTTTCCTTTTTAGCACTGAAGATAAATCCTAAGTCTTTTCATATACTTGGAGAGTGCTCTTTACCACTGCGTTTTATTTTATTTTTTGAGCTAGAGCCTCTCTAAGTTGCCACGACTGGCCTTGAACTCATTCTGTAGCACACGCAGAGCTGGAATGCTTGCTGATTCTGCCTCAGCCTCCTGAGTAGCTGGGATGGCAGATGCATGTCATCGCTCCTGGGCCAAGCCTGCTAGTGCATCCTCCCGAAGTATTCCCCGTTTGCTAAGAAAAACAAAACAAACTTAAATGGCTTTCAGGCCCAGGCAGGCCTGTCATGTATGTATAGTCACCTGAAGAAATCAGAAAGAGGCTTGTGGTAACTGTGGCTGGTGAATTCTCTTTAGGCAGGCTTGTTGTTTGTCTGTGGGCTGCTACCTCCCATCCTCTGCTGCAAAGCAGCCCAGGTGTTCTATGCACACATTTCATCTTGCACTAAATAAACTGTCATGTGAGCTGCTCATTCTCTGCGTGATGCTTGCCAGAGTTTTCTATTTCTGAAGAGTCTGTGAAGGCAGGATTGGCTCACTGCTCTACCAAGCTGGAAGTGCAAAAGTAGGGTTGTCTGTTGCATTTTTAAAAAACACTTTTTTTTATTGTTGTTAGTCAATTTGTTGAGAGGTTTCTCTCTGTAGCCTTGGCTGGAACTCACGCTGTAGATCGGGTTAGCCTCAAACTCAGGGATCCACCTGCTTCTGCTCTCTGAGTGCTGGGATTAAAGACATAGGCCATCACCACCAGGCAGAACTTTTTTTCTACTTAGTAATTGTGCTGTGTGTTTTTTTTTCCCAATATGATGTGGCCCAGGGTCATCTAGAAAGAGGAAACTCCAACTGAGAAAATGCCCCCAAGAGATGGCCTATAGGCAAGTCTGTGGGGGCATTTTCTGGATTAATGATTGATGTGGGAGGGCCCAGCCTACTGTGGGGAAGGCCATCCCTAAATAAGTGGTCTTATTTTGTATAAAAAAAATTGGGATGAGTAAGCCATGAAGAGCAAGTCAGTGTTCTTCCATGGTCTCTGCTTCAGTTCCTGCCTCTAGGCTCCTCTGTTGATTTTCTACTTTGACTTCCCCTGCTGATAGGCCTGGAAGTCAGATAAATCCTTTCCTCCCTAAGTTGCTGTAGTGATTTGAATAAGAATGGCCCCCACTGACTTATAGAATTGAATGCCTGGGCACCAGGGTGTGGCATATTAGGAGGTGTGATCTTGTTGGAGTAGTTGTGGCCTTATTGGAGGAAATGTGTTACTTGGGTTTGGGTTTTGAGGTTTCAAATGATCAAACCAGTATTATTCTATTTCTCTTCCTGGTGCCTTCAGATCCAGATGTAGAACTCTCAGCTACTTTCTTCAGCACCATGACTGGCTCTACACCAATATGCTTCCCATCATGCTGATAATGGACTAACTCTCTGAACTTGTAAGCCAGCCCCAATTACATCTTTTCCTTTGTAAGAGTTTCCATGACCATAGTATTTCTTCACAGCAATAGAAGTTCTTGACATATATTTTATAAAATCTATTTTTATTGGGGTTTTTTAGATCTCTTTCTCCCTCTTCCACCCAATCCCTTCCAACACTGACACCAGGTAGGAGAGAAAAAAAAAGGTTAGTGGGAGAGGGACATCATATGTCTCTTTATTAGTTCTGGCCATTTTGGGACGTAAAGTCCAATCTTTGATATAGAAAGTTTTAGAGTGAGGAGAATAGATGTGTGGGGTAGAGGTCTACAGGCTGAGGGAATTTGGGGTAAGCGATTTAGGATGCCTGGTAGAGTAATGGCTTTTAAGGCCAGAATTTCATTCTGCTGTGCTATTGGGCTGTTGCTGGAAGGAAGTCTTCTGTTGCAGTTCCATGTTCAGAGTGACTTTGGCTTCACATCTTTGTTAGAATCTAGGATAATAAAGAGTGAGCAAATCTAGGTCATGACAAACTTTGAAATTTTAATGCAGTCTTCCCAGGAATAGGGGCTGTATTCCTATTATCCAGTTGACTAGAGGAGAAAATTAATTTGGAAGTGTAATTAATGTGACTTCTAAACAGATGTGATGTGGAGAAAATGACAATTTAGTTTTAGAGAAGTCTTTCCTTCTGGAGTGCATGAGGAAAGTCATTAGACCAAGGTGAACAAAGTTGAGCCCAGCAGGTTTGAGGGTAGTGGTCTGTCCCTCCACTTACCCAAACTCTGTGCTCTCCAGGGGCACAAAGATTTCAAGTCTACATGAAACTTAATGTTAAGTGTTCAAATAGTGCCAGCTGGTGGCCCAACAGACACTTTGTTTGGCACATGCAAATTTTTAAAAATTTAGTGACTAAAAGAAATTAAACCCCCAGGAGTTCACATAAAACTCACAATTTCTATTGTCTTCTAAAATTGGGGGCTAGGCCCTTAATGCCTAGTACTTCAAGCTGAAACTAGATGCCCAAGTAGGAATTGGCCTGTAGGAATTAGAACAGAGATACCTTACTTTAGGCTATTGCTGCCCACTCAAGTCTTGTGAGGTAAATGTGACATATAACCAGCCCAAAGCTATGCTTTAGAAGCAATTCCATGCTTACTCCTAAAGTAGAGACTGTGGGAGAACAAATGTCACAGGAAACGAAACTACCAAATAAACTGCTCTCAGACCAAAAGAAAATATTGTATATTAATCTTCATCTTTGTTCCCAAAAGACAGTAAAACAAAATGATCATTATCGGTTTAAAGAACTGTTAAGGCAGTGGTTCTCAACCTGTGGGTCATGACCTTTTTACAGGGGTTACATATCAGATATGCTGCATGATAGAAATTTACATTATGATTCAAAACAGTGGCAAAATTACAATCACGAAGTAGCAAAGAAATACTTTTATAGTTGGGGGTCACCACAACATGAGGAATTGTATTAAAGGGTTAAGGGATTAGCAAGGTTGAGAACCATTGCTTTAATGGGTTAGCAGCCTTGTTGTATTTGGGAAATAGCAAAGTGTAAGATCCCATTGTCACTAACCTTTGAATCACTGAGTAGCACAAACATTCACAGCAGGGTCATTTAACAGCAGGGGAGCCCCTGGTGTTAAAGCAGCCTGTCACTCACTGGACCTGAGCACAGGCAGAAACTTGGTAACTCAGCTGAAAGCTGCCTTCGGACACCTGTGCTTGTGACTGGGCAATACTAGGATAATTTGGATTTCTTTGGAAATCCAAAAGTTTTTTATGTCAGAGACATAATGAATTTAGACCGTCAGAACAGCTAAAGCAGCTCAATGAAAGCATCTAAAGTGTTTAATTAACAGTCTTCAGAACTAAATGATAAGCAATATAAAATGAAAACATCCTAAATGGAAATAGCTGCATTGTTTTAGAAGTTTTTCCTAATTAGAATAGTCTATGAAGCCGGGCTTGGTGGCACACGCCTTCAATCCCAGCACTCGGAGGCAGAGGCAGGCGGATCTCTGTGAGTTAGAGGCCAGCCTGGTCTACAAAGTGAGCCCAGGATGGCCAAGGCTACACAGAGAAACCCGGTCTTGAAAAACAAACAAACAAAAAAGAATAGTCTATGACTATTTTTAAAAAGTAGACAACATGACAGAGGACATTTAAAATCATGTATAACTTCACCACTCAAAGATTATACATATTAATTAATATTTCTTTTATATTTTGAGATTATAGTATAATTATGTTATTTCACATTTCCTTTTTTCTCTCCAATCCCTTCCATACACTACTCCCTCTTTCAAATTCATGGCATCTTTTTTTTTAAAAGGGTAGAATTAATATTTTATTGTCATTTATAATCAGATGGCAGTTGGGTATAGACTCTCCACACTTCATAGATTTTTTGCAAATTAAAAAAGTTACAGGATTTAAACAGCTGCTGGCTGGTTAGGCTTTCTAGGACCTGATTAGGCAAACTCAAGAATAGTGGCCTCAAGCTTTTCCTTGTTAGAGCCAGAGAATTCACCCACCTTTTGACCCTTTTTGTAAAACTGGAAGGTTGACATGCATTTGACTTCACAGTCTGCAGCAACATCCTGGCAGTCATCCATGTCTATGTCAAGAAACACCACACTGGAATACTTTTCACAGAGGGAATGAAAAAAGGGCTTGATCATTTTGCAAGGTCCACACCACGTGGCAGAAAAGTCCACAAATATAAGCTTGTTTCCAGCAGTGGCCAGGGCCTCCTGGAACGCTTCCTTGCTCTCGATCAGCTTCACCATTTTGGCTGTTGCAGGAAGGGACCACATGAGTTTTTGCAGAATCCAATGGAAATGGATTCGAGATGCCCAATGGAGCTTGCCAAATTCATGGCATCTTAAAAAAAAAAATACACACACACACACACACACACACACACGCACACACACACACACACACACAAGTATAGCCTGCTCAGTCTGTATAATGTTATTTATTTATTTTGTATTATGTGTATGAGTATTTGACTTGCATACATGTATGTGTGTCATGGGCATTCATGATGCCCATGCAGTTCAGAAGAAGGCTTGTCCTCTGGATCCCCTGGAACTGGAGTTAGGGGTGGCTGTGAGCTGCCATGTGAGTTCTGGGAATTGCTGGGACCTTTATTCTTCACATGTTTTTACACTTCTCAGTAAAATTGAAGCATTCCAAATATGTTCATTGTTAGTCATATGTTTTTCACTTATTAATGGAGAATGAGGTCCACAATGCATGAAGCACTTAAATCTTAAAATCTTGCAGTTTAGTGACTGGAAATGGCTCAGTGGTTAAGAGCACTGGTTGATTGGGTTCCTTTTCTTCTCTTCTTTCGTATAAGGTTGATTGTCCTACAATGGAAAATCAACATCCATACAGTAAAGCCACCATCCTTTTGCCTAGCCCTATTCATTCAAAGTTTAATCCTGTTTCCATCAGGCATCTGAATGATTGAAGTTGGATGGTTGTTGCTATAATTCTTAATTTTATGTCAGTTTAGAAGGAACTCAATTTTGAGACTGTTTCTCCCTCATCACATGTGGGTAAAGAAGAGTCACTTTAGGGTTTGAGATTTTGTCTTAGAATAGTAGAAATAAGAATGAGACCATTTATCACTATTAACATGGAGGCAGCAGGCCACACCTCCTAATAGTGCCACTCCTCATGGGCTAAGCATTCAAACACATGAGCTTATGTGGGCCATACCTATCTAAATTACCTCTTGGGGTGACATACTTTAGAGAGATCTCTTGTTTTAACACAGATGGCAGTGTGTACTAAAGTACTACTGGTGGAGAGAATGGCAAACCACAATGGAAGTTCACATTTGCACTAACCATCTGCACTACCAAGTCTGATGATAATGTAGACAGTGTAGTCACATAATCTGGTCTGCTGAAGGCAAATCTCTAGGGCCCCAGGTCACTATACCACATGCAAGCATCATGAAGGAGATGGACCACTGAAGCTAGTGCAAGGTAGTGTGCCAGCGGTGCTTAGGGCTGAAATGCTCAATATAGACAGTGGAGGGACTTGGAGTTGGCACAGTGGTAAATTGTACTTATTGCTCCTATGAGGACTCGAGTTCAGTTCCCAGTACCCACATGGCCTCACAAGCATCTATAATTGGCAGGATCCTTGCATGCAGAAAGGGCCTATGGTAAGAAAGTGAGCTTCCTGGAGGCAGCCAAATATTTTTGTATACCTGAAGAAGGGGTTTAACCTGGTGAGATATGGATCTCAGGGACTTTGACTCTGGATCACTTCTTACTGCTGATATGTCTTTCCATGCTTGACATTGCTGTATCTCTCATGGCACAGAGAAATCATCACTGTCTATGCTTTGATGTAATTGCTTCACTCTGTTGGGCAGATTCCCTATAGATCAATTTGAAGATATGTTTTCATGAAATAATACTGTTTAGGTGAATTAATAATATTTTAATTCCTCATACTGACTTTATAGCATTCCTGATTTGATTCAAGTAACCTTAATCCCTTTTCCCCTGCAGAATAGCAAAGACTGCATAAAGAGTCTGTGAACCTTCACTTTTCACTGGCATGTGAACTGCACTAGGGAGAAGAGCAGGCTTGGGAATGTTTTATGAACAAGAGTCAACATTTGCTCTATGTTCAGAGATGAGGTCACCAGTAGATAGTTATGGATAGAAAATAGATAAACAACTAATTGTGGAATGAAAGACAGATAGAGACATTACTTTAAACTTATAATGAGCTCATAGAGCTAAAACATAGTTAAAGTATGTTTAGTTAGGTGTGAGTTTTTTTTTTAAAGATTTATTTATATATTATGAATACAGGGTTTCACCTACATGAGTGCCTGCATGTCAGAACAGAGCACCAGATCTCATTACAGATGGATGTGAGCTACCCTGTGGCTGCTGGAAATTGAACTCAGGACCTTTGAAAGAGCATCCAGTGTTCTTAACCTCTGAGTCATCTTTCCAGCCCTAGGTGTGAGTCTTATAGGAAATACATATAAACAGTAAACCTGCTATAACCCCTTGGACCCTGTTAACTGTAAACCATGCATGCTAGCTTATGACATGAAAAAATGTTGCTCGAAACTCTCAATGAGCTTGTGGAATGTAAAGATAGATAAGTAGTATTTAGTTAAATATGAGTCTTAATGGAAAAACATGTAAGCAATAATCCTGATGCAATTACATTTTTTTAGGTAGTTACATCTATCTTTATGGTAATTGCTTTTATGACTGTGAGGTAATTTTTCTTCTGACATAGAGGACTTTGCTTTAGAGTGTATAAAAGGAACCAAGAAATAGTAAGCATTGAACCTTTACTCTATCCACCAACTCTCTCTCTCTCTGTGTGTGTGTGTATGTATGTAAAGTTGTTGGAGTCACTTGAGCTGACTCCATCTACTAAATGTGTAGGTGTATGTGTATGTATGTATAAAACTGTTAGAGCTTGTTGATCACGGCTTTGCTCTATCTAGCAGCTGTGTCTGCATGTCTGTATGCGTGCATGTATGCATGTGTATGAGTGAAATGTTGGAGCCTGCTTTGCTTCATCTATTGAGTGTGTGTGAGTGTATGCATCTCTGTCTGTCTGTCTGTCTGTCTGTCTTTCTCTCCAACTCATGAAGCATTAAAAAGGCCCAGGCTCCTCACAGAAGGTGTGAGAAAGAAGAGAAGGAAGTAGGTTATGAGATATGAAAAAATGTGACTTTTATAAGGCTTGTGCTCTGTGAAAATACACTAGAGGTAGACATCAGAAAGGCTGGTCTTGAAGAAGGGAAAATTTTGCTTCTCCTTTCTTAAACCATGTCTCAAGATTCACACAGGAGAGTTGGTGCAGGCTAAGATGGGGTGAGGAGGGACCTTCATACTAAAGACAGGGGTGGCACAAAGCAGGCTAGTAGTACCTGTGACTCCCCCTTCCTCCTTAATGGCCTAGTGGACAGTCTACCGTGATTGGTCCAAGCTCCTGATCAATGGACTGAATGTGAATTCCTGAGTCACTGTGTGTGGAGATGGGCTTTGTCTTAAATGGAGATGGGCAGAATTAACTATTTCTCTATGAATCTGTTCAGGGGTGGGCACTGGGTTGCTGTTTGGCTGCTCCCTAAGAGGCATCTATGCTACTTCTCTAGGACTCCTATAGAACAGAACACAAACCAACATGCAGGTGACATCTGACCTGTGATAAAAGGGCAACAAGTCAGATAAGAAAGGTATGGGCTGCCCACTGGGGCCAGGTAATCCAATCACTGCCTTATTTGAGGAGGTGTGTACCTCAAAGATAGGGTTACTCTGAACTATTTTTTGTTCTTGTTATTAAAAACACTAAAAATCACTCAAATAATATGTGATATTAAAAAAATAAGACAACATTGTTGGGAAAATAATCTTGCATAATCTCTCTTTTTCTGAGATAATCACTGACTTTTTCTGGTAAGACATTATCCAAATAGTTTAATTGATGACAGACGAAAGAAATAATTCACCGAAGTCAAATTTAGTGAAACAATGAGTTTATTGTTGCTATTTGCATGAATAGGCAGGCACATTGGACTACTTATCTATGACTCAAAAGCCACTCCATCATCAGAAGGTCCACCCCAGAGTTGATAGCACTCAGGAGCGCTGGATCCCTGCTGCTGTCTTCACAACTTGTAAACAGCTTGACAGTTAGAAACTCTTTTTTCTTTTGTAATTGCTTATTGCTTGTATCTTGAGAGGCTGCCTTGTGGGTCCTGTAAGTTCTAGCACCTTTGTGAATTTTCCCTAATTCTTGAGTCTTATGAGCTTTTGAGTTCCCTCCAGGAAAGAATGTTTCCATTGAGAGGATTATTGCTACATAAAAGCTGATTTAACTGCCTGGGTTGCTTTGTGCTTATACAATCTTCCCTTAATCATAACATCTTAGAGAAGCCAGGTTGGCTTCAGAAGGACTTGATGAAGTGAAGCTTAGTGTTGGGCTTTGGATCCACATGTAGGACAGCAACATCAAGGAGAGTGGGACACTCACAGTGCTGCTGTAGTAATAAATGTCTCTCAGGAGACAAGACAATTGGCTGTCTGTAACTTCAAGGATGCAATGAACACACTGATGATGGTCTCATGCCCCTTTCTCCAGGAGAGACACTGTCACAATGGGTAGGAGACAGCTGAGATATAGAGCAAGCAAGTGAAGCCCATCACAATCAAACTAGGAAGACAAAGAGCTAACTGCCCCAGAAGAGCTCACAGAAGCTGGGGAGTGGGGCAGATAAAAATAGAGTGGAGAGTGGATGGAAGATGAGGGAACAGCCTATACCATCATGCTTAGACTTATTTTCTTTCTTTTCTAAAGATTCAGAGAGTCTCTGTAATCTTCATTAGGTGTACTGCGTATTGATCATATGGGAAAAAAACTCCCAAACAAAACCAAACCAACCCTCACCCCACCCTTCCACCACCACCACTAATTGCATACAAAACAAAACAAACAAAAACTGTATTTTTAATAAGAAACAATTAGTGAGCAAACAATGTCTGTGAGTTGGCCACTCTGTCTTCCAAAAAGAGAACCCTTTAATCATGCCCTGTTGCCTTATCATTGGAAGTAAGGCATTATTTTGCCATTCAGATGGAAAATGAATTCAAGAGCACAGCCTTGCTTGAAGAAATTGCTTCATTTAAGAGTGCACAGAAGCCAGGAAGTCATTAGGACCATGTGCTTCCTCCCCCAGAGCAGTGAATGCAATTATGACTAGGCCACGATAGGCCTGGGTGGATCCTCAGGTTAGTCTGTGCTGCAAAAAGTGGGTAGGTATGCATCTCTATGGTGGAGGCTCAAGTCCAGCAAAGTCATTGGTGACAATGGACTCCCTATAGCCACATGGAGGATCAGCCAAGTATGTGTACTGTAGGTTTCGAACTTTTCCAAACCTACTTTATTTAGGGTTCTTTAATGCTTATACCTCCCTTGCAACTCACCTATCCTAGATAGGAAAGAAAAGAGTTAACAGGAACAGGAGAAATAGATCTTCTAAGACTCATTTCCAAGGATCAACTCCACTGGTGTGGTTGGCAGGATTCCAGCAGACCTGTCAAAGATCAATTTAGCAAAGGGGACTGCAACTGCAGTAGCGGGAACCCGAAGCAGCAGCCAGGACTTGGAGTAGCAGCCAGAATCTGCAACCTCGAAGCATTCTTTGGAGCGGTTTTCTCTAGGAGCATCTCGAAGTGGAACAATGAACAGCCGAACATCAGGAAGCAATACCAACACCAAAAGGCCCAGCCTTTTGTTTGGGGCTCCTATATATTTCCTCTCAGAGTCTGTACTAAGGTGTTTTTCAGCTGGCAAAGACCAAGCCCCTGCAAGAGGCAGTTCCTTTTCTAGTGGATAAACATCAACTGTTCTCTCACAAGTCTGTTCCTCATCCCACACTGGGATCAAAACAAAAACATGTTTACATTCACTACAGTGTACTGAGTGGACAATAAACATCTTTGTCCAGGCAGTCACTGAGGATTCTTCCAGCAGCAAGTGATTCTGGAAACATCCCTTCATCATTAAGATGATGGACTTATTAATAATTGGACTTAGTTTTTCCTTTCTGGGATGATATCAAAAGACACAGTTCGGTTAAGACCGAGCAGCTATATGATCATTAGGTTTGTCTCAGAAGGAATTTCTAGCAAAAAAGGAAAGAACAAGTTAACCACATCTAGCTGTTTCCTTGGACCCAGAAATACCTATGCCTGTCCACTTTCTTCCAGATTTTCCTAGATTTGGTGGAGGGCTGTTTCTGTGAGGCCTCAGGACTGGTGTTATCCTTAGAGTAATGCTGTCTTTCAACCAGAATTTGTTACTTCCATCAAGGAGCTCAAGATTATTTAGAAAAGTAGGTTCTCATGTAAATATCTGACCTTTTCCTGAAAGTTTATGAAAGCTATGATTAAAGAAAAAATCCTGGAGGCTGAAGGAAATTGGCTCAGCAGGTAAGGGCATGGGCTGCTCTTTCAGAGGACCTGGGATGAATTCCTAGCACCATATGGTGTCATATGAACATCTGCAACTCCAGTTCCAGAGGATCTGACACCCTCTTCTGGATTCAGCAGGTAGTACTTGTGGTTGTGATCTGCCACGTGGGTGTTGGGGAGGAAGTGCAGGTCCACTGCAAGAACAGAACATGTTCTTAACTGCTGAAGTATCTCTCCAGCCTCTCTTCTACCAATTCTTATCTGAGGATGAGCTCCCTTCACTAAAGTGAACAGAAGGGCATCCTGAGCAAGCACACTGACTTTCTATGCACTGGCACCTGATTTTATACACTTTGTTCAATCTTTTAAAAAGAAACTTGGAATTCTTGCGGGGTCTACTGACTGCTGTCTGTGTCTGTTGTGGCTGTGGACTGTGTAATTGTAGTGGCAATGCTATTTCCATTGTATGTAGTCTCCCATTGTTGACAGCATGCCTGGGCATTCTGCCAGCATGACCACAGCTACATCTGCTGTTCTAACTTAGAAACAGAGAGGCTGGGAGAATTAAAGTGTCATCTTAAAAAGCCTCATTCTTGCTACTCAAAACAAAAGCTCAGCTATGGGATCTATAACTTTCTTATTTCTTGGAAAATTGGAATGCTGAGAAGAAAAAGTCTATCAGTAGAGTGCTAGTAAAGTAGATATTCAATTTCCAAACATAGGACCTTCTCATCCTGGACCTGGGTAAAACGGTATATGTATACCACTTTATTATTCGTCCACAAGGACTTTGTGTTCGAGTGTAAGACAACTTTCAGTACCATCTGTGACACGATTAGGGACATCTCTTGGTAACATTTCACATATGGGAAAAAAATCACTGACCTTGTATTTCTGGATGTCTAGACATTACATGTTATTTTATTTTGTTTACTTTATTTTATTTATGTGTATGAGTATTTTTCCTGTATGTATGTCTCTATCCTACTTGCATGCCTGGTACCTAGGAAGGTCAAATGAATGTATCAAATGGTATCAGATCACATGGACCTGGAGTTATAGATGGTTGTGAGCCATCAACCATGCTGGGAGTCAAACCTGGGTCTTTTGGAAGAGCAGCCAATTCTCTTAAGCACTGAACCATCTCCTCAACCTCATGAAGGTACATGTTATTAATAAATGTTTCTGGATAATCTATTTTTTCTTTAGTAGGGAGAAGTAATAGACTGCCTCTACAAAAAAGCATCCCTACCACAGCATGGATTGAGACTCTTCCCTTATTAATACACACTGCATTGAGTTGTGAGTTGTATGACTTGTGAATCCTCTTTTGTAGCAGGATGCAAGAAGAGCACAACGGTAGCAATTTAAACATATCAGGCCTAAGGTGGCAGTGGCTGGGAGGATGTCTAATTTCAGCATCTTAATGGTGATAGTACCAATATTTCATAATTAGTTTTAGGGCAAAGAAACAAAGCCAGAAGCAGAATGTTCTCTGATTCAGAATCAGACTATTGCAATCAAAACAGTATGAGGCTAGCATTAAAAAAAAAAAAAAAAAAAAAAAAAAAAAAAAAGACATACCAACCAGGACAGAAGTGGGGAGCACATATGCAAGTGCTGAAACTCAACTGACTTTCTACAAAGGTGCTGTGAACACACCATGGAGAAAATACAGTCTTTTGAAGAAATAGTGTGGGGAGAACTCAATATTCATATGTACAAGAGTGAATTTGAACTCTCATCTCACACCACACACAATAATCAACAGAAGAGAGTAAAAGCATGAGAAATAGCAGCTGAAATGGTAACTACTAGAAGAAAACAGAAGGGAAAGCTTCCACTGAATCTTGTAGCTGAAACCATGAAGAAAGACCTTGAAAACATAAAATAGAAAAGCATCAAGCATAAATCTTTTGAACAATGGACCAGCAGGGTGAATAGACAACTTGGAATATAGGTTTGGTTTCTGAGAAATTTTGATTTCTCTCTGGTCCTTGCCTGCTGAGTCCCATTTCTCCTTTTCCTTAGAACAGCATCATTTCCCTGAAGGAAACACCTTCTCTTTCATTGATTGCAACCTTGGTGGGATGACCAAGTAGTGTGAGCACATAGCCTCACACATGGAAAGTTGAGCTCGTTTTATTGGGACTCTGCATTGGTAGCTTTATACCCTGGCTTACACTCTGGCTTTACACTGTTTTAAGCATAAGCTAGAGCTCTTTGTTAGAAATGAATTCTGACAGGAGTGTCATCTCTTCACCACTGTGTCCATCCTGAATGCTTCCCATTTTAACTTAAATCTGGTTCTTCTGCATGCCCGAGTCATTGGCTAACTTATTCAGGAGAGGAGCTTGGTGGGAGGATATTGCATTTGTCAGAGATCAGTCGGAGCTTAATGGATTAATAGTTGGACTACAATTCTAATGGTCAGGAAAAACATGTGCTCAATTATTTAACAGCCAATACTAGTGTTCTGCTGGCCCTGAGCCTATAATCCCATGTAGTTAGAGCCCTGGGACATATCTCCTGCCCATCCAGGGCAACAGCTGTTTCAAAGATGATCTTTGTGTGGCAAAACTTTCTTTATTATGTACAGTTATGGGTATTTTATTTTGCTTTTATTTCAAAATGCCAGTGAGGAACTAGAGAATGTCTCAGTGATTAAGAACGTGTACTGCTCTTGCAGAGGACCCAAGTTCAGTTCCCAGCACCCAGTTTGGGTAGCTTACAACTGCCTGTAGCTTCACATCCAGGAGAATCAACAGACAACCATCCTCAGGCATCTTTGGGCATCTATTGTATGTGTATCTCCCCCAATCACACACATAATTTAACAAGAAATTGTCCTTTGGTACTATCTCAGCAGTTTGAAAATATCAGCATGAGGTCTTGACTTCTTCTCATATTCGTAGAATTTCTCAATTTTATTTGTTTGTTTTTGAGACAGGGTTTCTTTATGTAGCCTTAGTTGTCTTGTAACTCACTCTCTAGAGCAGGCTGGTCTGGAACTCACACCACCTGTGACACCACCACCTGACCTCAGTTTTTGTTTATTTGTTTGTTTGTGGTCTTTCTACCTGTCATTTTTACTCTTTAAATTTAATTAGAACATAATTTCATAACTCCCTATTCTTTTTTCTGTCTTTTCTCATTCCCAAATACATAGCCTCCACTTCTTTAATCATTGTTGGTACATTTGAATATACATGAATAAATATATAACTACAATAGCCTGAGTCTGTTTAGTGTTGCTTGTATGTATATGATTTCAGGGTAGATCAGATACATTTATTGGATGTATTGGATGATCAATCAGGGACTCATTCCTGGGGAAGACTAATCTTTCTCAGTAGTTCGTTGCTTGTAGCTCTTCACCTCTGGGTGGGGCCCTTTGAGATTTATGTTGGATGTCAGCTTGTGTTGGAATTGCCCAAGTCTTGTTTACGGAATTGTGTTATTGGGATTTCATAGGTACTGCCTCCATGTCATTATGAGTGTCATGACAGACATCACTGGAACACCAGTGGCATGATGTTTATTAAATAGTTCATGTGGGCAAGAGAGAAGCTATGCTTGGAAATCTTGTACCCGAGTATAGAAAATCTGGAACCTGACTAGGTGGAGAAAATGTCATAAGGAAAGGTTACGGTGTATAAAAAAGGTGGTGTGTTTGGAAGGCATATATAGGGCTGGTATTGTGCTGCAGTCCATGACAAAGCGTCATTCCAGGAAGAGCCGATCTGGTGTTTATTTTCCAGTGATATTTGACATGGTACTCACAATGACGGCATCCAGTTATAACTGCCATACTGCCCCTGTCACCAGTCTGTGAGCTCTGTGCAGGTAGAGCCTGGTTGGCTATCACCATGCTTCTTAGAGTTGCTGGCTGTGAATCTACACCAAACCAAGGCAGGTTCTGGCAAGTGCTGACTAGAAGAGAAACTCACAAGCTGCTGCCTCCCTTAACCCATGCATTAAGTGTCATGCAATGGAGGCAAAGGGATCTGACATAGTGGAGAGTGACAAAGACCAACTCAGGCACATGTGTGTCTTTCTGCAATATCATTTTTGTTGAATTACCATTTGGGGGGTATTTTATTTATCATGGTTATTTTAGTAGTAATTTTGAATTTTAAAGAAACTATATTCAAATATTATTTATCTTGTGTATGTCCCAACATGCCTTCCATTTTAAAGCACACTTGCCTTTCTCTAGTTGTGACAGTTGGATTGTGCGGCATCAAAGACCTCAGAGAGAGCAGGGCACAAGGCACAAGGTCTTGAATGCCTAGCTAAGGAATTTGAACTTTCAGTCTCTACTCTCCTTTGGGCCACCTTATGATATTTGCTGCCCTTGAAGATTTCCAATTTGGACTTACAAGGATTGCCCTAGTTGTCAGGGGTTAGAGGAAGCAAGCTGATGAAGAAACAATGTTCTTGCTTTCCCAATTCCCTTTAAAGGGAGCCCTTGGCTCCACACTTGATTAGGCCAATTTTTGCACTTGGATGTTGCAGTTCCCACTGGAAGCCACATGCAGAACTTATTCCTCATTTCACCCTTCCTGACCTGTGCATGAGGTGGATGGGTGAGTCACCATTGGTGAACAGATCACTGGGAGCCTCATCTTTCCACTTCACATTGCAGAAGTCTTGGTGGAAGAATAGCAATGAGGTTGTTAATGCAGCAAGTGGGATCTTCTGGAGAAACCAGAGCTTTAAAAAAATCAATAAAACATTCAAGTAGGTTAAACACTTTATTCAGTAAGTCAGAAGGCATTCTTTAGCTAATGTTGCTTTGGAGGGTAGGCTGGAATAGGAAAAGACAAGGTACTATCACTTCTTAATGGGAAAATACTGTATGAAAATATTATTTTTATCAGTCTGATATTCGAATGCATTGTACACATTAGCTATGATAAAAAAGCACTGGAATATGCAAAAATAATGAATGGAATAGTAAATGAGGACATGGAATAGCAAAATGAGGCCCCTATAGAGAAGCTAGCAAATGGTTGCCAAATAGGAATGCCAGCCTAAGGCCTGAAGCTCAGTGGGAGAGCACATGTAAAGCCTTCTGTCTCCTGGGAGAGCTTGGCGATTGGCCCGCTCAAAGTCAAGACATGCTACCTCTGGCATCAGGGAACATTCATTCATTCACATAAAATGCACACAGTGAAATGATGGGGTAAGTAAACAAGGTCAGCTCCCAAGGGGATTCCCCCTTTATAGCATGCAAGAATGAGGAGGGGTTCACAACACGCACACATAAATAAATAAAGAAATAAACAAGATCTGCAATTCTGTGACTAGTTGGTGAGCAGAGCAAAGAAAAGCAGGATGCATATTCAGAGGCTGCAGTCACCTCCTTCACACCAGGTAAAGAAGAGCCCTTCTAGGCAGAGGTGGGCATGGCCAGTGCCCCAGGCAGGAATATGCAAGGAGGATTCCAAAGAAGAGGCCCAAGGTGCTATAGCTGGGGACAAGGGGAATGGGAAGGATGACACAAGACCCCAAGAAAGAGGCTTGTCAGTCACAGGATGAGTTTAACACAAGTGTAAAATGTCATTCTGAAGGTGGTGAGGCAAATGATGTCATTGCGGTAGCTCGAACAGGGCAGCTCTTTTCTTTTTCACTCAGCCTATAGGTGTTCCTATGCATGAGCTTTACTAGGAACTTTGGCCAGAGCAGGCTATAGAAGACCTAAAGTAAGCCACTAAACCTCTGATCTCCTGAATTTTGCCTTTATAAAATTGAGTCAACAAAGGCTCTGCTCTAAAGGAAGATTCAATGAAGATATGTAACTCTGTACCAGTGATGAAGATGAGAAGGGCCAATGACAGGGCTACTCTCATTTACACTTGCTGGGTTTGGGTGTGGAATGTCCCTCTACAGGTCCATGTGATAAATCAAACAAGTCTCTGGAGGGGTGTTTGATTAATGCATCTTCAGTATCCCGACCTTCTTCTCCCCCTCTCACTTTCTCTGCCTCCTGGCTGGCATGAAGTAAATAACTCTCCTCCATACCTCCCAAGATGCTCAGCCTGCCCCTACTCAGAAGCAGCTGAAAGTCAAAAGAATTCTTGGAGAGCCATTTCCCCTCTGTCAGGAATTTTGCTACAGCAACATGTCTGACTAGCGCAATCCCTGTCATCCCCCCACATCACTGTGCTCTGTACTTAAGACATAGTTTATAATTTGTTTGAGATAGAGATTGGAAGAGTTCTGGAAAGTTCTTCTAAAATTAATGCATTAAAATTGAGAAAGTGTAATGTTGCCATTTCATTCTGTATTTTGTTCATTTAGTTTTCTCTTTGTTGCGCAGGCTGACCTGGAAGTCACTATGTAGGTCTGGAAAGCCTTGAGCTAATGGCTTCAGCTTCCCAAGTGTTAAGAATAGCTGCATGAGCTACCTCGCCTAGTTTTTCATTCTGCTTGTCTTTCTCCCTTAAAGTCCTTCCCACACCTGTCACTCCTGCCATTTATGTTCTTGCCCTCCCTTAAGGGATTCCCTGTCCCCAACATGTCTCTGTAATTCTCCTAACCTTTCTTAGTCACTCTAGCTCTGGGAAGCCATCTTTGTACTTTGCTAACTTGGAACCCTCTCTCCTTTGAGCTATATACTCCCCTTCTGCAATTGAGTGACTTCCCAAGGTCTGTTTCAGCTCCTCTAGAGCTTCCTAGCACTGAGGATCTCTGGTAGGTTTCCAGGAAGCCATTACTTATGTTTTTAGTCAGACTCATTCCTGGCAGCTGTTTTTTCTAGTCTAGTCTAGTCTAGTCTAGTCTAGAGTTGTCCTAATCTGCTGATAATCTGTCCAGCCTCCAACCCCCAGCCTCATATGTAGGAGCTTAGTGGCTAGCCTGATCTACATGGTATGGTGCAGGCCACCTAGTGCTACATAATGAGAACATGATTCAAAGATAAGCAAACAAATAAAAGAGAACTAACTAAAGAACTAAAAAGAAAAAGTCAGCTGATCACCAGTCTTTGTCTATCTCTGCTTCCTGATTGTGGGTATAGTAGGATCAGCTTCCTTCAGCTCCAGCACCCATGACTTCTCTGCCAGATGGGCTGAACCCTGGAACTGTGAGGCAAAATAAACCCTTCCTTCTTTACGCTGTTTTGGTAAAGATATTTTGTCACAGCAACAAGACAAATGTCACAGGACAGAAAATCTTGCTTCTGTTGCTGTTGGGGAGAATTTTTTCTTTTGATGAGATAAGATGGACATCACCACCTCTCATCTCTTGCTGTCTTAAATGTGGATGTGATGTTTGAGCTGAAGTGTGAACACAAGCAATTGGATGCCTAGGAGACTTTCTAGCATTCCCAATAATCTTAGAAGTCAGAAACCATTACAAAATTTTGCAAAGGCACCTCATCTCAGAAAGCAGTGTAGACAGAGTTTGAATCCAGGTCTAGCCAGTCCCAGAATGTCATTAGACATGACCTCTACTCTTTAAAAAAATCCTGAAACATTGGATGGCTAGGAGGGTCACAGGTGTCTGACTTCCACTTTCTACTCTGGCATGCGGCTCCATTTCTCTTTTGTTTCTTTAGAACAGGTGGGCTGAATGTGGTAGGAATGAGGAGCATGTCTGGAGACTCCCTTGGATGTTGGCACTTAATCACTTGTCTGTTTAATGTCAAGATTGGGAGAAAATATTTCCCAAGGCCCACTCTTTTTAATAATAAATCAGAGATGAGTGCCCACAATTCCTTAATTATGTATATTTTTCTTAGTAAAAGTTTAAGGACTCCAGCAGGTGCCTTCATTCTAGACTTTATTACTAGTGACAGAGCTAAGATTTATGCACTTAGAGAAGAATGTGGCAAAAACATGTGTAGGGAATGGGAGGCAGCTCATGTTTCCCCTTGCAACTAAAATGTCACCTTGGTGTAAATAATACTATGTTAACACACCAGACAGACAAATCTCCTGGATGTCTTTCTCTTATACCTGGTCTGAAAATAATTGGACAGGTTGTAACAACTTCTTGACTAAGTATAGAGAGTTATTCAGCTCTCCTCTAAGAAAGAAAGAAAGGAAGGAAGGAACGAAGGAAGGAAGGAAGAAAGAAAGAAAAAACAGGTGCCATATTTTCTCACTACTATTATTCCATATCACTTAATTTAATTGCAAAGTTCTTAAATTGTTAGAGTGAGAATGTGTTTTCAATACTGCTACAAAGTGCTTTTTCCAAATCACATTAAGTGAACTCTCTTTGCATTAGTAGTCATTGATTCAGTTAGGACAGGAGGACACCTTCTTTGCTCAGCTCTTTATGTATTGGTCTTTAATCTGATACCAAGTCTACTGTGGATATACCTGGTGATAGTATTAGTTCCTTTTCTGTCACTGTGATAAACATCATGACTAAAAGGAACTTATGGAAGAAAGAGTTTATTTTAGTTTATGGTTCCAGAATGACAAGAGTTCATCTTGATGAGGAAACACGGCAGTATGTGACAGGCATGCTCACAGGCATAGAAGCCTTCACAAGAATACAAACAAGATAGTTAACTGCAAATGGGATGAGGCTGTCAACTTTCAAAGCCTTCTCCCAGTGACATGCCCCTCCAGCAAGGTTATACCTTCCCACAGCCTTGCAAAACAGTGCTACCAACTGGAGACTCAAAGTTCAAATATGTGAGCCTATATTTCTCATCCAAACCACAGGAAAAAAACCACTAAAATTTGGTGAAATAGAACAGCTGTTTCCCTATCACTATCTGGAATCTGCTTCTCTGCTATGAGGCCGAGGATGGGGGTTATTCACTGTGCAGCCAAATACATAGTTTAAAGTGCCAAAGATATAGTTTATAATGATGAGGTTGGTGTGGAGGGGATTTGAAGAGAGCATCTGCTCTCCTTAAAGGAGCAGGAGAGTGAATAACAACACTATCACTTCTCTGGTCTTCCTGCCTTGATACGAATATGTTGTCTGAGCTGCAATGGACATCCTGTGACTACATGGAAAGGCACACATGGGAAAGAGGCACCAGGCTCAAGAAAACAGATTGGAGAGGATCATGTATTGAACAGAGGCACTGGTGCTAGCAGCTACCAACCACTGAACTTCTTACTCGGGAAA
Organism: Acomys russatus; assembly: GCF_903995435.1. NCBI lineage: Eukaryota > Metazoa > Chordata > Mammalia > Rodentia > Muridae > Acomys > Acomys russatus. Next base: position 394,664 of record NC_067143.1, read on the forward strand.
AATAGTATCTCCCCTAGCTTTATAACTGAGAGCATTTTTAGATGAGTATATCTCTAAGTGACATATAGGAAAACATCCAGCTCAAGTAGTGACCCATTTTTATCCTCTAAAATATGAGAAGTTTTATTTCTATGTAATTCTTTTTCTTTTCTTCCTTTATTTTTTTTATTTTCTTTCTTATTTTTTTTTAAGTCATGCATATAGCAAATTTACTTAGTACTTAAAATTTGCCCTTTTGATGCTGGGGAAATGACAGTAAGTAACCAACAAGACACTCTTTTTCTTCTCTGTAGCTGAGCAGGCTTGAAAGGTTCTGTGTGATATGCTCTGAGTTTTGCTGCTAGGTGCTCTGAGGAGAGCTCAGGCAAGGTCAGAAGTCATTACAATTTTCATTCCTGAGATCCAAGATGGTGGCGCCAAGTGTGCATGGTTTCTGAACAGCAGGAAAGCAGTGAGAGCAGAATGACTGACAGGCCATGTTGTGGACCCCAACACCTCTATATTTGTGTTTCCCAGGTGAGATAAGAACCCACAGTATGGAAAATTCATGGCCATCCTTCTAAATCCAACAAACTCCCAGGCATGGCTTCAGACTCAGGCCACATACTTTCTCTCAATACTTCCACCATCTGTGGATACCTTCCGGGTACTGGGGAAGTGCACAGTTCCAACAGAGGACACCTGCTCTCACCGCCACATGGTAGATACTTTCTGGGTACTGCAGTTCTCTGCCCCAACCTTGGACCTTCTCATGGACTGGATGCTTTCTGATACTGGCATGGGCAGCTCCAACATCAAGCTTTTCTACTCACTGAGCATAGTGTCTGAGCTGTCTGAGCACAGTATGTGGGCATCAGGACCAAATTAACCTTGGAGTAAGAAATCCAGTAGTGGGGCAGCATACTGCAAATTTTCCATTGGTGAGAGGAACGTCTTCACCTCCCGAGTAGCTCACTTGGTCCCCAGGATCATAAACCTGAGGGGAGCCTCCTGCAAGTCCCTGAGAATCACCTGCCAGTCCGAGATTATTCTCAACAATCTAATGAGGGCACTTACAGCAACATCCAGCTTCTTGCCCACGGTTCTTCCTGTAGCCCCTGAGAACTCCGTCAGGCAACAGGAGGTACCATCAAATACCATAGACAACCACATGGCTACAGGGCAGCATAAAAACACAATCAACAAAAACTAGAGCAATGTGGCATCTTCAGAACCCAGTTATCCTACAGCAAGCCATACTGAACCCCCTAACACAACTGAAACTCAAGAAAAATCATATTAAATCAACACTTATCAAAATGATAATGGAGGAAACAAATAAAATCCTTAAAGAAATACAAGAAGACACAGGCAAACAGTCCTCTAGAGAGGAAATGAACAAATCACTGAAAGAATCACAGGAAACAAACAGTTGAAGAAATTGAACAAAGCATTTAAAGAAATGGAGGAAAATACAAACAAACAGGTGAAGGAAATCGACAAAATGGTTTAAGATCTGAAGATGGAAGTAGAAATAATAAAGAAGGAACAAGCTGAGGAAAGCCTGGAAAGGGAAAATTTAGGGAAGAAAACAGGAACTGCAGAGCGAAGCATTGTCAACAGGCTACAAGAAACCGAGGAGGAATCTGGAGAAATTGATGCATCTGTCAAAGAAAATGTTAAGCCTAAAAAAAATTTCTGACACAAAACATCCAAAAAATCAAGGACACCATGAAAAGACAAAATGTAAGAATAACAGGAATAGATGGAAGAGAAGATTCTCAGCTCCAAGGCCCAGAAAGATTTTCAACAAGATCACAGAAGTAACATATAATGGCAAACTTATCAGAATTACACCTGACTTCTCAGAAGATACCATAAAAGCCAGAAGGGTCTGGACAGATGTCTTGCAAACCCTAAGAGACCACAGATGCCAGTCTAGACTATTATACCCAGAAAAACTTGCTATCACCATAGATGGAGAAAACAAGATATTCCACGCTAGTACCAAATTTAAACACTATTTGTACACAAACTCAGCACTACAGAAGATACCAGAGGAAAAATTCCCACTTGAGGAGGTTATCTACTCCTCCCCCACAAAAAAAACCCCACAGGATATAAATAACCTTACTACAGCAAAACCAAAAGTATACAAGCACACAAACACACTTGTACAAGCAACATCAAAATAATAGGTTCTAACAGTTAGTGGTATTAATATCTCTCAACATCAATGGCTGAAATTCTCAAATAAAAAGACACAGACTAACAGCATATATGCATAAATAGGACCCATCATTCTGCTGCATTAAAGAAACACACCTCAGCCACAAAGATAGACATTATCTGAGAGTAAAGGGCTGGAAAAAAGTATTCCAAGCAAAAATATCCAAGAAGCAAGCTGGAGTAGACATTCTAATATCTAATAAAATAGACTTTCAACTAAAATTAATCAAGAGAGACGAGGAAGGACATTTCACACTCATCAAAGGAAAATTCCAACAAAATGACACCTCAATTCTGAACAGCTATGCTTCAAATACAAGGGAATCCCTATTCATAAAAAATACTAAATATTACTAAACCTTAAATCACACATTGAACTCACTCACTTCATCACCCCATTATCATTAATGGACAGATTATTGAGAAAGTATATTGAGAGAGAAACTAAACAGGGAAATAATAAAACTAAAATATCATGAATCAAATGGACCTAACAGACATCTACAGAACTCTTCTCCCAAACACAAAAGAATATAACTCCTTCTCAGCACCTCAAGGAACCTTCTCTAAAATTGATTATATAGTTGGTAACAAAACAAGCATCAACAGATACAAAACAATTAAAATAATCCCCTGTATCTTATCAGACCACTATGGACTCAATATGAGCTTCAACAACAATAGAAATAACAAAAAGCCTACACACATATGAAACTGAACAATTCTCTACTCAAGAACTACTTAGGCATGGAAGAAATAAAGAAATTAAAGAATTTTTAGAATTCAATGAAGGCACAATATATCTAAACCTATAGGACACAATGAAAGAAGTGTTAAGAGGAATGTTCATAGCACTAAGTGCCTTCATTGTTTTGTGGTTCTTCCTTCTTCTTGTATCTAGTTTATTGTATATATGTGTAATAATATAAATGTATATGTAAAAAATTATATTTTCAAACTGAAATCTCTACAATCCTAAAATGGGTTGAATACATCTGACAAAGTTAAAACAAACAAACAAACAAACAAATAACTGCTGGGCAAAATGTCCTCATTTCTGCCACAGACAGAATTCTGCCTAAAAAATGGCAAGCTTAGATGCAGGCAAAGTTGACAGCTAAACTCTGCCAAGAGAGGATAAATAAGTCCACAATAGTTCCTGCCTTGCAAATATGTCTGTCAGATATATTGGATTAGAAGGCCAAAGATGATGTTCCAATGTTATAGAGAGTGTTGGGTGATTGTTCAAGCAGTAATTTGTCTCAGTCATTTTTTAATTTTGGAGGCTGCTAACCTGCACTTCCGGATCGCTCAAGTATTTAAGTTTTATTCCTTCTCAAATCTGTGAAGGGGTTGAAAGCCAGATAGTTTAGTCTTACAATTGAGTTTAGTAGGTTAGGAGTTAAGATGTTTTTAGACCAAGATAGATGTTTTAAGTTAATAGAGATGAGATGTGATAGATATTGATCTTCATTCCGAGATTTAGACTCAGCAAGATAGGAAAGATGTTTACTTCAAGTTTGCCAAATACAAATAGCCAAATCACTATGAATGTAACATTTATATAATTCCAGATTGTCTTGTGGTTCTTCCTATTGTATGTAGTTCAGTTTATTCATGTGTAATAATATAAATGTATACATTCAAAAACAAACATAATTTACAAGAAAAGAAAAGAAAAGAAATTGGAGACATCTTACACAAGCAACTTAACGGCACACTTGAAAACCCTAGGAAAAAAAGAAGCAGGCACACCAAAGAGGAGTAGACAGCTGGAAATCATCAAACTTGGGGCTGAAATCAACAAATTAGAAAACAAAGAAAACAATTCAAAGAATCAATGATACCAAGAGCTGGTTCTTTGAGAAAATCAACAAGATAGACAAACCCTTAGCCAAACTAACTAAAAGGCAATGGGATAGTATCCAAATTTAAAAAAATCAGAAATGAAATGGGAGACATAATGACAGACACTGAGTAAATCTAAAGAATCATTAGGTTTTACTTTAAAAGCCTGTGTGCCACAAGATTTAAAAATCTAAACAAAATGGACAATTTACTTGATAGATTCAACTTACCAAAATTGAATCAAGAGCAGGTAAACAGTTTAAACAGTCCTTTAACCCCTAAGGAAATAAAAGCAATCATCAAAAGTCTCCCAACCAAAAATAGCCCAAGGCCAGATGGATTCCATGCAGAATGTACCAGACCTTCAAAGAAGAGCTAATACCAATACTCTTCAAACTATTCCACAAAGTAGAAACAGAAGGAACACTACCAAACTCACTCTATCAGGCCACAGTCACCTTGATATATAAACCATACAAAGACCCAACAAAGAAAGAATTTCAGACCAATTTCCCTTATGGACATTGATACAAAATTCCCCAATAAAATACTTGCAAGCCGAATTCAAGGACACATCAAAAATATCATCCACCATGACCAAGTAGGCTTCATGCCAGGCATACAGGGGTGGTTCAATATATGAAAATCCACCAATGTAATTCACCATATAAATAAACTGAAAGGAAAAAACCCACATGATAATCTTTTTAGATGCTGAAAAAGCATTTGACAAAATCTAATACCCATTCATTTAAAAGTTCTGGGGAGATCAGGGATACAAGACACATACCTAAACATAGTAAAGGCAATATAGAGCAAGCCTATAGCCAAAATCAAACCAAATGGAGAGAAACTTAAATCAGTTCCACTGAAATCAGGAACAAGGCAAGGATGTCCATTCTCTCCATATCTCTTCAGTAGTTGAAGTCATAGCTAGAGCAATAATAGAACTAAAGGAAATCAAAGGACTACAAATTGGAAAGGCTTGGCTCGTTCAAGGAAACGAAGGAAGAGAGGTGTGTCTGGGGAAGACTTGAGCTTGGAGACAGAGGCCAGGTTAGAGAAGGCTCTGGAGGATATGATCAGTTACTTATTATTGTGGTCCAGGGAATCATGGAGACCTATAGCTGAGTGTGAATCTTCTGGTTGAGTAAAAGCAGCAAAGCCAATATTACTCTTTGGTTAAGCCACTGCACTATGACTGCAGAGGACCTATCAACCTTCTTTGTTACTTCTTAAACGATCTTTATTTTTATTTGTGTTGGCAAGTGCCTGTGCTTGTGCCCATGCCTTCATGTGTATGTGCCCATGTGCCTGTGTGCCTGCATGTGTGTGTGTATTTTGTGTGTGTGTGTGTGTGTGTGTGTGTGTGTGTACCATATGTCTATACATTCCTACGTATGCCAGAAGAGCACTGGATCCCTTGGAGCTGGCTGTGAGCCATCTGGTATGGCTTCTGGGAATGGAACCCAGGTCCTATGTGCTTTTAACCACTAGGCCATCTCTCCAAGGCCTGCAGGAGTCTTCTTAAGACATCTTGCCCATTCCTGCAGAGATCTGAGTTCCAGTGATTTGTATTAGGCACCTGACTCTCAGTTCTCTGGTTCTTATCTAGAGAGGGAATTGAAGAAAACTCATTGTGATTAATTGAAACACTTAAGCTTAAAGAAATGAAAACCTAACTTGAATTAATTTAAACACAAACATGATTTTCTTGGGAGTAACATCTTATCTAGGGGGAAATGGGTAGAGATATTTATTCACCAACTATCCAAATTTCTGCGGTTAAAATATGCCTCAGGGAGAATCTTTTAGCTTGCTTTGTTTGGTTTGCCAGAAGCAGCTTTAGAGTCTACAAATGAGTGTTCAGGGGACACCCCAGGGCACGATGACCATTTCCAACAAGGCTGCTAGGCAAAAGTGCTTTGACTGCTTTTTTCATGCATCTTAAAGGATATTAGCCCTGTTTGCCCCCTGTTTTTACAGTTTTATTTCTGTTGCTTTGGCTTATTCCTTTAAAATAGGAGTTGGCATGCTATATCCATAAAGAGTCTGATGATAAATATTTTAGCTTCTGAGAACATGTGATCTCTGTTTTAAGTACTCACCTGTGCTTCTGCCTCAGAGAAGCAGTCATGGATAATATTTAAGGAATGAGTATGCTCTCATTACAACAGAACTTCATTTAAGAAAACACAGATGGTTAGGGTTATGGGTTGAGTGTTGTTTGATTATATCTCCCAAGCATATGTGTTGCTAAAAGGATGGTGATACCTTCAAGTGATAGAGCCTCATAGAGTCATTACTGGCCCCTCTTTTGTCTTGCTGTTGTCTCCTGGGATATCTTCCTCTATCATCTTTTCTTGTTATTGTGGTGCTGTCAATCATGATGTTATTAGGGTGGGAGATCTACACAATGTCAGTTACGCTTTAAAAACCTCTAAAACTATTTAACACAGTCACCTAGTATCAAGTTTATTGTTATAATAACAGAATATTAGCATATTAATGTATTTATGCATGAAATGTAGTTTACTAATTTCTCTTTTTTTCTTTGTTTTTTGTTTTTTGTTTTTGTTTTTTTGAGACAGGGTTTCTCTGTGCAATAGCCCTGGCTGTCCTGGAACTCTCTTTGTAGACCAGGCTGGCCTTGAACTAACAGAGATCCACCTGCCTCTGCCTCTCAAGTGCTGATTTCTGTTTTAAAGCAGCTTGTGGGTTACATGTGGGAAAAGTCAAAGTGAGATCTACAGAAAGGTTTCTTCTTCAGCTGAATAAAGATGTTTTATTTTCCAGAGGCATCAGATACACTCTGTGACTCTGAAAGTTGGGAATAGATAGGTAAACCCATATTTTACTGGAATAATAATGATAGGGAAAACTCCTTGAACATGAAATATGAAGCAATGAGCAATTCCTAACACTATCATGTTACCAAATTTCTTTCACTTGGGATCTTGTCACAGGGTCTACAAATAATGAAGCTTGCAGAGTTGAAACAAGGAGTGCTCAACCACAAACTTTACTAGAAAGAAAGAGACAGAGAACTTCCTGTTGATTAGAAGGTACTCCAAGAATGGGAAATAAATGTCAGCAATGATGTCTAAAATTTCAAGTCACTAAAGAAAATGGTGGGGCAAATATTTTTTTTCATTCCCACTACCCCAATCAGGACTTCTTCCTGATATCTGACTCCCTGATAAGGTTATTGAAAGATCAATTTCAGGGCCTGGAAGTCATGAAGGAAGCTATTTGTATCACCTATGCTTACTTGCTCATATATTTAGAAACTTTCACCAAAGCTTGTCCCTGACTGCCTTGGTCTCCTCTTCCTCCTGCCTCAGAGAAAGTGGCCCTAAGTAGTTACCATTTGGGGGCAGTTTAGGGTAATGACTAATAAAAGTACTTCTAGATGGAGATTCTAGGACTAATGGTAGTCAGGTTACTGTTGTGGGAGTAAAGTAAAATGTCTGTCAATGGTTCCATGGTTAATGCTATCTGGAGTTTGAGAGGCTCCAAGCAGAAAGACATGCGATGACTCATCACTGAGAGGATTCTGTTCATTGTCAGTCCAGATGAGTTGGATTTGACTTCCTCCAACTTAATTATTGTGGGTTTCAGAGTACAGGGTATAAGAAAAACTAAAATATTTCCAAGTGAGTGTCCACTTTTGAAGCGTCAAATGATAATTCTATAGAGCTATCCGTTCAAAGTCAGACAAATCCCATCATGTGCAAATCCAGTGACTGAGATTTTGACAGTTATGTTGGGAAACTCTGCTGCTAAGGTCACAGTCTGTCCTGACTGGAAAGCCCTGCACTTGGTGTAAAATGGAGGACTCCCTTTGACAGTAAGGCTTCTTCTTCTCTTCTTGGGGATCCCAGACCTCACATCCTCTACCTGAGGAATTTCTTGTAGTCCTTAGGGTGATTACAGGTCCAACTAACTCCCTTTCTCCTGATAAGAACCTGTTCAGCAAGCACCTGGGATTTCTGGAATACTTTTCATGTAAATGAGGCTTCTCAGTACCTTAGCTCTCCACCCAGTGAACTTTACCCACCCTGGAAATCCTTACCTGCTCCCCATAATTCTGTATAACCCTTGTTCCCCTCAAATAAAGTTTATCTGCCTCCCTGAAGCTGGTCGTTGTAGTTATCATTTCTGTATGTGCCCATGAGCCACCAAATCCCCAGTTCATAGCTTCTGCTCCCTTGTCCACAGGGACCATTGGCCAATGACCCCTGGAAGAAAGGAGAGCCACACAGTTACAGTAATCAAGAATGGGTACCTTCAGGAGTTAGAGACCTCCCCTTGGTCCAATAATCCTGCCACATTGTGTGAAAAAAACACAATCAAATAATTTCCCAAGGTTAATTTTGTTATCTCTGGAATTAGCAATGTGATAAAAAATATGGCCTTCAGTATGCTGGCTAAACTTATGATATGAGGCCCAGTCCCTAGCCAACACTGCCTATAAGTAGTTAGTTAGGTCTAGTGGACTATGTAAGCACCCACAAAGCCATTCCTTTTTTTGGAAGTTTTTACTATTTAGGAGTTCCAGGGCTGGGGCCCGAAGAAGCACCTATTTAAGATGTTAGAAGGTTTTGTGTCCTTCCTGTCTCAAGATTGGGGTTTATGCTTTCCTCAGAGAAGAAATATTTGTTCACTAGATGATACAGAAGACAGACAATTCCTGAAAGCAGGAAACTGTAGAACCTTGTAATTCTGATAAATTCCCTGAGTTGCTTAAGTATATTGAGAAGAGGGAAGGAAGAAATAGATTGCATTTTGTTTTCACCTAATTCTTCCTTCAGATATGACCAATTCAAAGCATTTGGCTGATTGTTGGGAGAAATGAGCCTTAGTCATGGATACCTTATAATCCCTCTTAGCCAGAAAATTGAGGAATGCTTTGGTTACTTCACAAAAATTTTCCTCAATAACGCACACAGAATGAGGTTATCTGACTCAGAAACTAAGTAAGTCTGTGGATAAAGCCTGGTCAAAGATGGAGAGAGATTGTCACTAAACCACTGGAGCAGGACCATCCAGATGGTCTGAGTAGCTTGGAGAGTGGGATATTCAAAGACGTACAGGTATTGCAACTCAGAATCTAGAGGAATACAGGAAAACCGACCTTTTCTTTTTCTTTTTTTTTATTAATTTATTCATATTGCATCTCGATTGTTAGCCCTTCCCCTGTTTCCTCCCATTCTTCCCTCCCTCCCATTTCTCCCCTTCTCCCCTCCCCTATGTCTGTGACTGAGGGAGACCTCCTCCCCCTATATATGCTCTCAGAATATCAAGTCTCTTCTTGGTAACTTGCTATCCTTCCTCTGAGTGCCACCAGGTCTCCCCATCCGGGGGACATGGTCAGAAAAGGGGCACCAGAGTTCATGTGAGAGTCAGATCTCATTCTCCACTCAACGGTGGAGAGCATCATGTTTGTTGGCTAGGTCTCGGTAGGGGTTCGAAGCTTACTGCCTATATTCTCCTTGTCTGGTGCCTTAGTTTGAGGAGGACCCCAGGATCCAGATCTGCCTGTCATAAAGTTCTTCTTGTAGGTTTCCAGGACTCCGTGGGTTCTACTATTTCCTCTTTCTTCCATGCTACTCTTGCCTAAAGTCTCAATCGGATATCCTCTCCTCTGACCCACTTTCTTGGTAAGTAAAGATTTTCATGGCACGTATCCCTTGGACTAGTGTTTTGATATAAGTGAGTATATACCGTTTGTCTCTTTTTGCTTCTGGGTGAACTCACTCATTATGATAATTTCTAGATCAATCCATTTGTCCACAAATTTCTGGAATTCCTCGTTTTTAATAGCTGAGTAGTATTCCATCGTGTAAATATACCACAGTTTCTTAGTCCATTCTTCTACTGAGGGACACTTAGGCTGGGAAAACCGACCTTTTAAAGTCTAAAATAGTAAGCTGTCTAGAATTCTCTGGGATCTAATATAGGAGAGCATATGGGATGGAGACAACAGTTGGAAGAGGTACCACTGCCTCATTTGTAAGTGTGAGGGCTATTCTTGATTATGAACTTGACTATATCTAGAATTAACTAAAACTCCCAAATGGGACACATCTATGAGGAAACCTTTGCTTAATTTGAAGCCAAAAGATATGTCTAATCTGGATCTTTGAGGTAGGAAGACAAGACATACCTTTAATCAAGATCTTTCAAAGTGGGAAGATCCACCTCCAACCTGTGCCATGCCTTCTGATGGAAGTCAATAAAAGGACAGAGAAGAAGAAGTTTTTTTCCCTCTGCCTGCTTTCTTTTACCTTACTAACAAGTCCATTATTTCACGGGTATTAAAACTTATTTCTTAAGCCGGGTGTGGTGGTGCACGCCTTTAATCCCAGCACTCGGGAGGCAGAGGCAGGTGGATCGCTGTGAGTTCGAGGCCAGCCTGGTCTACAAAGTGAGTCCAGGATGGCCAAGGCTACACAGAGAAACCCTGTCTCGAAAAACCAAAAAAAAAACAAAACAAAACAAAACAAAAAAACAAAACTTATTTCTTTAGGACTCCAGCATGTACTGAAGACCAGCCTCATGGATTGAACAACTATTAGATTTTTGGACCTTTTTTTCATAGGCAGCCACTGTTGAATTAGCTGAATTATACCTTGTAAGTCATTCTAACAAATCCTCTCATTATATATTCATATATGTGTATATGTGTACATTCATATATGTATATGTGTGTGTGTGTGTGTGTGTGTGTATTCATTCTGTAAATTATGTTACTCTAGAGAACCCTGAGTAACACAGTAAATCTGAGATTCTATGTAATGGAAGTTTTAGGTTCTTTGTAAACTCAGTTATGTTATGTAAATACATTTTTGTTTTAATCCCAAGTGTGAGATTTTAGTTTAGGCTTTAGTGTGTCAGCAACTGATAATTGCCTCCTGCAAGATGTGGCCTTTGCCAGCTGGTAACAGGCTGCCTCCTGCAGCATGGAGAGGGGCATGGTCTAGGACTCTGAGGAAGATAAATAGAAGAGCCCAGAAAGAGAGAAAGTGTGGCATGTGGTGGTAGCATGTGGCATGTAACAGTTTTGAGAACTCGGAGACCAGTGTTGTGTCATCTTGGAGATAGAGAGAAATATTTCAATGTAGTGGCCCAGAGAAGACTTCTTTCTACATTTTCTGTTGACAGAGATTGGTATTTCCTCAAAAGAACTCAATTGACCCTAACAAAGCAGCTGGGAGAAGTAAAGGGGTCTGAACCCTCTGTCCCCAATGACATTCCTTCTCATACCCAGGGTTAAGGGTTTAGTGGAAGGCAAGTTAAGACTTCAATACCCCAAATAAAATAGAGCTTAAAAACATGCCTCTATAATTCTAGGCTCCAAGAATAGGACTATTGCAAGAGCTACTATAGAGAACCACTGATACCTGTTGCCTGAGCTTGACTATGATATTTCCAGCCATATCATACCTCATGTCTTAAAGAATATTACCATTGCTGTGGAAGTGAGGAGAGCTTTTTAAAAATAGATTTTTTTCCAGGGAGAATCATACAAGCCCTTCCAAGCTGTTCCTGAATTACCCACATTCTTATATCAATTTCAGTCTGCACCACAGGGATGTAAGGATGCTGCTGCTGAAGTCTCACGTCTCATCCCTGATGGGGATGAGGACTTTTAGCATGGCGAGGAAGGCTTTTGAAAAATGAAGTCTTGCCAGCTGCAAGGCAGGGGCTGGGTGGATCAAGAGTTATTCATTTTCCTGTGGCCCTGTGATTCTTATTTTTGTGTTATGTGATAAAACACTATACTAAGGCAGCTTATAGAAGGAAGGTTTATTTGGCTCACGATTCCTGAGAAATAAGAATCTTTCATGGCAAAGAAGCATGGCAGCAAGCAGCAGATATAGAGCTTGGAGTAGAAAGATAAGAACTCACATCCTTAATCCCAAGCACAAAGCACAGACAGCAAATGGGGAGTAGGGCGAGGCCTAAACTCTCATAGCTTGCCCTACTCCAGCAAGGCCATACGTCTTAAGCCTTCCCAAACAGCACCAGGTGTTCAAATGCATGAACCTATAAGAAACCTTCTCATTCCACCCACTACATCCTCCTTATGGACCTGACTGAACTTTGGAGATGGTGCTTTGCAGAGATTCCTCTGGAATATTTTCCTTCCAGAACCTCAGACTTTAAGCTTTACAAGTACTTTCCCACCCTAATTGTTAGGGTCGGTTTTATCTGAAGGACTGTGGAGAACTGAAAAGGGGCTTGTAGTGTGCTGTTGGGTGGTAAAATCTTTGTTATTTTTCTGTTATTATTCTTGTATCTACTATTGTTTTTGCCATTGCTTTACTAATATTGTGTATGCCTTAACAAAGAGGTTAGAGATTTGAGATGACTGAGCAAGTGACATTGTCATGCTAGACTTCTCTAGACTCCTTGTGAGTAGGATGCAGCTAGATTCACATTCAATACAATCTGTGTAGAATTAACAGTATTCTACAGCATGGATTATCCTTTTGGCCATGGCAAGGCAGGGCTTGAAATTATAGCCTGTGCCTTCCTTCCTTCCTAACACAACTCATGTCTCACCAATTGTACCTGATATAAACACAAACACATGGCATAGAGTTGAAAGACACTGCCCTTCTTCATGTGTTGATATGGAGGCAAGCCAGAGACAGGTAAGAGTGAGTCTGAGACTTATCTAACCTAAGACATACTATGAATGATGGAATTCATGTGCCAATGACAGGTAAAGATAAGTGTTCTACTCACCGACCTAAGACAGGCTCTCCAAGATTTTAGATTAGAAGGGGCAGATGTAGGGAGCCATGCTAAATTCTGCCATGTTAGAAATCTCGTGCTTAGGCTGCATGCTGTGACCTTCAAGTTGCTGACCTTTACTGGAGGTTTTGTGTTCTAGGCTATCCTTGGACTATTTACCTTTGAAAGAAATAGGGAAGTTCTTGCAGGGAACCACCCAGAGTATTAAGGAGGTTCCTACAGGGGCTATTCAGGCTATTGTATTCTTGCCTGGGGAGTAGGGAGAGTGGGATTAGAATAGATCCTATTGACTTTGCTATATATAGTCTTACTTATCTGCATTAAAGAGAGTCTTGATCTGAAATTTCCAGACTTGACTCATTATTTTTCATGTCTCTGTACCCCACTTTCAATCCCTACTCCCTCTTTCAGGTGAACCCTGGTTCGATTTATCCTGCGGGCCAGGACACATCACACCAATGTCTCACTATATAAGAAAGACCATGGTTAGAGCCAAGGTCCAATAGAGAAGCATTTGTGTCCTTTCACTGTCAAGGTTACCTGGGGTTCAGATGAAGTCATTTGGTGTTAGATATGGTTATTGTAGAACATTGACCCATTTATTCTTGTCTTGTTGGAATAGAATGGGTTCACATTCTTTTCCCTTGGGCCTTTGGTCCATGGGGATGGTCTGATTTCCAGTGGTCCTGTTGACACTTAAGACTAGGCCAATGTGGCAGCTCTCACTTCTGATGTGGGCACCTTCTTTTGAAATGCCCTATTCTTTCACACAGTCATGACATCATCCAGAGGGAGACATCTAGATTCTGATGTTCTCAGGTATGGAGGGCAGCCACCCAAACGGTCTTCTGTTTTTTGTCTTTACTCCCATTTTCTCATTTCTTCCTCACGTGACTGTACAATACTTCTGTGGTGGTTTTAAGTAGGTTACATCACTTCCGGAGCAATCTTTTGCAATTTTATTCTGATAACCGGCACATATTAGGATATAAAGTGGTCTCTAAAAACCAACAGTTCCTCCACTGACTCTCTATTTATTATTATTATTGTTGTTGTTGTTGTTGTTGTTTTGAGACAGGGTTTCTCTGTGTAGCATTGACTGTCCTGGACTCACTTTGTAGACCAGGTTGGCCTCGAACTCACAGCAATCTGCCTGTCTCTGTCTCCCAAGTGCTGGGATTAAAGGCGTGCACCACCACTGCCTGGCTGACTCAGTATTTTCATTGGTATATTTAATTAGACCTTCCCTGAGCCTCTCTTGAAAGGTTGCTGGGGTTTTTCTGCCTTCAAAATTACTTGAGGTATCTTGGGATAATTTCAGTGTTCGGAATAGCTTCTCTTTAGTACTTATAGTATATATTACAACCATAAAATCTTATTAACATGGAGTTTCCCAAGGAGACAATTATTGCTCTATCTGTGGCTGTCCAAAAAGACTTCCTATCGCTGTCAGGAGCTATCCCTTCCCTCTCCTATTAGTCAATCTCTATCTCAGTTTATCTCATACATGTCATCCCCACACATTTCTATAGACTATGTAACAGGAGGGTTTTTTGAAGCTTGGTTACTGATTAATGTGATATCCTTCCATGTTAAGTCACAGTACTGAGCTAGTTTCTATAAAACCTCTAGGTGAGTGTCTGGGTCTTCTGAGAATTTCCTCAAACTATTTCTAATTTGATTTGGGTCCTGGGTGGAAAAGAAAACTGGATATGACAGTCTTCTGACAGTTCCATACATGTCTTTCTCAAGGGCAGTAGAGATACATCTAGGTGACTCTGAATAGGTTAAGCAGAAAAAATAATTTGATGCTTTACCCTCACAGGATAGAGTCTTTTTTCTCATTGGCCAAGCTCCTTCTCTAGTGGATTTTAACTCTGAGTAACAATTGTTGTCAGATCCATGTGGCATTTTGGGCATTAATCAGGCCTATCTCATAAAGAAAGCTTATAATAAAGGACTTCAGGCCATTTTTCTGTCCTTCAGATGAAACAGATCTAATCAGAAGACTGACTGATGTTTTTTCCCCTCAGGGGGCCATTTTCTCCCAATTCCTAGATATTCTGGCCAATTCTGGGTGGAAAAAAAAACCCCACCAACTGCCTTTTCTTCAGAGTCTGTGAGTAAAACTGTATCTGGTATTGATGGAGGCACCAGGAAGAAGAGACAAAGATGGTTTTGACATCAGAGGCACACACCTGCAAAGTAGCAAACTGAAAAAAAAAACCATATCTCTGATTCCCTTCTTATTAGCTAGAGTCAGAGTGCACCAAACCTTGCCTTTATGTAAACAATTTCTCAGTCTGTAATGTCCATGGAAAAGGATAAGGCCCCAAATTACCTGGTGTTGGAACTCCAGAGCCTTAAACTCTCTAGTGTCCTCTGGATGACATTATCCCTTAGATTTGCCCCCACCTCCAGGCCAGGAAAAAAGTCTTTGTGAGAGATCTCTCAGGGTCATACATGGGAGGAAGGAGAATTTGGCTCAAGATGACAAGGTGGTCTCAGCTCTACTGTTTAGCCCAAATTACTTAGTATGATAGCCAGGCTTTCTAGGTGAATGTTTCCAACACCAATGTCTCCAAACCATGCATTCCCCATAGTAAAGATATATTATTTTAGAGTATCCATCTCTCAAAAAGGCTTATAGAAATTTTACTTTGCCCTCTGGGCCCCTAGATTCCCTAGTGACTGAAGCATGGACCCAAGTCCCCTGTATTTGTCAGTACAACAAAAGGATCAATTTATATCTGAAATAAGTGTCAGCACTTGTCTATATCTTATGCATGCTTACCCAGATTCCTTCTCTCCCTTTTTCAGTCTCCCTCCCTCTGACTCTCTGTTTGCATGGCTGTATGTCTCTGTATCTTTTTCTTATTTTCTTTTCCAACAGTACTAAGTGACTCACTAAGTAATAAATGTCCCATCTAGGCCTGTATCTGGCTATTCTTCCCCATAGTTCTTGTGGTGTGTGGTGATAGGTCCCAGGATAAAACAGCTTTTTTATGGGTGGGGCTTAACATGCATTGCATTTCCAGTTATTCTCTGAGCACCAAGGACAGCTGGAGTTTACAGTTTGAGAATCTAATTCCTCAAGTCTGTTGCTGGAGAAAATTCCAACAAATAGGAGTGTATATTGGTAGTGTGTCACAGGAAATGTTTCTCTGAGCCCTCTGGGCTACCCAAGAACTGTAATGCCTGGGGAGTGTCCACAATATACTCCCTGTCCAAGAGGATATCATTCTTCCAGATAACCATTCAGGCAGGCACGGTCAAGCATTTATTAAGGAATAGCCTCATTTAAGACCCCTTCATATAGAGATTGGGAAGCCCTTACACCTGAGTCCTGAGGTCAGCTTCATAGTCAATACTTTTTAAAAGGCAGATGGGTGCCCAAGAGGATGGAGGAGAAAGTGACGTGGTCATGTTCAAAACACAAGGTACATCACCGATGGGCCAACAGGATAAGGAGAAGAAAGAGAAGGTGGTGTGGAGAATGCTGGGAAGCAGAAACATTGCATGGAGAACGGAACAGGGCTAGCTTGAAGATGGCACCGCAGGGAAGGAAGTGCTTTATCATCCCAAAGCCCTGATTGGATATGGATTTTAAAGCCAATGTTTTTTTATTTGTACCTATAACTTGAAATACCAGTGGTGTTCCCTTTATGTTAAAGCCACCTACAGGATTGATGCCTGCCCCAGAGGCCCCTTTCATGCCCTACCATCAAAAAAATCTCTCCAGGGCAACTCTGAAAGTGCACATAGCTCCCTTCTGTTGCAAGACATAGTTCTTGTTTTAAAAACTGTAGAGATGCCATTAAGCTTCAGCCTGTTATGGCTGCAGATAAATTTTATTTGCCCTAGAGGGGAACACTAAGCGTGCTGATGGGCTGAGTCATCCTTCCCACAAGGAAGAGTCACAGAAGGGTGTGTTAGCCACATAAAATTTAGATAAGGCTTTAAATAAGTATCTCTTTAAGTCTTAAGGCTTAATGAATCCTAAAATTATTCTAGATTATATGCAGCATTTAACTTATCCATGTGTCCCACCTTCTATAGTGTGCTGGGATTCCTTGATTCTTAACTGTGAGGACTTGGCCTCACTGATGGCAACAGGTAGTGGGGTATATGCCAATGGAAGTATGTAGTGTATGTGCTGCTCACACATGTTGGCATGTAGATGCATGTGAAAGAATGTAGACTTGGGGACATGCTATCCATACATCTATTATTTGCCTGAGAAGTAACAGTGATGCCTAGTCAGTGCTGTGTTTTCAAGGCTGACTGCTGTCTTGAAGCCTAATGCTAAAAGTTGTTAGTGCTAAAAACTCCTTAAACTCCAATCCAGCAGAGAGCAGGGTTCTGCATGTTCCTGAACCCAGGAATATTGATATATACCTTAGTTTACTTTCTATTGTTGTGAGAAACACCAAGGCCAAAAGCAATGTGAGGAGGAATGAGTTTATTTAGCTTACATATCTCAGCTTACATTAACCTGAGTGAAGCCACGGAAGCAGGGAAGGAACCTGTAGACAGAACCTGAAGCAGAAGCCATACTTACTTGCTCCCCATAGCTTTCTCAGTTTGATTATTTTTATATATCCCAGGACTTCATACAAGGGACAGCCCTAGTCATAGTGCGCTAGGCACTTCGACATCTATCAGAAAATAAGAAAATGTCCCACAGAGTTGACTATGAGCCAATATGATGGGCCATTTTCTCATTTGAAGTTCCCCTTTTCTCAGATTATTCCAGCGTGTGCCAACTTGACATAAAACTAACCTGTATAATGTGTACCATGTGACTACTTCCTGTTAGGCCACTGAAAATCAACAAGGAGTCATGTGATGTAGCATTCAGAAGGAAGCAGGAGGATCTTAACTTTAAAGTCTACATAGACTGTGTAAAGAAAGCTTATTTTAAAAGAGAGTCTTGAACTAAGAGAGATTGCTAGGAATTAGAAAACAGTATTATTCAATGAGAAAGTCAGGTGAGAAGTACACAGTTGGGAAATCAGCAGTGAATCAATACTTTCCAATAGCCTTTTTTTCTTCCATCCAGTTTAATAATGAGCAAATAATGTTATTATTTTAAAATCAGAACTTGCTTCCCTATGTGAAGATCAAATAAGTCAGTGGATCTTCATTTTCTTACCTGAGTTAGGGTCTAGGCTAGATCACTGCACTCCACAGTAAGAAATGGATTTACTATGCAAAATAAAAAAAAAAATAGTAACTCAATAAGGCTCAACAGCCATCTGCTCTGAATGGCTGTCCTCTGAGCAAAGCAAACACCATCTTCGGTTATTCAGCTGCAATTCTTTGCAGAAGGCCATCCTTCTGTGGACTTGCCAATATAATGTGCCCTGTAGTATTCAGAGTTCTATAGAGAACAGAACTGATAGAATGAATCTGTATGCATAAACAACAGGATTTATTCCAGTGGCTTTCAGGTTGTGGTCAAACTATTTCAATAGACTTTAACAATGACAGTTTCTGGATGAAAAGTCCAAGAATCCAGTCTGTAAGGTTGGATGTCTCAGCTGGTCTTCAGTATACACTGGAATTACCCCATAATTAGGCTCCAATGCCAGTGAGAGAATGAAATTACCAGTGAGGGTAAGCGTGAGCGGGAAAAGCGAGAAAACGTCCTTCTTTCATGTTCTTTATATAGGCTGTCTGAGAATGTATGGCCCGAATTTAAAGTGGGTCTCCCAACATCAGATGATCCAATCATGAAAAATCCTTCACAGGTGTACCCAGTGGTTTGGGTTTTAGCTAATTCCAGGTGTGACCATGTTGGCAACCAAGAATAACCATCGCACACACTCTGCTTAGATGGGTAAAAAGGGCATGATACTGTCAACATGGTATCCAGGCACTTCATACCACCTGGTATGTGTGTGTATGTGACTTTACCTTCATTACATATGGCCTGGGGGAGGGGATACAGCATATGGTCTAAGGAAGACTGAAACAGAAGTCTCTATCTGTGCCAAGGGAAAGCTTTCATCTCTCCTGGGTAAGTCATTTCAGGTGTGGCCTATGTGGGGAGATGCAACCACACCTCTGTAGGTGACCCCTTACCTATGCCCTGTAAGGAAGCCCAATAAATGCATTGGTTATGCAGAATGAGCTGTGGTAAAATGATGTCTTGGTCTGTCTTTGAGAACTCAAGAGATGGGGAAGACTTCGCTTATGTCCTGTTCTAAGAAGGAACTTTTGCAACAGCATGAACAGAATGAAAGAAAACAGTGCTTATATGAAACTCTAAGAATATTTCTATATTCTAGGACTAAACACTTTTTATATGTGTTTATTAAATTCTTACAATTTCCCAAAGAAGGTACTTTTATCATATTAAGAAATAAGGAAGTAAAGTCACTGTGGGATTGAATTATGCCCAAATGTCACATTGCTCCCCAGTGATAGAACAAGATTAAAACCATAGCTTTAAAAAATCCTTCCCCCAGTGGGAGTTTTTGCCAATAAAAACTCACTCATTTTCTAAATCCAGGTACTTTTCTGGAACCTCAGCTTTAGAAAGAAGGCTTTCTATGAGGTCTTCTGCCTTATGTCCCCAGTTGCCACATTTGGATCTGTTGCAAATGACTGCCTTTCTATTCGATTGGATGCCATACACATAATTCTTAAAAGACTTCAAGTATGTACAAGGAATATGTCTTTTTCAACACCACAGTTGCTTTGTCTGCCACCACTGTTCTCTGCAATAATTACTGCTATTGAAGGCATCAGCAGGTATTCCCAGTCCTTCCGAAATTCTAAGCTTTTACTAAACTGTCACCATGACAAATTCCTGATTTTTTCTTCACCATGATTGATGGCTCTAGTTATCCAAAGTGGGAGATGAGCGCAGCAAGCCACTGAGAGCTTACATCTTGATCCACAAACAGACAGATGTGGTGAGGAGGCAGAGAGGGAGGGAGGGAGAAAGAAGAGATGGGGAATGGTGTGGGCTTTTGAAACCTCAAAGCCAGTGTTTCTCAACCTATGGGCCGTGGTCCCTTTGGGGAGGGGTCAAATGTCCCTTTCACAGGAGTCACCTGAGACTACCAGAAAACACAGATATTTACATTATAATTCATAACAATAGCAAAGTTACAGTTATGAAGTAGCAATGAAAATAATTTTATGGTTGGGAGTCACAGCATTAGAGAGGTTGAGAATCCTGCTCGAAGTCCACCAACACCTCTTAACTCTTCCTAAACAGTTCTGCCAAACAGGGACTATGTATTCAAGTATGTGAGTGAGGCATGTTAGGTTTCAAACCTGGGACAATCAGGTAACTGGAGTTGCCTATTTAACATATCAACGTGGACATTGATGCCAGGTTCTCCCAACATCCCTCAGTTTCTATTATGAATTGCATGGCATACTCACCCCCTACCTTGAACTCTCTAGCCCAGGGGCCTGGCTGTTCTTCCTTCAGAGATTCTTCCTCATATAAGAGAGACTAGGAGTTAGCCAGATTCCCTGACAGGCAGACAAACAGGGGGAGGGGCCATGACTGGGTAATAAAGATAGAGAATTTCCAAGATGGTTGGTTTCTTTCTTATTCTCATGACCTGAGACAAAAGCATGGCAGTTTAAGACAAAGAGCTTATTGAGTTTTCTCCTGACAGTAGACAGTGGGAAGAATCAGGACATGTTATTCAATAATTTTAGGCCGAACACTCATCCTGTATTTCTTCAAACTGACCAACCATAAATTATGGGAGGAAGAGCCTTCAAAGACTAAAACAAAACAAAACAAAACAAAACGAAAAGTCAGCAATGAAGGAAAAGCTGGATTTTGGCTTCCTGAACCCCTTCTGCTTTGCATAAGACTATTTTCTCGGGCTGGAGAGATGGCTCAATAGTTAAGAGCACTGATTGCTCTTCCAGAGGTTATGAGTTCAATTCCCAGCAACCACATGGTGGCTCACAGCCATCTATGTTATCTGATACCCTCCTCTGGCATGCAGGTGTACATGCCAGCAGAGCTCTGTACACATACTAATAAATAAATCTTTAAAAAAAGACTATTTTCTTTGTGTGTCTGCTGTATATATGTATTTCCCCCCAAAAAGCCCATTTTAAAGTGCTAATTCTGTTTATTCCTATTTAATGTGTTTGAGAATTTCTCTGCTGCTACCTGTCACACTTGAGATTTTTTATCCTGCCTTTTGATTCTTTAACTGGAAAAGAAAACAAACCTGATAAAAGCTCCTCTGTTGTCAGCATTGTTTTAGGGTGCTACAGATCTCATTGGAACAAATGGGTTTTCCAGACCCAGCATTGAATATAGTTATTTCCAAATAAAACAAACCCAAACAACAAAACTCAACAAACAAAAAACCAACCAATCAGCACTGTGGACTCTGCTCCCCCTGCCCTGCTCCTGATTCTGGGATTTGTAGTTTTGGGATTACAGACAGCTGGAACACAGTAAGATCTCTCATCTTCAGTCAGTTCCTGTACGCAGTAGCCAGCAATGCCTGAGCTTTCCTTGACTGACAACTTATCTGTGACAGTTGCCGTTTTATCCATCTTGGCTAATTCTACATAAAGTTCCTTAAAGGCTTGAACATCCTGGACAGGTCCTTACGATACTTAGCAGAAGGCAAAGGCTCCATTCATGTCATAGTCTGCACTGTAGATGTACTTCCAAGTCCTCAAATTAGCAGCTGATGTTGAAGAAAAAGGCAGATGAAAAGCCTTCTCTCTGAAGTGAGACAGGAGGTAAGTGGGGTGAGTTTAGTTTTCATAAACAAATATGAAGCATCCAGCAGTGGGCAGGTATTTGAGATTGCCCTCTGCCAAACCACCAGCATCAGCAGTGACTCCTGGGAGCTGACTGGGTGAGGAATAAAATGAGCTTTTGGCTCCAGAGAAGTTCTGCTCATTCCTTAAAAAGATTAAACAGACCTGTGCCTTTCTGTATCCTAATTGCATTCTGTCAGAGAATCCTGTGAGAATCCACAGGAGCCAATCAAGGCAAATACACCATTCATTGTCCCACAGACCCTGTAGAAGGTGCCACATGAACAAAAATAGGTGTGATCAATATCACCTCCGGTTCTTGCCTAGAATGTGTGTTTTACTACCTGGTGCCTTGTGGGGACTCATCTCTGAGGCTGGTATTAGTTAATTCTCTGTTACTGAGATAAGACACTACTACCAAAAGCAACTTTAAGAAAGAGAGAATTTATTTTGCCTTAGGGCTCCTGAGGGATAAGAATCCATTATGGTCAGGAGATATGGCAGTAAGTGGCAGGCCTGGTGGTAAGAGCTGGAAGCTGAGATCCTATCAAGCACAAACCAAAGAGGGAGAATTGGAAATGATATGCATCTCAAAATCCATTTTCAGAGACACACTTCCTTCCCTAAGGCCATTCTCTCCAAAATCTCCCCAAACAACACCTTCAATTGGGAACCAAGTGTTCAAATACATGAAACTACTGGGGACATTTTCATTCAAACCACCACATATAGTCTGTGTTGATACCCTCTGTTAACCCAAAATCCAAATCTTTTATTTTCTTCCATGCTATTTCCTCTTGGAAACCTGCCAGTACTTTCCACCTGGAAGTCACTGCATCAATTCCAGGATTCTCGTAGCCTGTTTGTCAGCCTATGTCTCGTTTTCTTTCTATATTGTGATGCTATGGACTGAATGTATCCCTCTCAAGTTCTTATGTTGAGCTAGGCACGGTAGCGAATGCCTGTGATTCCAGCAGGAAAGAGGCTGAAGCATGAGGATGGAAAATTCAATACTAGCTCAGACTGTCTAGCAAGGCAAGGCCTTATCTCAAAACACCAAGGGCTGAAGATATGGGCCAATGGCAGAGTGCCTGCTGAAGATGCCTGAGTGCCATGTCCAACTCATCTCCATGGACAGACCTGACTGACTCAGTGAGGGAATGAGGAAAAGTCAACACACAGACATACAGAAAGCTGAGCTACTGTGGTTTGAACTCTAGCAAAGAAACAACACCGCCAACCAGAAATTCAATGTGATTATCATATACAGCTAAACAGAGAGGTAGGGTTATTACATATATATAAACAACAATGTGGAGTTTATGGTATAAAGCTGGATCAAGGGAACAGGGCAGATATCTGCAGATATCTCTATAGCAGCAGATCCTATAGTGGGAAAAGTCTCCAGGTCATAAGTATCCAGATAGAGAAAACTATGATGGACATTTTCTGCACATATTATCAATATCCAAACATGGACCAGAAGGGAAGGCTTTGGGGTTTTTCTATAGGTCAGTGACTAGGACTTTGACATGACCATGACTTTGTCAAAAACATATATTCACTTTATTCAGGAGTTCACACACTCAGGACGTCCTCCACTGGAAGGGCTCTAGGCTTCATGCCAGAATTTCCCAAAACATGTGAAGTTATTTGGAAGAAAGACCTTTGGGAAGTGATTAGAGCATAGGGGTTGGACTCTTGTGAATATAACTAGTACCTTACTAAGAATAGGCTAGAAATCCAGCTCTCTTCTCCATCATATGGGGATGCAATGGGCAAACAGTTATCTACAAGCTAGAAAGAGATCCCAGCAGACACTGGCTTGTTAGTGCTTTGATTTTGAAAGTTGAGACTCCAGACAGTACTATGAAAATTAAATTTGTATTCTGTATAATTGCCTGATATACAGCATCTGGGTAGCACAGTCTGAGCTGGTTGAGAATACATGGCTATTTGAGACTGCATGAAATTTTCCCTGATTTGGGATTCCTTACAGAAGCATTTATGCTAAGGCAATTTTGTAAGAAACCAAGGAGAGACAGTTGTACCACCAGAGCTGACACATGCAGACCCACCTGGGGAAGCCTACTTTGAACTGCTCTGTGGTCAGATTACCATGATTAAGAAGTTTGTTCTTCTCTTCCTTTTTTCCAGGAGGCACTAGCACTGCCGACATTCCTTTAAAATGGAGTTCAGTTCCCTACCCAAGCATTGGCCTCCATCTTGCTCAACTATTTGAAGCCAGTCTATAGGTAATTCTCAGGGTGCCTTCTCATTCCTCCACCATCACAAACAAATCCTCAGGATGTTCTATCCAAAGGCTGCTGGCCACATGCAGAGGAACGCTGCTCATTGGACATTTTCCTTTCTGCCTCACTCTCTGATCTCTGCTTTTCTCCCTCTGCTAATCTGGAAGAAGGGTCCATGGCTTTTGCATCTGTGCACTTTCTCTCCTGTCCCTTGGCTGGCTCCTGACTTACACAGATACTCAGAGTCTGATGTGCTGAGTGGCTGAGATACTTCCTTGCTGAAGTCTCTGCAAGATAAGCTTAGAGCTTCAAATTCTAACTGAAAGGAAGAAACTGTGCCCACAGTACCTGTCATTTTTGCAATGTTTATGCTATGGATGCCTGAGGGTTCATTTTATCTAGATCACACAGGTTAGAAGTAGAGTGAGAAGAAGAATCCTAAAAGATATATGGAGAAGGAGGGAAGCTATCAGAAAAATAAAGAGAATTTTCAGATTTTGAGAGAAAGAATACTTTTTCCTTGAGTGTGAAGTCTCAGACAGCTGGTATTTAGAATTGCTAATTCTAAAAACTGGAGGAATTTTTTTTTATATGAAAATGGGTTTCAGCTGTGGCGCTTAATAAGATGATAAGTTTATCATTAAACACATGCCTAACTGGCCCAGAATTGAAGGGCATCTCTCTAAGGTTGCATGGTGCCTCAGTGTTGCACCACTTTTTCTTATTCTGTGACATTTGTCACTCACAGCTGTTTGTTACTGTTGTTTTTATAATGCTATATTGGGCATAATAATATCATGCAATTAAATAGTATAACAGGTCTTAAAGCACTATCTTCTAAATTGGTCCTGGACACTGGTTAGAACAGTTGCACTGGAGGCCAATGAAGCACTGAAGTGGTTCATGAAAATTAACAAAGACAATCCATATGTAAATTCAGTGGCTGCTGAATGGTATTTTTATGGTATTGGATTAAGTCTATAGTTGTGAAATTAGTTCTCAAAGACAAAAGTTAATCAATTGTACTTGAAGAAAGTAGAGGGTAAAATAAGAGCTTAATGAGGCAGATTCAAGGAACTCATATTGAAATCTTTTAAGTCATTTTTGAGTTTATTGAAAAGAAAAAGGAGTTCAGCAGTGTACAAGAGAAGTGGCTAAAGAGCAATGTGAGGGTTTGACATGCTGATTTTTAGGAGCTGGAGAAATGGCTCAGTGGTTGAGGGCACCAGCTGTTCTTCTAGAGGACCAACGTCCAATTTCTAGCATCACATTTAGGTTCACAACCATCTGTAACTCCAGTTCTAGTGGACCTGGTGCTCTCTTCTGATCACTTGGGGCACCAGGCATGCACAGGAGCACATATATACATGCAAGCAAGACATTCATAGACATCTAATAAAAGTAAATACATCTAAAAGAGACATTCATAGTTGGTGGTGCCAAAAGACATGAACGTTGGGGTTCCATTTTAGTACTGCACATTTACAAAACACACAACCCAGATATCTGGGGCATGGCTTCTGAGGCATGGCTTTAGGACCTTTAACAGAGTTTAATGTTAAGTATCAAAACAAAACAAAACAACCCCTAGCTGTATATTAGTGAGTCACAGTCCAGGGCTACAGGCTCACCAAAAGGTAAAGGTATTGTAGGACAGTAGACTGCCTTATCAAAAACCTTCTTAGCCAGGCAGTGGTGGCGCATGCCTTTAATCCCAGCACTTGGGAGGCAGAGGCAGGAGGATTGCTGTGAGTTCAAGACCAGCCTGGTCTACAAAGGGAGTCCAGGACAGTCAAGGCTACACCGAGAAACCCTGTCTCAAAAAACAAAACAAAACAAAAAGCCTCCTTACACATCATATCACATTTATCAGTGTACTAGTTATCCCTCTGTTTCTGGGACCTGACAAGCAGCAACTGCAGAAGAAAGGGTTTATACTGACTTAGGGTCCCTGAGGGAAAGAGTCCATCATGGAAGGGGAGACATGATAGCAGTGTCTGAAGCAGGAAGGTGGCTGATTCCATTTTCATCCACACGCAGTAAGCAAATCTATAGAACAGAAAGGGGGTGAAGCTATATCCCTCCGAAACCTGGCACCAGTGATACTTTCTGCAGAAAGGTCCCAACTCCTACAGGTTCCATAACCATCTCAAATAGTGCTAGGAACAGGGAACAAAGTACTCAAATACACAAGCCCTGAGGAACATTTCTCATTCAAACCAACATCATTCCTGTGAAGAAAAAAATTACCAGGAATTAAAAAACAAGAACCACAGCTAGATTGGAGGGCAAAGGTAAACCTGTCGGGCTAGAAAGCTAAAGGAAAGACACCGACTGTCAGCTCAAAAAGTGCAGCCTGTGTGCCAAGCACTGCCCACTGAGGAGCAAACCTAAGGCTCCACACACATGCTAAGTCTCCTCTGCCATTGAGCTATATTCCTATTCCTTTTACTTATATATATATTTTACAGTGTCTCACTAACTTGCTGAAGTTGGCCTTAAACTTGTTCCTATTTTAGGCCCTGAGTAGCTGGGGTGACAGGTCTGTATTTCCCAAGACTAGCTGCTAAGTATATATGGAAAAAGGAGACACAGTGAAAAAATGCAGATGGACCTTGTAATCAGAGACAGAAAAATTCTAAGAAAGAATACAAAGATATGTTTGAGGTCAAACACCTGATTTAAGTCTTAGACAAACACCAACAAAGGAGCTCAGGATTGGGGATGTGGCACCTGTTTTTACATCAAGAGCACATTATTCTGTTTCCCAGGGTTTCCAAGAAGTTGGAACATTGAAGGAAGACTAGTCTATTGTCATACTTCATTCACCTGACCCCTATGATTGGCTTAGAAATGAGCCCAGTACCCAGTCACAACCCAAGAGATGCAGCCAGACTTTTGCTGGCAAATTCTGGTAAAGAGCTTTTGGTATTTTTCTACTGTGGTTGAACAGCAAAGGTTGGTGCTATAGCATTGCTGTGCCATTTTGAAGAAGGGGAGGGGAGAGAGGAGAGATATTTTCTTATAACACAAAATTTTGTTTAGTGAAGTATGCTTGAAAAAGAGAGAGGTAGAGGGAAGGAGATGGAAGAAGGTAGGTTGTCCTGATTGAGTCATCCCTAGCTAGCTGAGCCTGTAGGCAGATTCACTCTAGACTTCCAGTCATGTATATCAACAATATCCATCTTGGGTTAGTGTTTTTTTTTTTTTTTAATTTATTTACTTATCTCTTGAAAGGATCCTGAAACATGAAAATCACCCCAGAAAATTAGAAGGACAATGAATCCTCCCCCTAGTTACCTTTCATAAGCCTCTCCTTCAACAGTCTGCAGCCTCCTAACTACTGTTTAATGAGGCTGGGACAACATTAGAACTTTCATGCTTGGTTAAGAGTAACTTTCCCCTTAAGACCTTTGGGCTACGGAGATTTGGGGAAGAAATGTGATGCTAAAGGACTGATGGGATACAGCTGCCAGACTCATGTGCCATGAGCTGTGCTGCCTTGTGCCTCCTATAGCCTGTGTTACTGGCACATTAACTCAGTGTTTGACAGGTGTCCAGGACTTTGGATCATTTTTGTATGGTTTTTCATTCTTCATTTTGGGTCTGGTGAGTAATTCAGGGCAGTGGGATCCATCTCACACTGGCAGCAGCACAACTCCCACATTTCTCAGTCTTCCCTGCAGATTGGTGATAAGAGGAGACGTTGAGCAGAAGGCACCCAGCCTTCATTGTCACCAGCAGCATTTAAGTCACCAGTGATATTTTCCTCATCATTTTATATTTGATTTTATCATTTTAACAGACATGAGCTAATGATGAAAATTGTTTGGCCAAGAGAACAAATGCTGGACTTTTATCTAAGCAAGAACACTGTTTTTCCAGTATGTTAAGTAACATCTTGAGTTTTGTTATAGTAGTGAGACACCTCCAAAGAATCCACTCTGCAGAAAGGACTGTTTTAAGCTTATTTCATTTAGAAATCATAGGCTGGAATTTTTCAATATAACTTGGTCTTTTTGCATTTGAAAGTGTCACTGAATCTTTCTGAAACAAAGTTGCTCATTAATCTGCACTATTTTTCCCAAATCATAACAACGTACCTATTTTTCTCCACTCATAGGTATGAGGAGAGATCTCTATCAAACATCCAGAATTCAATCTTAAACCAGGGCTTATAGAATCCCCCTTTTAGCTGTCTTCAGCTGACCTGAAGCAGTCTCCTTTACTGACCTTCAGTGAAGGCCTCAATATCAAGTTCAGGAAGCTGAAGACTCTGTACAACATAGTGAGGGGAAAACCTGGGCTTGTAAAGGAAGCTGGTCAAGTGATGCCTTTATGTCTTTATGAAAACCTAACATTTAGAGGCTGTTGGTGCAGTATGGCTGCTAAAATGGCTGTGTCTGGCCAAAGTGGAAATAGATACCTAGGAAGTAGTACAAAGATTAAAAAAAAAAAAGTGCAGAATCCTTCACAGACATTAGCTGGTAGAGGCAAGGCTTGTCATATGCTGGAGAAGCCTGTTCTAATTTGCTTTTCTGTTGCTGTGAGAGAGTACTGACCAAAATCAACTCAGAGGAGGAAAGGGTTCATTTTAGCTTACATATTATATTATGTCATTCAGGGAAGCCAAGGCAGGAACTAAAAATAGGACATTGGAGGGAGGTATTAAAGCAGAGGCCATAGAGAAAAGCTGCTTAGTGGTTTGGTCAGCTATCTTTCTTATGTAGCCCAGGACCACCTGCCCAGGAATGGCACTGCTCACACTGTTCTGGGCCCCTTCCGTATCAACCATCAACCAGATTTGCTGTCAGGCCAATCTCATGGAGGCCATTCCTCAACTGAGGATTCTGTGTTCCCACAAATTCCTAGTTTGTGTCAACTTGACAAAAACCATTTGTCAGTGCCAGAGGATATGCTGAGCCATTGCCATTTTAGAATCAATGAAACAGGTCTGGAACATGGGAACGTGTTTATACTGTTGAAACTGGTTAATATCTCATCAACATGCTCAGTCACAGCTCAGGCTCTCTCTCTCCTGCTCTAACCACAAGTGCAGTTTGATCTGATGTCAGCAGGTGAAGAGGCTGGTGCTGTTGTCTCCCAGGGATATACAAGAAAACAATATTTTGCTTTTCTACTCAGTGGCAGAGAGGGAGGTTAGTCTTCTATTACCTGTATTTCTTTTCTTACCTGTGTCAGTACAAAATATCATCTGAAACTTCGCCCATCTGTCTTTCATTCATTCATCTATCATCTTCCTTCCTTCCTTTCTTTCTTCCTGTTTGTGGAAAATTTCCTGTCTTCTCATCAATTTTTGCATATGGATAAGTAAGCCATCCTTTTATTTGGTAGACACTTTACAGGCTGTGTAGTTTCAATGCTGGCTGCCCGCTAAAGAGTCTAGAAGTCTTAAGATATTGATGCCTGGGCTCTCTCTCTAACCACATAGATTCTTTTGGACTGGGTGAAGCCTGGGCATTGGTAGACTTAGAAGGCTTCAAGTGATACTTATGTCCAGCCAGGGCTAAGTGCTATAGTTGTAAAAGTGGCCCAATGGAAGAATTCTCAGGAGGAGATCTTTAAGTGAGGTCGTTTACTAGGGCAAAGAAGTATATT
Organism: Acomys russatus; assembly: GCF_903995435.1. Classification (NCBI taxonomy): domain Eukaryota; kingdom Metazoa; phylum Chordata; class Mammalia; order Rodentia; family Muridae; genus Acomys; species Acomys russatus. The sequence goes on from NC_067143.1 coordinate 424,120, forward strand.
ATCACAGGAGAGATCTAACAAACCTCCAGGCATTGCCAATATAGCAAAGCTGCACCTGGAAAAATTGGGTTGAGTGGCAGGGATAGGGTAGGATGGGTATGAAGGATAGATCAGCAGTTAAGAACAGAGCTTAAGGACCTCAGTTAGATTTCCAGTACCCACGTGGGACTCACAGCCATGTGTAATTCAATTTCTAGGAGATCAAACTGCCTTGTTCGGACTTTGTGGACACTAGACACATGGTGAGTACATGTACATATAGGCAAAACAACCATGCATATACAATTAAAAGCCCCAGACATGATATGCAGATATATGCTTAGGGCATGGCAAGCTCTCTAAAAGGCCAGAATTCTGAACTGTGGAATTATGGTAGAGAGATGGCAGCAGTACTGCTTGGTAGAAGTCCTTGAAGAGCATTTCTCAATCATTGGCATCATAGAGCTCAAATGAGAGAGTGATATAATTAAATTTTATTTTAAATGATTACTGTGGGCTCAGTAATTAATTTTACTCCTTCTCAAATCTCTGATGGGATTGAAGACTGGATAATTTAGTTTTACAATTAAGCCTAGTTGTTTAGGGGTTAAGATGTTTATAGGTCTAGATAGATGTTTTAAATTGATAGAGATGAAATATGATAGATATTGATTTACATCCAGAATTTTAGACTCACCAAGATAGGAAAGATGTTTTCTTCAAAGTTGCCAAATACAAACAGCCAAAACACTATGAATGTATTATTAATATAATTCTGAATATTTTGTGGTTCTTCTTTTTATATGTAGTTTATTTTATATATGTGTAATAATATAAATGTATATATAAAAATTAAAATATTTAATAAAAAGATTACTGTAGCCTTAGATTTTTCAAAACCTACTTTATTTAGGGCTCTCAAATGCTTCAACCTTACTTCTAGCCCACTGACCAGAGGTAAAGGAAAAAGAATGTTAATAGGAGAAAGGGATTGTGGACCTCTTTAGACGTCCTTGGGCCAGTTCCACTTGGTGTTGTCACAATACCAGCAGTCCCATCTAATAAATAACATCAAACAGCAACACAGGTGTCATGATCCAACAGAACCAGCAAAGTACCACCGAATCAGCATTGTCGGTGGAAGTGGCCAGAGTCAGCTGGGGTACCATGAGAAGTTATCCAAAACATATATCTCTGTGAAGTGAAGACCAGTGAAGACCAAAGACAACCAGCGAAGAGTTGTATGGTGTAGCAGCGTGCCAATGCAAAAAGCATCATCCCACTGTGTGTGGTTCTATTTATATTCCTTCTAACCATCACTCTCCTTGTCACATGTCTGCTTTCAGCAAAACATCACATGACAGAACTTTGGTTACTTTGCATGAAAAAGAAAGAGTAGGCTTAACTCAGAACTGTCATGGGCTCTATGTGGATTTACTGCAATGAACCACTAGGAAGACACATGCATGCTATTTCTTGTTTTAATGACTGTGCAGTTCAGCCCTTAGAACACAACTGTGTCCTTTATGCAAGCTGTGAGAAACATTAAGATATTATATCCTCAGTTTATGTATTCTGGCCTATGTTTTTCAATGGTCACTGCTGGCACCCAGGAGTTTTTGTTTTCTGTATTCATCTTCATATATATTACAATTTAAATGGTTCTGTCCCCTAGCTCATGAATCAATGACTTTCATTTGCGTTAAAAGTCTTAGTAAGTTCTTTCTGACCCTGTGACATTCAGGTGATGCTGTAGGGTGCTGAGGACTGAGTATCTGTCTCAGACATCAGCCAGGCCTCTTGGCTTGTTCTCCAGTTTCTTTTACAAATCCTGTCTTTGCTACTGAATATTTGTTTCTTTGCTCTTCAGTTTAGATTGGAGCAGGTAGACTTATGAGCCAAGTCGCTCCACAGCTGGCAGGAAGAAACAAATCTAAGGCCTAAAGAATTGCCTTCAGGTTAACAGAGGTGAAGGCTAGGAGCTGAGGTAATGCTTTTAGGATGAGATTTGGCCCACTGGATCATTTACAATGAAAGACAAGCCTTCAAACAGTAGAAACACAGACAGTTCCTCCCTCAGTTTCTTTAGATTTGATTAGAGAGGCTTTTGTACAAAGTGGTAGTTGATAAGGACAGAATTGGCTACATCCCCTTAGTTACCTGAGCTAGTATCCTGTGAGAACGCCACTTTGAGATTGTTGGCTCTGTGTCCTTAGTCCACAGAGAGACCTTGGTTTGTGTCCACAGAAATACACTTTAATTCATCTGAACTTAGACTAATTTGGGTTCATACATCAGAGACATACCAGCCATGGTAAGGGTGAAGGAATGGCATTGTAATTTTAGAATCTTTCCTATCATCCATGTTTTGGATGCTTGTACAACTCTAAATACCACTCAGCCTGATTCATGGGAATTTGGGAGTAATTGAAGGATTAAGCATAAAGTGTCCAGTGCTGAATTCAACGTTTGACTCTTGAGACCTTGGGATTGTTTGCTTACTTTCAAAGTAAGAACAAATAACTGTTTTTGTTAGTAAGACATTCAATACTGTAACAAAGTACCTGAAATAATCAGTTTAAAAGAGGTAGTGTGAGAAGGTTTTCCTTGACATCACTTTAAGAGATGCCAATCCATGCTCAATTGAGTCAAATATTGAATTACTGAGATACTTGAGATCCTCTTGTCATCTCCATAGAGAGAGCTGGTCTACCACACACATTGCTGGTTCTGCTTTTGACACGATAATTCCCATATCTCAGTTACCACAGGTACTGGGGAAAGGGCAACTAGGTTCGTTGTGTGAACAGGGAGTCAAGTGACTTGGGGGAGATGGCCTGGAGCAGGAGTGAGGTTGAGATATGTTTAAATTCAAAACAATCTTGTCTTAAGGTGGGCAGAAGTAGGACTGTTCCTTCCTTGCCCTAGGCCTGCATGTACCATCACATATAGCCTTACATCCCTCAACTCTGTCCCTCTTGAGGAGGTCATGAAGCATGGCAGCCAGGTTACAGGTTAAACTTCCTCTTTCTTTTATAAGGTCACGTCCAGCAAGCATCTGGAATTCTTATTCATGCAAATAAGGCATCCCCAGCACTTTGGCCCTGGCCAATAATAAACATTCACCCCAGTAGCCTCTACCTACTTCCCAAAAGCTTAAATAGCCTTTGTCCACCCCCTCAATTAAATGAGCTGTCTCACTGAAGCTGTCTTCCAAGAAGGTTTTTTTTGGTGGTTTGTTTGTTTTTTTTTGTGCATGCACTCACTGCTGACTGAGATGCTACATTGCACTCACCCACCCTAGCTAAACTTCACTCTCTCCAGTCTGGCCCAATGTGCCATGAGCCTGGGTTCCCCAAGTGGGAAAGCAGAAATGGGGAGTCATTAAGTGATATGAGAACTGTGTTGATTCAAGTTAATGACTGTCCAAGAATTCCCAACACTGAGAAGAATGAAAAAGGGAGAAAACAAGGAATGTAGTTCCTTTATTTATCTATCGTATTTTGCTGAATTTGCAAAAAGATCCTTCAGAATTAGAATTATGGCTCATCAGAGTCTCTGAAGGCCTTCCAGCTCAGATTTCCAGATATCTAAGTTCTAACTCTACTAAAATAGTCGCTAAGGGGAATTTTTCCCACTAGAAATGTTTCAGAACACAAACTTTAAAGGGGTTTAAAATATCCTTTTACATAAATCCTTTCGTTTCTAAAAGCATGATTTGAAATGGAAGTGTTTTGAAGAGAAGAGTGGGAAGTCCATCACTGTGATTGTTGCTTCTGACATTTGGCTCATGGATGGCTAGGACTGGTTCCTAACTGACCTCCCTTATCAAGGGCCATCAGGAATAATGAGCACCCAGACGTCTCAGCCCATGTTATTTCCTTTACAGCATTGTATAGTTCTTACATAGTTTAGAGCAGTGTCACATTACAGATAGTTGGGGTCACTACAGAGTTATAAGCTTTTCCAAGATATAGTTTGAGACTCCCCATCCCCTCTGAGATAGAGTGTCACTGTGCACCATTCTTGATCCTCCAGCCTCAGACCCCTCCATGCCTTACTATCCAGGTCTTAGAGACTAGCCAAGTTCTCTTCCCACTATATCAAACTGTCTAGAAGCACCACTTACTTGGATCCCCTAAATAATCACCCTCTCTGTGTGTGGGGTGTGGTGGTGGCTGAGAAGACAGTAACTTGGCAAACCTGGGACAGAGGCTTTGAACAGGAGCAGAGAGCTCAGCATGATTCCTGACTACACTAAGAGGACAAGGAAGTACTAGGAAGAAGCAAACAGGTGGCCAAAGAGATAAGAGGAAATCTGGAATCAACTTCCAAATGGGCTTGAAGTTCTCAACGGCCATAAGGGAGAAACTGTGAACAGTGGCAAAACAACCCAACGTGCTCAGTGCATGGCCACTGTTCATGGAAAGAGTTAAAAATCAACAGGGTGATAATGCTTAATATGGACTGGATCTAGACCAGCCTGGAGACAAACTTCTGAGTATGTTGTGAGGGATCTCCTAGATTAGCTTAGCCTCTGCAGAAGTCTTCCAGGGATTACCTAGATGAAATTACAATTTTAAGGGTTTTAAAAACTATTTTAAATCAATTGTATCTATTTCTCCGTGTGTATTTGTACATGAACACAGGCATTTGTGAAGGCCAGAAGTGTCAGATACCCTGGATCTGGAGCTACAGGTGATTGTGATCTCCCCATCCAGTGTGGATGCAAAAGCATCAAGGGCTCTTAAATTCTGAGCCATCTATCTAGTCCTGATTAGGGTAATTTTTGCCAGAAAGGTCCACACTGCATGTGAGTGGCATCATCCCTGGCCTTGGGTCCTAGACTGAATCAAAAGGAGAATGCCTCCTTATTGTGGCAAAAATCACTCTCAGCTTCCTGGCTGTGGACTCAATGTGGCAAGCAGCCTCAAGCTCTCAATGCCATGCCTGTTCCACGATGATGGACTTCCTCTAAAGTTATAAACCAAAACAAACCCTTCCTTCCTTGAGGTCAATGATTTTGTCACAGCAATGAGACAAGTCACTAACAGACCTTGTGAATTTCCTTTGTAGCCAGGGTCTAAGACACCGTAAAGCTCATGTGGCTAAAACTGCACAAAGCATAAACAGTAGCACCAAAGCAGGTCTCTTAATGGACTCTTCTGACAGCTGATGCCTTTATATTCAATTCTCCCTTTTACTCTGTTCTAAAATCAGAGCAAACTGAGCGAAGAGTTCACAGAGGGCTGTCATGTCTGCTGTGCCAGAGCTTTGTCTGGAGCCAGCGCTTCTCCAGGTTAGTGGTTCTATTGTCTTTACTGAATGCTTTGTTCTGCCAAAACTCTTTATTTTGTGTTACCTGTAAGCATACAAATCATTAGCCATCCTATACAAATCATAAGTGTATGTATCATTAGATTTTAAATGCTTATTTTTATTTTCTGAGCATGGGTGTTTGCCTGCACATATCCATATACTATATACATGTAGTACCTAGGGAGGCCAGAAGAGGTTATCAGATCCCTCTGGACCTGGAATTACAGATGTTTATGAGAGACCATATGGGTGCTTGGTCCCAATAACCCAGCTCTTAACCATTGAGTCATTGAGCCCTCCCTCCAGCCCTTTATCAGTAGCTTTTACAATTGATTATATCATCTTTCTATCAATCCAGAGAAATGACTGGCTGGCCTTTTGGTACCTTCAAACAATGAGAGACAGACAGACGGGGGGGGGGGGGGGGGAGAGAAAGGAGAGAGGGAGAGGGAGAGATCTATGTTAATGAATTTATGGTTAATAAAGGCCTATTATCTTTGCACGATTCAAAGGTGCCTAGGCCTTGTTGTTCTGGGTAATCTCTGTGGGAATGGCTTCTTGGAGGAGTTCCCCCTTGTTCTAGAAGAAATTTAGAATTATGCCATAGCCAGTGACAGAAATGCTAGACAAAACATATACTAGACAATTGGTATTGACTGGCTCCACCCTCTAGCCATTGACAGATTCCGTTGATATCAGGTGGTTATTGTTTTGTTTTAATTGGGAAACAGAATCTAACTACATAATGTCATCTGACCTACAGGTCACTCTGGAGCACAGCTTGCATCCTTCTACCTCAGTGAGAGTTAGGATTGTAGGCATGTGATACTAGGCAGTTTCTTTAGGTGGTCTTGAAGGGGCTCCTTAGGACTCAGGTCTATTTCTCCACTCTTGGAAACTTCTCCTGGGAACAAGAAAGCTCAGTCAACATTGTTTCATCGTGGTACTGGTAAGTGAGCCTGTAGTTTCCCACATGCTCTACCAGTGAGATATTCCTGCCCACTTTTTCTATACCATTATTTTTTAATTTGAAGAACAAAATATTTTTTGGTAAGGTTTTTTGTTTTTGATTTATTCACTTTACATCCCTATTACAGTCCCCTCCCTAGTCTCTTCCTAGTCCCACTCTACAATTCTCCTTCCCTCCTCCCCCTTGCCCTAGTCCTCAGAAAGGGGGAGCCCTCCTCCCACACCATCTGAACCCAGCCTGTCAAGTCTCATCAGGACTGCCTGCATCCTCTTCCTCTGTGGGCTGGCATGGCCACCCCACCAGGGGGAAATGATCAATGAGTGGGCAATACAGTCCATGTCAGATCCAGCCACTACTCCTCATATTATGGAGCTCACATAAAGACAATGTTGCCTATCAACTACATCTGAGTAGGGGGGTCTAGGTACTTTCAATGTATAGTCCTTGGTTGGGGCATCAGACTCAGTTGGTCCCACTGGGTTCAGACTTGTTCGCTCTGTTGTTCTCCTTGTGTAGCTCCTGTCCCCATCATGTCCTTCCATCCACCTACTTTTCCCTAAGTCTCCCTGCATTCTTCCCTGCACTCTGAGAGTCTAGGCATCTGCTTCAATGTCCTGCTGGCTAGAGTCTTTCAGAGGACCTCCTTTGTAGGCTCCCATCCTGCTGTCTCTCTCTTTAATCACTTCAGGTGTCTATTCTGGTTGTCTTTTTGAATGAGAATTAAGCATCCTCCCTAGGGGTTTCCTTGTTATCTAGCTTCTTAGGTCTGTGGGTTGTAGTGTGGTTACTCTGTATTATATGGCTAATGTCCACTTATAAGTGAGTATCTGGGTTATCTCACTCAGGATGATCTTTTCTACTTCTATCCATTTGCCTGAAAATTTTCATGATTTCTTTGTTTTTAATAGCTGAGTAGTATTCCATTGTGTAAATGTACCAGCATTTCTTTATCCATTCTTTGGCTGAGGGACATCTATGTTGTTTGTAGAATCTGCCCAAATAACCTTGTTGTATGGTAGAGCATCTTGTGGGTATATGGCCAGAAGTGGAATAGATAGGTCTTGAAGTATCTCTATTCCCAATTTTCTGAGAAAGCACCAGATTGATTTTTAAAGTGGTTGTACAAGTTTGCTCTCCCATCAGCCTCACCAGCATGTGTTATTATTTGAGTTTCAGATCATAGCCATTCTTGTGGGTATATGATGGAATTTCAGAGTTGTTTTGATTTGCATTTCCCTGATGACTAAGACTGTTGAGCATTTCTTTAAATGTTTCTCCATTTTATATTCCTCTGTTGAGAATACTGTTTAGCTCTTCACCTCATTTTTAAATCAGATTTTTATGTTTTATTAGAGTTTAATTTCTTGAATTCTTTATAAATTTTGGATATCAGCCTTTTGTCGGTTGTAGGGTTGGTAAAGATCTTTTCTCAGCCTGTTGACTATCATTTTGTCCTGTTGACAGTGTCTTTTGCCTTACAGGAGATTTCAGGTTCAAGAGGTCCCATTTATTTATTGTTGATCTTATAGCCTGGGCTGTTGGGGTTCTGTTCAGGAAGTTGTCTCCTGAGCCAATGAGTTCAAAGACCTTTTCCCAGTTTTAGTTGTAATAGAATTAGTGTGTCTGGTTTTATGTTAAAGTCTTTAATCCGTTTGGACTTGAGTTTTGTGCTGGGTGATGAATATGGATCTATTTTTTTTTTCTACATGTAGACATCCAGTTAGACCTGCACCATTTGTTGAAGATACTGTCTCTTTTCCATTGTATAGTTTTGGCTTCTTTGTTGAATACCAAGTGTCTATAGGTGTGAGTTGATTTCTGGGTCTTTGATTCGATTCCATGCTGTATTTATTACTGTTGATCTATAGTACAGTTTGAGATCCAGGATGAAAATTCCTCTGGAAGATCTTTTATTGTACAGGATTGTTTTAGCTAATCTGGATTTTTGTTTTTCTATGTGAAGTGAGAATTAAACTTTCAATGTTGTTAAAGAATTGTGTTGGAATTTTGATGGGAATTGCATTGAATCTGTAGATTGTTCTTGGCAAGTTGGCCATTTTTACTATCTTAATCCTACCAATCCATGAGCATGGGAGATCTTTCCATCTTCTGATATATTCTTCAATTTCTTTCTTCAGAGACTAGAAGCTTTTTCCATACATTCACTTGCTTAGTTACAGTTACATCAAGATATTTTATTGGTTTTGTGGCAATTGTAAAGGGTGATATTTCCATAATTTCTTTCTCAGCCCATTTTGTCTTTTTTTTTTTTTTTTTTTTTTTAATACACGAGGGCTATTGATTTTTTTAGTTAATGTTGTATCCAGCCACTTTGCTGAAGGTATTTATCAGCTGTAGGACTTCCTTGGCAAAATTCTTAGGGTCACTTATGTATCCTATCATATCATCCACAAATAGTGATACTTTTCAATTTGTATCCCCTTTACCTGTGTTATTGCTCTACTAGAAATTCAAGTACTATATTGAAGAGATACAGAGAAAGTGGACAGCTATGTATTTTCCCTGATTTAAGTGGAATCAATTTAAGTTACTCTTCACTTCATTTGAAGTTTAGGTAAGTGTCTTGTATCTCTGTATCTCCAAAACCTTTTATACGTATTTTTACTATAACTCATTTACATTACATCTCAATTGTAATCCCCTCACTCTTATCTTCCTGTTTCCATGCTACCTCCCTTTTCTGTTCTATTCCCCTCCTTGAGACCTCTGACCAGTGGGATCTTCCCCACTGACTGACAACAGCCTATCAGGTCTCATATGGATAGCCTGAATGCCCTTCCTCTGTGTTCCCACAGGGCCTCTCTGCCAAGGGGCAGTGATCAAATTGAGTTCTTGTCAGAGGTAGTCCCCCACTCTCCCCTCCCCTTCTCCACGTGGAGAATAACTGTCCATCAGCTACATCTGAACAGGGGGATCTAGGTTCTCTGCTTGCAATGTCCTTTGTTGGTGCATCAGTTTTTGCAGGCCCTTGTGGGTCCAGATTTGCCAGCTTTGATAATCTCCTTGTAAAGCTTCTTACAACTTCCCCTTTTCCATCCAGCACCTCTTCCATACAACTCACAGCTCTTAACCAAGAATCTGGCTTTGAGTCTCAGTATCTGTCTTGATCACCCATTGGGCGAAGTTTCTCAGAGGACATCTGTGTTGGGCTAATATCCACTTATAAGTGAGTATATACCACGCATGTCTTTCTGGGTCTGGGTTACCTTACTCAGGATGATGATCTCTCTCATTCCATCTACTTGCCTGTAAATTTCAAGATTTTCTTGTTTTTGAAAGCTGAATGGTATTCCATTGTGTAAATGTGCCAGAGTTTCTTTATTCATTCTTCAGTTGAGGGACATCTAGGTTGTTTCCAGATTCTGATTATTATGAATAAGGCTGCCATGAACATAGTTGAGCAAATGTCCTTCTTGTATGGTGGAGCATCTTTCAGGTATATTGCCAGAAGTGGTAACACTATTCCCAATTTTATGAAAAAGAACCAGATTGACATCCAAAGTGGTTATACAAGTTTGCATTCCCACCACCAATGGAGGAGTGTCCTCCTTTCTCCAAATGCTCACCAGCATGTGCTGTCACTTGAGTTTTTGATCTTAGCCATTCTGATAAGTGTAAGGTAGAATCTCAGATTCATTTTGATTTGCATTTCTTTTAAGTGTTTTTCTCCCATTTGATAGTCTTCGGTTGAGAATGCTCTGTATTGCTCTGTTCTCCAGCTTTAAATTGGGATATTTGGTTTTTTGGTGTTGAATTCCTTGAGTTCTTTATATACTTTTGATGTTAGCCCTTTGAACGATGTTTGGTTGGTGAAGATATTTTCCCAGTCTGTAGGCTGTGTTTTTTTTTTTCTGTTAACAGTATCCTTTTCCTTACAGAAACTTTTTGGTTTCACGAGGTCCTATTTATTAATTTTTGATCTTAGAACCTGAGCTGTTGGTCTTCTGTTCAGGAAGTTGTATCCTATACCAATGAGTTCAAGGCTCCTCCCCAATTTTTCTTCTAACAGATTTAGGATGTAAGGTTTTATGCTGAGGTTTTTAATCCACTTGGACTTGAGTTTTATGTGTGGTGATAAATATGGATCTACTTGCATTTTTCTACATGTAGGCATCCAGTAAGACCAACACCATTTGTTGAAGATGCTATCTTTTTTCTTTTTTATTGATTTGGCTTCTTTGTCAAAAAATCAAGTGTCTGTAGGTGTGTGGGTTTATTTCTGGGTCTTCAATTTGATTCCATTGATCAACCAGCCTACTAATATTCCAGTACCATACTGTTTTTATTACTGTTGCTCTATTGTACAACTTGAGATCTAGAATGGAGATACCTCTGGAAATCTTTTATTGTACAGGATTGTTTTAGCTATTCTAGGTTTTTGTTTTTCCATATGAAGTTGAGAATTGTTCTTTCAAGGTCTGAGAAGAATTATGTAGGAATTTTGATGGGAATTGCATTGCGTCTGTACATTGCTTCTGGTAAGATGGCCATTTTTACTGTGTTGATCCTCTGATCCATGAGCATGGGAGATCTTTCCATCTTCTGATGTCTTCTATTTCTTTCTTCAAGACTTGAAGTTTTTTCATGTAAGTCTTTTACTTGCTTGTTTAGAGTTACAGAAAGATTTTTAAAAATATTATTTGTGGCTATTGTGAAGGATGTTGTTCCCTTAATTTCTTCCTCAGCCCTGTTGTCATTTTTATACAGGAGGGCTATTGATTTTTTTGAGTTGATTTTGTATCCAGCCACTTTGCTAAAGGTGTTTATCAGCTGTAGAAGTTCCTTTGTAGAATTTTGGGGGTACTTATGTATACTATTATTCTGAGGCTTGGTCTTTTCATACTGTCCCAGATTTCTTGGATGTTCTGTGTCAGGAACTTTTTAGATTTAACACTTTGTTTTTGTTGTTGTTGTTTTCTTTTTTTATTATTAATTTATTCAAATTACATCTCAGTTGTTAGCCCATCCCTTATATCCTCCCATTCCTCCCTCCCTCCCGCTTCCCCCCCCCGTTCCCCTCCCCTATGTCTGTGACTGAGGGGGACCTGCTCCCCCTGTATATGCTCATAGGGTATCAAGTCTCTTTTTGGTGACCTATTATCCTTCCTCTGAGTGCCACCAGGCGTCCCCATCCAAGGGACATGGTCAAATATGGAGCACCAGAGTTTGTGTGAAAGATTTAACACTTTGATTGTTGTACTGATTTCTTCAGTCATATCTTCTACCCCTGAGATTCTTTCTTCTACCTCTTGTATTCTGTTGGTGATGCTTGTTCTGTAGTTTCTGTCCTCTTCCCTAGGTTTTCCATTTCCAGCATTGTCTGGGAATGTGATTTTTTTTTTTTCGTTTCTTCTATCTCCATTTTTAGGTCTTGAATCCTTTTATTCATTTCCTTCTTCTGTTTGACTACGGTTTCCTGTCTTTTGGTAATTTCTTTAAGCAATTTGTTGAATTATTTCATCTCTTTCTTTGTGTATTCCTGTTCTAGTTTGAGGAATTTATTTTCCTCCTTTAAGGCCTCTATCATTTATACAGCCTCAGATTTAAGTTCCGTCTCTTGTGCATCAGGAGTGATAGTGTCTCCAGGGCTTGTTGTTCTGTTGGGACTGCTGGTTTCTGGTGGTATCCAATGGCCCTGGGAATTGTTGCTTGTGTTCTTTCAGTCACTTCTTCCCATTTTGATGTCTCTGGTGTTAGGAAGTTTGATGGTGTCTAAAGGTCAGAGGTTTTGGGGGTAGGTATAGATGATGGGGCTTTGGTTCCACACTATACTCACTTCTTCTGGGTTCTCTGTCTCTGTTGAATTCCTGTTTATAACCCAGGTATGCCAGGCAGCTGGGGGAACAGCCAGAATGGTATCTAAGCAGAGAACTACTCTGGTGGGGTTGCCTGATTCCTCTGGGCATAAGACAATGGGACTTTGGTCCTGTGATCAGCCCAACTCACCTCTGCTGAGTTCATTGTTGGGTCTCTGTTTGTCAACTAAGTACACTGGGCAGCTGAGGAACAGGAAGAAAAACATCCAAGCACAAAGCTTCTCCTGTTGGCCTGCTTGCCTCCTAGGGGTGGAGGACAATGAGCAATGCTGGTATTTTTTGCAGCCTATGTCTCTCTCTGAGGCCTGGATTTCAGAAACTACCTACAACCCAGATATGTCCACTAATCTTTGAAGTTCTCCACCATGCCTGCTTGGACTCTGGAACTTTCTGTAGATCTGCCAGTTAACCTGAGACAGAAACACTTGTGTTCCAGGCTGTGGGGTTGCTTCTGGGTTAGAAGCCCCCAGATATGGAGTTTTTGCAGCTCACAGCTCTCTCTGAGCCCTGGAGTTCAGAAGCTGCCTGCAAGCCAGGCATGTGGCCAGTCTTTGGAGCATGCACCCATGCCTTCAGAGACCTGGGACTTTTGTATGGATTAGTGGGGTGGATTGAGGCCTGACACAACCATGCTCCACACAGTTTGGACCCGCTCTCACCTGGTGATCTAGAACACTGGTGTTTTATGGTTCTCAGATTGGTCCTTACGTCACTGTACAGTCACTGCTGTTCTGCTGGTTAAACAAGTTGTGTTTGGTGCTTCCATCTTGGATCTCTTCAAGACTTTTAACATGAATGTGTGTTGGATATTGTCAAATCCTTTTTTGTCTTCTAAGAAAATGATCATATTTTTTTTTCTTTCAGTTTGTTTATATGGTGGGTTGCATTGATGAATCTCCTCACATTGAACCACCACTGCATACCTGGCATGAAGCCTACATGGTCCTGGTGAATAATATATTTTTTAAAGTTTTTTGAGTCAGGGTTTCTCCCTGTGTAGTCCTGAATATCCTGGAAACACTTTGTAGACCAGGCTGTCCTTGAATTTACAGAGATCCACCTGCCTCTGCCCCAGGAGTGCTGGGATTAAAAGTATGCATCACCACTGCTTGGCTTGTGAGTGATATTTATGATGTTTTCTTGGATTCAGTTTGCAGATATTTTATTCAGTATTTTTGCATCAATATTCATAATGAAAATTGGTCTGAAATTCTCTTTTCCTGTTGCATCTTTGTGTGGTTTCTGTATTAAGGTGACTGTGGTTTCATAGAATGAGTTTGGTAATGTTCCTTCTGTTTCTATTTTGTTGAATAGTTTGAGGGGTATTGGTATTTGCTCTTTTTTGAATGTCTGGTAGAATTCTATGTGGAATTCATCTGGCCCCGGGCTTTTTTGAGCTGGGAGACTTTTGAGGCCTTCTTCTATTTCCTTAAGGGTTATGTGACTGTTTATCTGATCTTGATTCAATTTTGGTAATTGGTAGCTATCAAGAATATTGTCCATTTCATTTAGATTTTCAAGTTTTGTGGCATATAGTGTTTTGAATTAAGTCCTAATGATTCTTTGGTTTTTCCTGCTTTCTGTCATTTCAGATTTGTTAAATACATTACTCTCCCTTTGCCTTATAGTTAGTTTCACTAAAAGTTGGTCTATTTTGTTGATTTTCTCAAAGAACCAGTTCTTGGTTCCATTGATTCTTTGAGTTGTTTTCTTTGTTTCTAATTTATTGATTTCAACCCTGAGTTTGATTGTTTACATCTGTCTACTTCTTGTGGGTATGTCTGGCTTTTTTCCCAAGGGCTCTTCTCAGCTATATGAATCTGGGGACCAACTGGTCTCCTTATGAGACCCAGAATTGGCTGGCCTGCTACTGGCTTTCTTGCTCCAAGGTTAGTGAGGTCTCACTGCCCAGCCATTGTGCTCAGTCACTGTGCTCATGATGGTGACAATGGACACCTGAGGTTGGAGCTACATGCCCCTGTCCTAGAAGGTAAGCACTTGATAGGAGGGTCAGAGGTTGGGGCTCCAAGCTGTGGTATCTGCAAAGTGTCCACTCAGTGAGAATGGGAGCCTGCAGTTGGAGCTGTGCAGTGCAGGTGCTGATAGGCCTAAGGCTGAGGCCAGACCAGTGGTAGCCTGGGTTTTTTCCCGAGCTTTGGCTGGGTGAACTGGAGTTGAACCCAGGAGTTTCCCACACTGTGGGCTCTTGTCTCTCCTGGGAATGATAGATGTTTGGGGTTTTGGGGTCCACTGCTGGCCTGTCATTTGCTCTGTTATCATTGTTGTCCTGCTGTTCAGATATGGTGCATACTCAGTACTGACATTCTGGATCTCCCCTTGAAGAACAAAATCTTAGGCTGGACTTGAAATTACTCTGAACACCAGGCAAGGATTGAAATTGTGATCCTCTTACTTCAGACTCTGATAGCTGGCCTGACTCCAGTCACATTATCAGGTCAAACTTAGTAGGATAGCCCCTCTGGGATGGCTTCTATATAAACCCAGAGTTACTCTGATAGCACCAGCCTAGTAAGAACCATCCACTGGCCATATCATCGTAGTCAGTGACTGTAAGTGGCTCACATCTGATTCACATGACCCCACCCAGGGCCCAGGGCCTAAAGGAGTAGGGAAGAAGATGGATACTGCAACAGATGCTGGAAAACTATCCCCACATGGCACTACACACATGTGTTGGGGACAGTAGGCCATATGGCCAATATTCAGCCATCTTGTCCAAGTCTGCACCTTTAAGTCTCTGTCTTTCCCAGAGTTTACCTTTCACCAGAAACTAGCTGACCCAGTTGTGAGTCAGCAATTAGACTAAAGTTAGATGAAGGCAAAGCAAGATACCCTGTGTGGCAGGACATTATGATTCTGCCTGGAATTCCCTGTGTTTTGAAAAAAGCCTGCAGCTGTGTTGCTATAGCAATATGCTTCCCTGCCTTCTGAATTATAAAAGCTGCTCCCTGACTAATAAAGTTTGAGAGTTTGATCAATCAGACTTGCTCTCCTTCTTTGTGTCTTGCATTTTCAACAGGTGACCTTCCTCCCGAGTTTTAGTCGAACCCCGCACGTCGGGTCACACATATTCATTGTAGGACAGAAGGGAGCCTTCCACCATTTTCCAAGGTTCCTTACTAGTTCCAGTTTCATTGACACTCTCCAGATGGCCCCTGTACCTCTTTTAACAAGTTGGTGATAGGTATACTTTTCTTATGAGGTCATTTATACACATTACTGAATGCTCCCCTTATACTCTTATATTTTGGGAATGATGTCTTCTTACTAATACAAATATGCTTAATCTCATTTAATATTGGTACAGTGCTCTGAAGGAAGAATGTCAATGGATGTAGCCTACTTCATTTAGTCATCTCTGGCATTGGTTTGAAATGAGGCAGATGAGTGGTGAGAACCTTGTATAGATCCCATGGAGGGAAAAAGAGAGGCATGGCTTCTTCTCACTGAAAATACCAGGGCTGTCACATCCTTGGAGGACAAGGCTCCACTCATATCCTCTAGGTCATGGTTTGTTGCTCTCTGACAAATTAAACTTTGCTATGTGATGGTGAAACCTCATTACCAGCGATGTGTAAATAAGCAGCCAGGGCCCAGCTCAGAAAATAACAAAGATGTCATTAGCAGGAACTCCACTGATTCTACTTCCTATAAGAGATTTGAAAGGGTGAAAATGTTAGGATCATTATTACTTTACTATAGAAAAATAGTACAAGGGAAAAAAAAAAAAGAAATTGCCATCAAAGATATTTTTAGCTCAAAATAGTGCTGAAGGGCATCATTTGCCTGCTCATTGTTAAATGCCACAGTTTGCTGGGAAGAAAACAAACAAACAAAAAATTAAGACAGTGCTGGCTTTGACTATGATTTTAGCAGATAACTTGACTGACGGTGGGTCAATGATGAGGAGAAGGGCCAGGTTGTAAACAATGATCAACAGCTCTTGCCATCTTTTCCTCTTGTCATGGTGAAGCTAAGCATAGGTGATATTCAAAGACTACGTAAAATAGAAATAAACAAGAACCTTCCATTCAAATGAAGCAACAGCCAGGCTAGTGTGGGTAGTGCTGGCCTTCTCCTTTAGGTTCTTGGTCCTGAGATTATGGGAGTGCACCCCTATGTCTGGCTCCACACACTGCTTTTCACATGTAATCGGGTCCAGTAATGGTAGTGGATGGAGGCTAGAGACAATCCTAAGCTTCAGAACATTGGACAGTGCCCCACCCTCTCTATCCACACTTAATGACTTCTCCCGTCCAAAGAACCAATCATGCCAAGGTAGAAACCCACCCTGATGGACCTTCATTTCCCTCCTCTACTAACATAGTTCTCAGGGAGACACTAAAAGAAAGGAAAAGAAAAAAGAAAAAAATCACTCTCCACAAGTGCATCTATTCATATTTTAAACATCTCAGTAGGTCGATGAAGGCACTTTCCTCCTGCTCATCATCATGATCCCTCCTGAGTTTTCTCTCTCTCTCTCTCTCTCTCTCTCTCTCTCTGTGTGTGTGTGTGTGTGTGCGTGCGTGCACGCACACACACACCAATATTTTGGTTTCTCTTTTTAATCTAGAACAAACGTAGACCTTCCACTTTGGAAATTTAAGACTACTTTGTGGTCTGTTTAGAAGTTACCACAGGGGCAAATATTGGGAATAAAACATGAAGTAAAATCAGACAAGATATGACAACTCCGTGTCTAGCATGATTTTGTGGAGAAGACTTTTAGAGGCTCACCACTAAGAAGGGCTATATAATTTAAGTGAAATATCTTTTATTAAAATATTTATTTTACTTTTGTGTGTAGATATTTTGTTTGCATGTAAGTCTGTGCACCATGTGCATGCCTGGTGCCTGTGAATGCCAGATAATGGCGTTAGATTCTTTGGAACTGGAGTTACAGATGATTGTGAACCAACATATGAGTGCTGGGAATTGAACCCCAGTCCTCTGCAAGAGCAGCCTGTGCTCTTAACTGCTGGGATGTGTCTCCAGCCTGTAGACTGAAGTATCTTTATGAACGCCTTTCACATCTAGCCTTTTAATCTTTAATACATGTTTTATGTGGGTAGGTTAATATTACTAAACACTTTCTCTTCCTCTATTGAGACAACCATATAATTTCCTGACTTCTTAATATGGTGAATATATTAATAGATTTTCTGATTTGCAATCCTTATTCCTGAGGTAAAAGTATTCTTAAATTAGATGTAGATGAAAGAATTTATACCTTATTTTGAATTCTCTATTAAAATGAATTAATGCAGCCTTATACTCTAGTGTGTTAAATGTTTTAGTTTGTAGGGTTTATTATTATTTTTTAACAGTTTTCCTTATGATTATACTTTATTATAGTTTTAAATATAAAAATATTACTTTTAGTGTGAAATTTAAATTTATCCTTTCCCTAAGTTGGTTGCAAGATATGAAATTGGGCTTTTTCCTTGTGTTACTGGATATCCCGTTAGGTCAGGCTAGTGTGGGTCAAGAGTTTTAAAAGATACCTAAAGGACCTCCTCTTCTGCATGACTGAGGAACAGATATTTTCTTGCCCTCCTGACAATACCAAGCAGATAAGTTATCAGGCACTGGCCAATATATAGTGCATAAATGTAATTACCAAGAGTCACACATGGGATGACTGCCCCATAGCTTTTTAAATACCTCTTTCTAGTTGCAATACATTAAAGTAACACAACAGTATTAACTAGCCATTGAAGATACAGAAAGCCAGGTTGTACATTATTAAGATCATAGTCACGGACACCACAGAAGGGAACTGAGGCAGTAGGGACAGCAAAATTATGCCCAAGGATTCAACATGACTCCTTAGCATATTCTTGGTTACAGGGATAAATGACTCTGTCATAAGAGTGACTCAAACATTGCAGGTACCCTTGCTGCCTCCCTTCTGGGTTCCTTCATAAGGAAGGCTGTGCTAGCCCTGTCCATCCTTTGTTGAAAGAAAACCTGTAGTTTCTGTATCTACCAAACATGGCTGTCTAGATTGTAGTGTGAATTTTGGGGTGATAATCTTTTCTAATGATTACATAATATTTTAATTTTTATATTTATTTTATGTGTATTAGTATTTTGCCTATTTATATGTATACATACCACATACATTCCTGGTGTTCAATGAGGTCAGAAGAGTCTCTCAAACTGAAGATACAGATGTTGGTGCTGGGAACAAAACCAAGGCTCCTTACAAGAGCAACACATGCTCTTAACCTCTGATCTCCAGCCCTTACCTAGTCCTATGGTTTTCTTTATTTTGGATATTCTACAGATCAAATCAAATATCATGTGCAGTTAAACAAACAATCTGCCCCAGAGTCACATTTAACCATTGTTTTTCATCATTGTTTTGTTTTTCTTTGGTTGTTGTCACTATTGTTGTTGTTAAGACCAAAAAAAAAAAAAAAAAAAAAAAAAAAAAAAAAATCCTGAGTGGCCTGGTACTCAAGATTTACCTAAGTGCTGGTATTGCAGTTCTGAGCCACCACACTCCTAGTGGTTTTTGTTTGTTTTAGTGTTGTTGTTGTTTAAAGTCCTTCCTGTCCCAAAGTGTCTCAGTTATTAATTATCTTAAAGAGGCCTCATAGGATTGGGCCTAGACATCAGTCTTAATTGCTAAGCATGCATGAAGACTTTGCCTGTGATTACCAGCATAGAAGCAGGTGGGGGAAAAAAAGGAAGGACTCTTCTGTTACAACATAGTGACTGAATCTCCACCTACAGACTCTGTTTATCTGTCTTTGTTTCACTTACCCATACTACATCACATATTTACCTATTAAGTTTAGAGTTTTAAAAATCTTATACATATGGGTGATGTATCTCCATGAGGATGGTGTCTATAGAGGCCCTAGAAGTGGTGTCACAGACTCACAGCCATATAGATACTGGAAATTGAACCTCTCTGCAAGAGTTGCCAGTGATTTTAACCACTGAGGCATCTCCCAGCTACTAAGTAATTTTTTGTTAGCTAACTATTTACCCAACTATTATTAAGTTCCTGAAATGTGTGAACCTTGTTCTTGCCCCTGGTGGTACAGCAGAGATAGATAATGGCATTATACAGGTATCTATTTCTGAGTTGAGTCGAGTTTATTCTACTTATTATAATCCTTAGGTTGTATAGATTTTATAATTATAGAATACTCTATTCTTATCACAGTTTCTATATTTTCTCAGCTCTACTGACCTTCACATTCATCCTTTTAAAAAGATAAACAAAATATCTTTACAAAAATGTCAAATGGTTCCTAGTGAGCGTGAGGACCAGGGAAGATTTCTTTCTGCTACTGCACGTTGACACCGTGGTCCCCTGTACTTTACAGTTTTATACTCAGGTGTGGCTGGCCAATGGTATGCTCTGCAGTGCATTTTAAGCCATATTGCTGAACCCAGCAAGATGAGCCCTGTGCACACGGGAGTGAGAGAGAGAGTTTGATGAGGCATGGAGCCTGCCTGGTGAGGATGTGGTTTCATTCTCCATAAGGAGGCCAAGGGCTGCTAGAGAGAATTAGCCACCTGCTAAGTGTTCTCTTTGACCTCTGTGCCAAGCTCACTTTCTCACCTAGCTTATCAGTGACAAGAATGGCCACTAGTGGCTTCAAGTGGTATATTTTTAAGTTTCCTGACATCTCCTACATTTCTTGGCACAAAGAATGAATCATATTACTGGGATAATAAACCATTTAATGGCCTGTGTGTTGATTTATCAGATAGTGCTAGTAAGGCCAATTTAAAAATATAAAGCCGTAAGTCACCCAGTCAAACTGTCCAGTAGGCAGCAGCACAGCCAGGCCCCTTGCCAGTTACTGCTGTGTTAATCATGATGCTGTTGTCCAGGCTAGTAGAGCAAGGTCTAAGGCACTGAGAGCTCTTCTAGGGTGAGGCTGCTCATCTAGCTTTTGTTGTGGTGTTTGTTTTGTCCTCATGCTTCAGTTAAAAGGAGAAAATAGCCCAAAGAATAAGAATGTCTCCTTCTCATTAGACCAAGCTACAGGTACACCTTTTCTGGGTCTCCTGAGATTTTCAGGAAAGTAGAAAAGATGGGAATGGTTAACTGAGTCCATGTTGAGTCCAAGGTATCAGGAGAAAAAGGCTACAAAAAAATCATAAAAGCATTTATGGTACTTTAAAGAACAATGCAGACCTAACACCTGACACTGTCAGTTTCATGACTGACCTGAGTCACCACGCCAGGCCCAGCCGCTCCATCACACTATGTGGGCAGCATCACACTCCTAGCATGTGTCAGTGACTGCTTAGTATTTTAGTATGACAAAGACAATACAATATAGAGGCCAGTGCTTGCCAGGTGCATTGATGTGTAAGCTACTGGTCTAATGAGTAATAAACCATGAAGGAAGCAAATATGTTGAAATCAGACTGTGCCACTCTCTGAGCTACTTTATATTGTGTGAAATAGTGGTTTCTTTGTCTTTGTTTTCAAACTTTGCTTTGTCATGAGAAACTCCATTTTATTAAGCAAATTTTGGCTCTATTTAGATAATACAAGATGACTGCCCCACTGGGTCGATATGTTAACAATATCCAACTGTCCGGCACCACTCATGCAGCACAGACTGATAAATGACTTATTCGCGAGAGTAGAAAGAAAGTAAATCTTATAAATTTACTGGGTGAATTGAGATTTTTAGGGGATATGAGTATATTAGAACAGTATCAGGGAAACCAGGCCCCAGATCTTATTGAACATACCAGACCAAGGATAAGAAACAACTTCCTCACATGGACCTTATAAAGAAGTGGACACTTAGTAAAGAGATGGCAATGATCCCCACTGACCTGTGATATGACCACCTGGGTGTGTGTCAAGGACCAACAGATCACAGTTGCTGATCTGGAGCTGTTGTCCATCCATCTCTTCATCTGGACCTGGTCCTGGACATTTCACTCCTGCAGCTAGACACAACTCTACAGCTTCACTCTAAATTCTGTGATCTATAGTGGCCTGCAACAGTAGCATCTTCTGTATGACTCAATTTTGGCTCATTATTTAATCACTACAGAGACTCCAACAGGGTTGGAGGGATTAATCAGCTATTCCAGAGGACCTAGCTTTGATTCCCAGCACCCATGAGGCAGCTCACAACCATCTGTAACTCCAGTCCCATGGGATTTAACATTTCTTTATGGCCTTTTTTTTGGGAAGTGAATGCATATGGTGAATATGTGTGTGTGTGTATTTATATACATACAGATCTCTATATATGTACATATATAGATATAGGTCTCTAAGCAAACATCCATATACATAAATAAAATGAAGTAATTTAAAAAAATTTTAGAACAGCCATTTATCCTTCCTTCATCACAGTTACAACTTTTTAATTAATTCGTGTTTTAATATTTACATTGTCTAGATATTTGACTGTTTATTGAATGCTAAGAGTTATGTGAAGTTGTTGATTGTACCAAATCCTTTGAAGATCTCTGTCTCTGTCTCTTTCTAATTTTCCTCTGTCTTCTCTCCTGTACCCTTTCCCTCTGTTAATCTGAAGATGGTGTTGAATCTTGCTTCTGAGTCTGGCAATGAATCTAGTGCCTATCCCTTAGAAAGAATCCAATATCATTTGACTGCTAGTGAGTGGACATTTTTCGACCACTTGTCACTTAGCAGATCTTTATTGGGAAGTGCAGAAGGTGGAAAATGAATTCCACATAGTCTCTCCTCTCAAGAACTCTGACAAGAGAAGACAGTGTCAGGCAACCTAGAAAGTGGTATTTGCTATAGCTGTAGATCCCTCTTCCAATTTGGGAGTAAAACTCAAAACAAAATGACAAGACAACCCTTGAGTCTATAAACTCTGAGTTAAAGAGGTAAGCCACTGAGGCAGGGGAGCTCCTCACAGTCTTTGCAACAGTGCCCTTCTCAAAGTATTCCTTCAACTCTGAGTTTGAGATTGATTGGTCACCTTGGTGACTGTTGGAAACACTTCAGTTAACAAACAACGATGACAGTTTCCTTCCCCCCCCCCCCCCAGCAGTTTCAATAGTCTGGGAGTTACTCAGCTGTTGTTGAAAGTAAGCGATCTTTAAAGGACATTAAACTACCTTTGTAGCTGGGTTTTTGACTGCTTTATTGAGGTCCTTCTCCACCCTATTCTCATTCAACCCTCTAACACTAGGAAGGTAAGAAACAAGGCTAGAGAGGAATGGGGGTGTAGACCTCTTTAGATGATTTCCTGCTGATTAGTGGAGTTGAGATCCTTGAGGCAAGTCCAGTCTTCTTCCTCAGAATATCTCTAATCAGCATCCACCAACGCAACCAACAGCAACCCAGTAATCCAGCAATAGCAAAAACAGCAGCAGGAACTGGTAGCACCCACCACAGGCCCTCTCAGGACTCTTACATTTATACCTTCTCAAGAGTCCCCAGAATTTCATATGTAAACTTCCTGCAGCTGGCAAAAATTATGCCTCTTCTAGAATGAGACAAGTCATAGTTAGTGGCTGTGGACAATCTGAAGGAGTCTTATATCCTATACCTGGGACTGAAACAAAAGCATTCATGTAACATAACTAGGTTTTTAATAAAATCAAAATTATCACCACAACTTTGATGACAATGTTCATTTGACAAAAGTCTCAATTTTCCCTTTTTGGCAAAATCTTAAATTGTTTCCTTTCCTCACTGTAATCTCCCAAACATCTAGAAGTAAGGGGAAATAAAGAATGCCATTCATGTAACAGGGTAGTAAGATTGTAGATAGCCTGGGCGGAGACTTTGTCAAAAAATTCTGGGGGGGGGGGGAGGTGGGAGTGGTTTTGAGACAAGCTTTCTCTACATGGTGCAGACTGTCCTGGAACTCTCTATGTAGACCAAAATGGCCTCAAACTCACAGAGATACACCTGCCTCTCCCTCCTGAGTGCTGGGAATAAAGGTGTGTCACACCCCATGGCCAGCTTTTAAAAAAAATTTTTTTAAGGGCTATCTAAAATCTTTCCAAGTTCCAAAGTCTATCTCCTCCCTCTATTTTTGGCATCACTTCTAATGACTCTCTTCTTTGCCTTTCTTGTCTACATTCTTTCACAGGAACAGGCCCAGAGCTATGTGAAACCAGCAGGGACTGATTTGCTGTATATCACTTCCACATTCTTTGCTCAATAACTTTGCATAAGCAGGTGGAAGTGGTGAGAATGTTAATCCGTAAGAGCTGGCAAATGCTACAAATAAAGCTGTAAATCAGCCCCCTGCCAAGTGCTGTTCAGCATACTACTCAAATAGCCCACTGCTCTCATGGCTTGCTCAACTGGTCTTTCTACCCAAAGTGACTCCTTTATTCTATTTTATTTTTTAATTCCAAATTCCTTTTGTACTTTAGCTCACATGTTCACTGTCTTCAGTCACTTTTCTATTTTTGTGAAGAGGCACCATAACCAATGCGTCTTGTAAGAGACAGCATTTAACTAGGGGCTGCTTACAGTTCTATAAACTGAGTCCATGGTCTTCATGGCAGGGAGTGTGGCAGTAGATGGGCAGGCATAGTGCTGGAGCAGTAGCTGAGAGCTTAAATCCTGATATACAGACAGGAGGCAGAGACTAACTGGCACGGGCTTTGGAAACATCAAAGCCTACCTAGCATCAGTGACACACCTGCTCCAGCAACCACATCTTCTAATTCTTCCTAAACAGTTTCACCAACTGGGACCAAACCGTCAAGTACATGAGCCTATGCATGGGGGCAATCATATTCAAACCACCACACTTGCCCACTCTTAAAATGCTTCCCTGACCATTCCTTAATGTGATTGTCAAAATAGATCCTTAAATATAGTAAACATGTGTTTTCATTTGCTTATAATATACATGTGTTGTCATCATGTTTACCTCATTAATGACAAGTCGAATTCAGGAAGGGAATGTGAGAGACTGAGATTTTATAGTCAGCAGAGGAAAAAGAAGTCATATGAGGGACTCTCAACTGAGAGATTACCCAGATTAGATTATGGCCATGTCTGTGAGAGATTACACTGACTGATGCTTGATGTGGGAGGACCCAGCCCAATGTGCACAACACCATGAGTCTGTGGTGTGTAAGAAAGCTATATTGCCTCAGAGAATGAATTGGTAAGCACGGTTCCCTCCTGCTTTCTGCTTCAGGTCCCTGTCCTAACTTCCTTTCACTTTGGACTGTGAGCTATAAAATGAAATAAACCCTTTCCAACCCAATCTGTATTTGGTCAGAGTGTTTTTTCAAAGAAACAGAATGAAACTAGAACAGAAATCAAGGACAGATGAGGGAGAGTAGGGGAAGGATGCCACACAGGGAGACATGACTCTATTTCATCTTCTATGTCTCTGAGAGGTGCTGTAGTGTCACAGGAATGTGAATGTTGGAGCTGGCTTGCTTGGCTTTAGCCTATTGCCCTCCAAGTATCTAGGTGTGTCCTTGGTCAGGTTACCTAATCTTTTGAATATGAACTTCTGTAATCATAAAATGAGAATAATGAGGGCAGTTGTACTCTGTGGAACTGTTTTAAAGAGATTGTATGTTACACCTAAGTACAGCAGCCAAAACAACAAAGATTTGAGAAGTATGAATGACCTTATTTTTCTATCCTGACATCCACAAAACCCAATTTCATTCAGAATGTGTGTAAACATCCCAGGGGATTCTTTCACCTTTCAATGAACAGTGTTGTTCTTTGTTATTCAGAAACACAAGGCAGGCTATTCTCAGCTTTCAATACTTGAGCTAACATCAACTTAAATTTCATTTGCAGAGACTGAATTGGGATAGGACAAACATGGTCAAGAAATAGCTCTGCCTCCATAGGAGTTGTTCTCATTTGATTTTGATCAGAACCAAGATTCCCAGTGTAGCTCTTAGACATGGTCCCTAAGCCACCCCCCCTTTTTTTTTTTTTGATAAAATGAAACAATAACTGTAGAATAATGTGTGACATAATGTGGCTAGCCTGGAGTGTAAACAAGAATACCAAGAAGCTGTGGAGAAGCTGAGACCTCGGCAGCCTTCATCCTAGTTCCATGCATTTGCATCGTGGAATGAGAGCTTCAGTCTTTAAAGATTGTAACTCTTTGTTTTGTTTTAATAAATATTTTATCATTAATCTTTTGAAATTATGCCTATGCTTTATCTCTCAAAGGTAATCATCTTTAATTATTTCATTGACTCTTTATCTTTATTTTAAAAATTTTAAATTAAAATATGATCATACTATTTCTCTACTTTAATCCCTCCAAGCCCTCCTAACTCTCCAAGCCTGCCTTACTTCCTTTCAAATTTATGGTTTCCTTTTTTCTGTTATATACTTATATGTACATATAGTTACAAACATATAAATATATATTGCTGAGTCCACTTAGTATTGTTTGTGTGTATATGATTTGAGGACTGACCACTTGGTATTGTATAACCAAGTAGAGGGTCTCATCTCTGGGAAAGAATAATTCTCCAGATCTCAAAATTCCTTAGCTGCCTGTAGTTTTTTGTGTAGGGGTGGAACCCCATGAGATTTCCCCCTTTCCAGAGTAGCTTGTCTATTGATGTTATCCTTATTCAGATCTTGTTCAGGCAGCCATAATATTGAAGTATTATGAATGAAGCTTTCTTGTCTTTTTTTAGGAGACAGGACTTCACAGCAGATAATCTGCTCCTTTGACTCTTAAAATCTTTCTGTACCCTCTTCTGTCATAAGCTCTAAACCTTAGGTGTAAAACTTGTTTTTTAGATGTATTCATTGGGAATGGGCATTCCACCATTAGCTGTTATCTGCATTTTGACCAGCTATACTTTTCTAAGACTGTAAATTTTTTTATTAATCAAATTTCCCAGTAGAGATCATAGGTTTCTGCAAGAGCCACAACAGAGCATCAGAAAGTAACCATTTTGCAGAAAGTGAGAGTAACTCTTTGCCTCTGGGGTGGGGAGCTGCTAGGCTACAAGTTTTGAAGCTGGTTGTTATGACAACATCCAGAGTGATAGATGGATCCCATGGTTCTATAGCAGACACAAGAGGAACTTGGTACAGAACTCTGTAGCGTCTAGTCTGAGGGATAAAGAATGAGGCCCTCACTTACTTGACTGAAGATGAAGATTTAACCCAGGACACAGAAGATAAGGCAGGAAGTGAATGCTCAAAATAAGAATATTTTTTATTCCATAGTGTATAGGTACCACAGTTTCTTTATCCATTCTTCTACTGAGGGACACTTAGGCTGTTTCCATGATCTGGCTATTATGAATAAGGCTGCTATGAACATGGTTGAGCAAATTTTCTTATTGTGTGCTGGAGCATCTTCTGGGTATATTCCAAGGAGCGGAATAGCTGGGTCTTGAGGAAGCCCTATTCCCATTTTTCTGAGATAGCACCAGATAGATTTCCAAAGTGGCTGTACTAGTTTGCATTCCCACCAGCAATGAAGGAGTGTTCCTCTCTCCCCACATCCTCGCCAGCATGTGGTGTCGCTTGAGTTTTTGATCTTAGCCATTCTGATGGGTGTAAGATGGAATCTCAGAGTTGTTTTGATTTGCATTTCCCTGATGACTAAGGAGGTTGAGCATTTCTTTAAGTGTTTCTCAGCCATTTGATATTCCTCTGTTGAGAATTCTCTGTTTAGTTCCAAGCCCCAGGAACAGTCATAGGGGAGGGGAATAAGGGGAAAAGGGGAGGGAGGGAAGAATGGGAGGACACAAGGGATGGGATAACCATTGAGATGTAACAAGAATAAATTAATAAAAAAAAAAAAGAAGAATATTTTTTATTCCAAACAAAGCAAGAGATTCTAACAGTTTCTGAATTACCAAAACACCTTGGCTGGACCATGAAGATCTGTTCCTCCAATTTTCTTGAAAGAACTAGTGAACTCAAGAATTGATATGTCACGGTTGCCTAAAGGGCATATATGGGGAAAAACCTAGAACTTAAGAGAACTGAATGGTGTACAATGTAGTGAAGACATGTGCGAGAAAGAAGACGGCTACTCCAAGAAGGACCGAGCTCTCAGTCACTGGGGGACATTTCCAAGAAACTCAACTTCTTGGCTAAGTTAACATGAGATAATTCATGCTTTGTCTTTAAGATGATGTAACCCATAATTCTTCAGCATCGTGACTCACCAGAGTGAAGTATTTGTAAATGAAACATCAAGAGGGGTGGGGGTTAGATGAAGTTGGAAGAGTAGAGGCTGGAGAAATAGGTCAGTGGTTAAGAGAACTGGCGGCTCTTGCAGAGGACGCAGGTTCAGTTCCTAGCACCCACATGGTGCTTCACAACCATCTATAACTCCAATTCCAGAGAATCTGACAACTTCTGACATGGTCAGACACTGCATACATGTTGAGCATATACATACATACATACATGCAAACATTCATACACATAAAACAACAATAAATGCATATTTATATATACATAGTTTTATTAATTTATTCAGATTACATCTAAATTGTTATCCCCTTACTTGTCTCCTCTCGTTCCTCCCTTCCTCTCTCTTTCACCCTATTCCCCTCCCCTAGGTCTGTGACAGAAGGGGATCTCCTCCCCAACCATATGGTCACAACCTATCAAGTCTCATCTTGGTAGCCTGCCTATTCTTTCTCTGAGTGCCACCAGACCTCCCCACCATTGGGAAGTGGTCAAATATGGGGCACCAGAGTTCATGTCAGAGTCAGTCTCCTCTCTCTACATAATAAAACAGAAAAAGAAAGGAAACATTAGAAGACTAGCAAAGTACATTACAGGTTAGAATTAAATAATTGAAGATGCAAATACCACAGTGGATAGAATAGTCCAATACTGCTTCCTTCTACCCTAGCTATATTGATTGGAGCAGTCTGTGTGTGAAATATCTGACATGTGAGCCATGAATACTAACTATGCATTCATACATGTATGGGTGCATGCATACTTGCTTGTACATGTTGCATATGTACACATATGCTTGTATGACTGTGGAAGAAAAGAGATGGAGCTGCTGAACCAGGATCAGAATGATTTGAATTCCATCAAAAGGAAAGGAAATCCTCACATAGTATAAATATTCAAGTTTGTTTTCAATATAAGCTAGGCCACAGCTGTGTTCACAGATGTTTTTGAAAAGATGCAAATTCAGTGAGCATTTCATTTTTTGACTTTCACAATGTGTATTTCAGACTCAGGTCCTGAAAGCCCCATCTCCTGCTGGGAAAGAGCCATTTTTGTCTGTAGCATTCAACAGTTCTCAAAGGAGCTTGCTCTGTTGCCTGCAGTTCTAAACAAGAGGGGTAAAGTGGATTAGGGATGAAGAACAGAGGCAGAGAGCCAGAGGACACTAGGGGAGGATTCTGCAGCCACCCTCTTGAGTATGTCTTTAACCTGAAGCAGACTTGGTCACTGTGACAGGTGGCAGAAACAGAGTGGCACCACCTTGGAGTTTCATAGTTTCTTGAGAAAGAGACTGGGCTTCCGGTTCTTTGTTCTTGAAGTACTGAGAGTTTTGAGCAATGTTGTACCCTCTTTGCTCCCTGGAAAACATCCCCTGCCTTTCACAAGGTGGTGGAAGTAGTCCCTGTAAACAAAACCTGGTTGGGATATGTTATGGATTAGGTTTATAAATACTAAGTTCTTCCCAGACGTGAGACTTCCTTTACACAGTTGCACTGTACATGCTTTATAGAATTTAGGATGTGTTGTGGTAGTCTTCTTTACCCACACACGCTGGAAGTGTTTTTGTTGTTGTTTTGCAGTTAAGGATAATTTCTGTTAAAAAATAAAAGTCCTTCCTTATGCTCTATTCAGCTTCTTGATTAATGTTCCCTAGTTAAAAGCTGATATTTATGCCTTTGACATTTGTATAATCTATTCATTTTTCATGTGTTACTGAAAGGCAAAGTCATCCAAATTACTTTTGTTAAAAAGCAAAAATCAAAACAAACAAAGAAATGAAAACCAAGCCATTTACCAACATCTCTAACCTACGGTCCACAGAAACCCGAGTGCTTTAGATCCTTGGAGCACAGCCATCTTTTCTTCGCACTGATTCTACAATCTGTGATCTCTCCAAAATGGAAGGCGGAGTTTTACTTTTGGAGGAGCCTTTGTGATATAATATTAGACTTTGGGTGAGAAAGTGAGGGCTTTACCATGCTGGAGAAGGTTCTGTGGACTAACTGAGGAAACATCCAACTTTACTGCCCTGACCTGCAGGGTTCGACTAAAACTCAGGAGGAGGTCACCTGTTGAGAAATGCAAGACACAAGGAAGGAGAGCAAGTCTGATTGATCAAGCTCTCAACTTTATTAGTCAGGCAGCAGCTTTTATAATTCAGAAGGCAGGGAAGCATATTGCTATAGCAATGCACTTGTGAGTTTTTCTCAAAACATAGGGAATTCCAGGCAAGGTATGACGTCCTGCTATGCAGGTATCTTGCTTTGTCTTCATCTAGCTTTAGTCTAACTGTTGACTCACAATAGGGTCGCTCCGTCCATATCTGTCTTTGGCTGCTGACTCACAACAGGGTCAGCTAGTTTCTGGTGAAAGGTAAGCTCTGGGAAAGACAGAGACTTAAAGGTGCAGACTTGGACAAGATGGCTGAACATTGGTCATATGGCCTATGGTCCCCAACACTTTACTAGTTATTTTCTTTACCACGCCTTCTTGCTGGCCAACTTGAAGCTAATTACCTTTATTCAATTTCCATTTTCTTATAACTTGTTTATTTCCACAAATTTTTCAAAGCTCTGCTTTATTTCATTTTCTGAAGATATAAAATCACCGTAATATGATCTAAGAAAAGGCAGACAGGAAGTAGCCTCTTTTGTTCAGACCCTGTGGTGAACTGAGGCAGTGGGGAGAGTTTAATGATGAACCCTGAAGTACCACTTTGTTCCTCATCCAAGGACACAGCTCCAGGGGAAAATATTCCATGGTCGGTCTGCATGTTCTATGAAGGAAGAGTAAGGAGAGATCAAGGAAGGATGCTGCCGGGCAATTTGACAAATCTTTTCCTTTACTTGTAAAGTTTTTGTGATGGTTCCAAACCAAGGCAAAACATTAAGAAAACATGAAGATGCACAGGCACAATAGTACAAGTTGGAGAGACTGAGATGGAAGGACCATAAGCTCAAGTCCAGCCTGAGCTACACAATGGATTTAAGGCCACCTGGAGCAATTTAGGGCAAGCCTGTCCCAAGATAAAAGTAATAAAGGTAGAAATGTAGTTTATTGACAGAGTGCTTGTCTGGCATGCTCATTAGCCTGAGTTTTATCCCCAGAATCACAAGAGCAAGAGGAGCTGGAGAGAAAAGAGTCCGTGGAGGATAGAAACGGGGAGAGAGAGAAAGAGAACATTAACAATATATTCTGATATAATGCCCTTTTCCTCAACTCTTTTTTCCCTTGCTTCAATTTCTTATTCTTGCTTATCTCTGTCTGACACTTCCTTTCTGGCTTTTCCTCCTGTCAAGACTGTGTCTCTTTTCCACAAACCTAATCTTAGGGGAGGCTAAGTCAAGGCTTCAGGATAGAGTATCAAAGTTATTCACTGAGGCCTGTCTTTTTTTGTTTAACATAAACATAAAAAAAATTTCTATTAAAACAGCATCAGTGCTTGTACTTATAGAAAAAAGATAAACTTTTTCCCAACTGCTCTTTGCTCTACTGCTTTGTTTTTCTCGCTGTTGCCTTTGTCAGGAATTCTGTCTCCTCATAGCATGTCTATCTCAGTATCTCTTGTTGGATGTTCCTTGGTCTTCTGACTGTCTGGTACCTACTTAGTTTCTGGATGTGTGGCTTTTTTACTGTGATGTTCATCTTTCAAGCTGTAGCATTGACTTATTGTCCCATCCAGCAGGACCCGTAATTATGGGGTCGCGAGGGGAGCCATACCTGAAATGATGGGACGGAAAAGAAAGAGGCGAGACCAAGAAGCGTCCCTATCAAGGTCTGTTTATTGAATCAAAAGCAAAAGATTATATGGGGTGGGAGCAGGAACTAAGCAGTAGGAGGGGCCCAAGAATGTCTAGCTAACTTTCTCTCAGAAAGTCCTGAGCTAACCTGCTAAACAATCATCTGTATAAGCCAAAAGGAAGTTATGCAGAGGCTGAAAGAAGAAAGTTATGCAGAGGCTGAAAGAAGAAAGTTAGTTTTGGAATGGGGCGTCAGTATTTTTTCATAGCCAGTAGACTTTTAGCCTTGAATGACCCCGGGCTGGCTCTGAACAACTTATGTGCCACTCTTCTCCACACTCCTTCAATTAAGGACTATGTCTTATTTATCCTATATCCTCAGTCTCATGAGAAAGCCTGTCATGTGATGGAGAAGCCATGAGTCCTCATTGTATCGTGTCTTCAATCACAAAATTATGGGTTGAAATTCACAAAAGAGAGTAACTTATGTCCTCACAATAAGCTAATTATGGGCCCTGGGCCTTCTGTGGGAAACCTCTACCAGTTTTCTTGTCACCATCAAAGATACTGGTTTCTTTTATTCGCACACCCAAATTCATAGCTCTATGAGTGCAAGATCCCCTATATCCTGATTTTATAGTTTATAAAGAATGACAAAAAGAATAATAACCAGAGGAGAGCTGTCACACTTAGAAGACACTGGAACATATCCCATTCACACAGCCCTATCTCTTAGGGCACACACATGGCTCTTTAAAACTGGCTGGAGGGACTGTTGCTGCATTGGTATGAAGTCCTCCTCTGATCTGGGACTTCATGTTTCAGATTGGGTTCTTCAGCTTCTTGATAGCCACAACTCAATTGGCACCCCTTGAGAGTATAGATGTCACTGGGTATTCCCTCTCTCGACCAAGATATAAGCATTTTATTCTAACCCTCTTTTATTATAATCCTTTTGGGGATGAGTTTTTGTGCAAGTGAGTTAGGAGAGAGATAGAATCACAAAGCTCAAGTAATGGGTGGGTTACTGTTTATAAATTATCAAAGCATCAAATTGTTGAGAATTCTAAGAGACAGGGAGACACTGTCTGATGAATGGAGAGCAGGGTTCTTTATGTACTAATTCACATCAGGAGGGCACCTCTGGCCTGCCATTCGCTGGTAGAATCAACACCAGTAGCTGAAGAAAGCTCTAAGCAAAGCATTTTAATTGGGTCATTGGAGGTTGAGGTGATGGAAGTGGAAATGTTAATGGTGCAGACTAGATGGGCCAAGAAGTGGAGGAGCTACAGGAGGTTACTGGCTGATGTAGCCGCATGTCTCTATTAGAGATCCATGAGCACTCAAGTTTACTGTGGCCAGCATGGCCAACCAAAACATTTCTAAATGCCCTCTTCTTCAGTATAAATTTCTATCTCATTAGCCTTGCCGAATTGGCTGTTCCCATTATGCATCTGACACCATGGCACACCTCCAAACTTTTTTCCTGCAAGGAAAGAATAGGAAGGTAAACCATAGTACTGGTGGACAGCTCTCTGTCTGGAATTCTCTGCCTCTTTCCTGACTTATGAGTCACTCTCTCCCCTCCATTAGAGTTTGGCTACAAGAGGAACTATTCCAAGTACTTGGAGGCAGGGATATAAGAATTTATCTACCTTCTCCTTATTACAAACACCTTCACAGACCCTCATTTTCTATAATCTCCAATGAGGACAAGAACAGTAACAAAGGTCCCCTTTGTCTCTTATCTCTCCAGCCTTCATTTCTGGCAACACAAGGGGCCAAGGTGACACACGTCTGGGAACTCCCCTAGATGTCTGGAGCAGAAGCTCTGGAGTCCAGATGGAACAAATGGTAATCCAACACAGGCTTCAGGTTCAAGGCTCTTGGGGGGAAAGGGCTGTATTTAATTTCAATTGTCAGAGCATCTGGGTTTATGACAGCAAGCTAATGGGCAGTCCTGAGGCTTAAAGATGCCAGAGAGACATTGGTTTGATCTACATCCCTCCAACTGTCTAGATAGTAATTTTTACATTTTTTTAAAATTTTTTACACATACATTTATATTATTTCACATATATATACAATAAACTACCTATAGCAAGAATAACCATGACACAATCAGGAATTATATAATTGTTACATTCTTAGTGTTTTGCCTATTTGTATTTGACAGCCTTGAAGAAAGCATACTTCCTATCTTGGTGCCTCTAAAATTCTGAATGTAAATCAATCTCCATCACATCTTGTCATTATCAACTTAAAACATCTATCTAGCAGGGCGGTGGTGGCACACGCCTTTAATCCCAGCACTTGGGAGGCAGAGGCAGGCGGATCGCTGTGAGTTCGAGGCCAGCCTGGTCTACAAAGTGAGTCTAGGACAGCCAAGGCTACACAGAGAGACCCTGTCTCGAAAAACCAAAAAAAAAAAAAAAAAAAAAAAAAAAAAAAAAATCTATCTAGACCTAAAAAATATCTTAACCCCTTAAACAGCTAAGCTTCATTGTAAAAATAAGCTACCTGGTCTTCAACTTCATCAGAGACTTGAGAAGGAGTAAACTTGATTACCTGAGTATTCCAGGAGTGCAGGTTAGTAGCTTTCCAAAAGAGAGGATGGCAGAGACAGTTTGCTACTTGAATAGTCACCCAAAACTCTCTATTATGTTGGAGCATCTTCTTCAGCCTTCTGGCCCAATATATCTGAAAGACATATTTGTGAGACAGGAACTGTAGAGGACTTGCTTACCCTGTCTTGGCAGAGTTTGGTATAAAATTCAAATGGAAGTTTATTCTTCACACATTATATATGAATTTTATATGTAGGTAATTGTGAAAACTCTGCTGTGAAATACAAATGGATTGTGGATAATGATCTGTACCTACTGCAGTTGTATAAATTCAAAGTGAAGGAGTCAGAAAAAGCTGCAGGAATCAGAGCTGTCTGAAGCTAACCAGTTGTTCTTAGCTAGCAGTGTTTAACCGCACACCATGGCTCTCACTGCAGTAGCTGCAGAATTTATCTTAGCTAAAGAATCTTGGCACTTTTCTCTCCTTAAGGTTGAAGGCTAGGAATTCATACACCACAACGGTGGCCTGAGGAGAATGTTGTACTGTAGTTTAATACTGAGACATTTGCAAATCTGCAGTGACCACAGTGAAGACTCCAAATTAACTAATATAAACCAAAACAAACAACACCACTAAAAAAAAAAACAAAACCCCACACCTCTATTGTCCTTGATCAATTA
Organism: Acomys russatus; assembly: GCF_903995435.1. Taxonomy (NCBI): domain Eukaryota; kingdom Metazoa; phylum Chordata; class Mammalia; order Rodentia; family Muridae; genus Acomys; species Acomys russatus. The sequence continues at coordinate 458,382 of NC_067143.1, forward strand.
AGAGCTTATTCAATCAAAAACATTTTATAAATGGTGGGTGAAGAACTGTGCTCATTCCTTCAATGCTAAATTGGCTCACAGTTCAGCCCATAACACATTATGCACAAGGTAGGCTGAATCTCTTTCTGTCAATGTTCTGTAAGGAATGCCCAGCCTGGAGAGAGCACTTCACTGTTAGGTGGTGTAATAGCTCTTTCCTCACAGGGGAGCACAAGATGGGACTATCCACAAGTATTTTCAGCAGTGCTTGCCAAACTAGAGCAGATGACTGGATTCTGAGGGAAATCACGAGTAAGTTTTGTTTCTGTTCCTTTGTTGTTTTATGGCTGGTAAGAATGCTGTGATGCACTTACATACTTCTAATCCTGAGTACTTATGTGCAGTCTTTTCATAGAGTTTCTGGATTTGGAATTTAAGACAAAACCTTCAAAGTCTAAACTGACCTGTGCCTTTTTTTTTTTTACATGTGTTATGCTGTGGCATGTTGGGAAAATTGTTTTCGCTCCCCTCTTAGCAAGCTTACTCATCAAATTTCCTTCCCTCAAAATATTTTCTACTCTCCTGATAAGGTTTTCTTGTGCCTCTTCCTGCCAGTCTCTACAAAGCTCACTACAGGCTTTACTTTTGGGCCTCTGTATCTAAAGGCCACTGAAGACAAATTCAGGAAGGCCTGATTTTTGAATAAATTCATCCAAGTACATTGACTACATTCTTTTGCCTGACTTGACAAGTTGGGTCGTCAGGGCAGGAGATATGACCACTGTCCATAGAGGCCTTACTTCTAGGGAGGTAGCATTCACACCTTCCATTTATCAAGAAGGAAATAGCTTTGCCACAAACATCATGGCTGAGTGCTGTTGATACCTGACTTTGGGAACAGGATATTGAATTTTCTACAATTGAAATCTGGGAAAGACAAGAATGAGTATGTGGCCTAGTAGCTTAGCATTTTCTTTGGGTGTGTGTGAGGCCCTGGATTTGAACCACAGAAGGGAACAAAAGAATATAAAATTGGGAAAGCAAGAAAAGGATTTAGGATGGATGTGAGTGAACAAACAGCATCTTACCACGTAGGAGCTAGCTGTTCTTGATAATGGGGGAAGGAGAAGCTCTGAGAGATGAAGACATGTCCTGTTGTCACAAGAAGTCCTAAGAGATACAACTAGATTCATTGTGATTGACACAATGACCTGAGCTCATGTCACTTTTAGATATCAGCAGCCTGTGTTCCTTTCTTCTATAAAGCCCCTTTGGGGAATTTTTAGTAACATACCACGGGTTAGATATATGTGTTGGTGTTTGGAGCTGACCTACAGTTGTTATAAATACAGATCAGGGTCTGGTGAATACCTACTAGGATTGGTAGAATATTGATAGATAAAGAAGCTGTGGCTCTCTGAACCTTGTCTAGGTTTTAGGTGAGGCCTTCCAATATTATACTTTGTTATTGGGCCATGTACAGGGCAATTCTCAGAGGTTGGATGTGGAAAAATAACTCCATTGGGATTTTGGACATTACCAAATGTACTGGTTACTAAATGAATTTATTTAATAAAAGGCCCCAAATTATTGGCAAAGGCCAAGAATAAAACTTCCATACTGGAAAAAGAAATAACATTTCCCCCTGTAGTTAGAGTCACCTAAGGCCACTAGTTGCTGAGTGAGCTTTTACTCAAGGAATATGGCAGCAGGAATCTTTAAAAGCATCTATTTTTTTTTTTTTTTTTACCTGAAGGCCCATCTTTTCTTCAGAAAAATAGGACGTTTTCCCTACAGTGCTTTCCCCCCACTTTGTAAGAGGGAGAAAAACCTTGTTTCTCAGAAGCACTGAGCATAGCTTTACCCCAGTGTTGGTTTCCCTCAGCTGTGGTAGGCAATGCCCTTTAATCTTCCCCTCTTCATCCTGGGGATTCATCTGAAGCCATTGGTAGTTCTCTGACTGGGAAATACATTACCTCTAGGGCTCTAGTGATCAATTCACCTTGTTCTTCTGTCTAAATAATTTCCCTTGTGCTTTGGGGACTATATTTTATCTCTGTTATTGAAATCCCCCAAAAGCAAACTTTAGAAGTAACATGGGATGTCTAGGGTCTCCTCATCTCCTTTTTCAGCTTCCTCTTAACATCTGGAACAGATCGACTGATGATACACAGCTAACAATAATGTGAGCTAAACTCAATTACATATATGCCAGTGTTGTGTTTTATCTCTCAGAAACCTTTCTGTGTCTCGTGTGCTTACACATTCTGATTCTGTTCTTACTATTTTTTTCAGCTTCCCTTTTTGGACATTCTCCCCTTTTAGGGCAAAGACTGCCTTCTAAAATCTTTTCTCATCTGTAAGCATTCTTTTAATTTCTTTAATCTTTACCAAAACTATATTTAATACCAACGCCTTTCCATGACTTTTTTAAAACTTAAATTTACAACTCAAGCTGCTTCCCAGGAGTTGGGCTTCTCTGTTGCTGCTCCATTGGGGCCACACTAATTCCTTTGTTTTCCTTTGTTATTCATCAGCACTGTCTCTTTAATTGGCATCTTGGGCCCAGTGACCAAGCTTAACCTGTGAGAGGTTTCCTTTAAAATCCCAGTTCTGTGTGTGTGTGTGTGTGTGTGTGTGTGTGTGTGTGTGTGTTTTATCCTTTGTTCTACTATTTGTCAGTTTGAAGTTAGACTACTGCTGTATTATTTTCTCCATACTATTAGATTATCTTTAATCCAAAAAGATATTCTTTTAAAGACATGACTCCTGATATTAATAAAGTAGGAGGTACAGATCTCAAAGACACAAGCTCATTCTGATTTTCAATAAGGCAGATTGAAAGGCAGAAACAGACATTAAAATGACACTTTACCCCTTTAATCTCAAGAGCCCTGAAAATCCTAATCTTGTTGAACAGGAAAACACAGGCAGATAGGAAATAACTCTTACTCCTTAATATCACAATTGCAAATTTAAAGTTATCCTAAAACTGTAAGATATTAGTCATTCCTCTTTTGGATATGTTTTAATAGCACACCCTTTCCATTACATATAGAATAGGCTAACTCAGACTCAGAATGCTATGATGTCTTGTTAGATTATAGCTTTCACTATAGAAAGTAAATTTAACACAAAGATCTTTGACAAGCACATAAGTATTATTTTATATTGATAAAAATCTCAATTTATTATTTGCATATAGAAAATATTTCTTTTAAAGTTTCCAAAAATATTTCTGGAAAAGAAATTCATGGTAATTAATCTAATGGAATTATTTTTAATGTATACTGTTTAGAGGTATTTTGGTTTATATAAAATATCTTAATGCCTTCTCATTTTTATTACCTTTGACTATGTATAAAAATTTAATATAATTTAATTTTTTTCCATCATCAACTTTGGAAAAAAAGCCTTTATCAAAATCTATGTAAATTTTTAGCTAAATGATGCTTTTATCTTTTGACACTTATAGATGATGCTTTAAATAAACAAGTTATATTTGAAGCATTTTAAGGTTTTATGAAAAATTTAATAGACTCCAAATACCACTTTTTTAGAGTTAAGAAAATTAAGGGTACCTAAGTTTGAAAAGCAGTACATTTTAAAATACATCCCTAGAGTACTCACCATGAATAAGAAATGAATAAGTAACAACATCAGAGAATAGTGGTAGGCAGTACAAAGTAAAACTTAGGAATGCCAAGAAGGACAAGAAGAAGAAGTTAGGCAAAATGCCTGAAAAGTGGTAAATTCAGGAGACTTTTACCACCTGTGTAGTAGAAAGATACTGGTGGATCTTGGACCTAGAACCGCCATTTAGCTGGCACCATATTTCATGTGGGTATGGGCATATTTGGGTATGGGCTGTAACTCCATGTACATTTTTTGGTGTCAGGCAGCTGTGACAGGAAGATTTGTAAGTGTCCTGGTCTAAGGGCAGGCTTTCCTTGACAACCATAGAAAGGTACATGCCCTGTGTCAAGTATTTCCTGCATACATCATCATTGCCAGTGTGGCTGGCATTAGGCAGCCAGCCATTCTTGTGTCATGGGCTGCAGTGGTTACAGCATAAACCTGGCTATGATTGCCAGGCCCAGACATGCTCTTGATCTCCAAGCCTAAGGCAAGAGTGCCGGTGCTAGCCGGAAGAATCTAACAGTACCTGGATATTGGGCGTGAGGATTGAGTGATGGACTAGATACAGGAAAAGATAGAAAAGTTACTGCAAAGGAGACAAGAGAGAAAGACAAGAATTCATGAGGACTAACAGTAAATACTGTAGCCCAGCGTTTATTTCTCTCAGACCTTTTATACAGTATACATACGTGTGAACCAGAAAATTCTTGGAACAGAAACAAATGCTAACAATTACTTTAGTTTATCTATATGCTTAGACTTCATTCAACTTGAGGTCAAAGAAGAGGTCAAAGAAGTGCATCAAGCTCCACATCCTGACCTGGGATTAATAATAAATCTCCTTTACTAAGAAATTAGCTAACACAAGTATCTTGCCAAGTCCTCAAGGCTGTGTGAGAATTTGCAAGCCACAGTCATAAGTCCTCTGGCCTGCTTCTGTTAAGCACTCCAAAAAGCAGCTCCAGACAAAAGAGGAAAAGAAACTTTGAGTTTGGTGGTGACCCCGGGCAGCCATCTGCGATCTGTGGTGTTTGCCTGCTCCTGCTATCTCTGGACACTTTGGTGAAAGAGAAAGAAGAAAACAAAGGAAAAATAGATTGGAGTAGAAAGTTCTCACAAGATTAGAACTATATCTTACCTTTTTATTGGTTTGCCTGGATCTTGAAGTTTGCAATTTCTAGGTTCCTGTGTCTGAACAAGGATGTATTATTATTATTATTATTATTATTATTATTATTATTATTATTATTATTATTATTATCAATTCACATTACATCCCGATTGTTATCCCCTTGCTATTCCAGTTCTCAGACTCTCTCCTTCTTCTGCCCTAATCCTCTCCCCTAGACCTCTGATGGGGGGCCTCCTCTGCCACCATTTGATCACAGTCTATCAGGTCTCATCAGGAAAGCCTGCATTACTCTTCCTCTGGGTGCCCCCAAGGCTGCCCCAGCAAGGAGCAGTGATCAAATCGCAGGCATCAGAGTGAGTTCATGTCAGAGGCAGTCCCCTCTTCCCCTCCTCCCCATACACATGGAGCCTGTGCTGTCCCTTAGCTGCATCTGAACATGGGGTCTAGGTACTCTTCATGCATTGTCCTTGGTTGGTGTATCAGTTTGGGCAGATCAGCTGGCCTTGGTGGTCTCCTTATGAAGTTTCCCACATCTCCAGTTCCTTCTATTCCCCTGCCCCCCACTCTTTCATACAACTCTCAACTCTTCTCCTAAGGTTCACCTGCAAGTCCCAGTATCTGTCCCAAACCCCTGTTGGGTAGAGTTTCTCAGAGGACTTCTATGTTGGGATAATATCCACTTATAAGTGAGTACATACCATGCATGTCTTTCTGGATCTGGGTTACCTCACTCAGGATGATCTTTTCTAGGTACTCCATTTGCCTGCAAATTTCAAGATTTCCTTGTTTTTGATAGCAGAGTAGTATTCCATTGTGCACCATAGTTTCTTTATCCATTGTTCGGTTGAGGGACATCTAGGTTGTTTCCACATTCTGGCTATTATGAATAAAGCTGCTATGAACATAGTTGAAAAAATGTCCTTGTATTATGGAGCATCTTTTGGGTATATGCCCAGGAGCAGTATAGCTGGCTCTTTAGGTAGCACTATTCCCAATTTCCTGAGAAAGCACCAGATTGATTTCCAAAGTGGTTGTACAGGTTTGCACTTCCACCAGCAATGGAGGAATGTTTCCCCATTCTCCAAATCCTCACCAGCATGTGCTGTCACTTGAGTTTTACAGATGAGACATTCTGATGGCTGGTGGAATCTCAGAGTTGCTTTGATTTGCATTTCCCTGATGACTAAGGACGTTGAACATTTCTTTAAGTGTTTCTCAGCCATTCGATATTTCTCTGTTGAGAATTCTCTGTTTAGCTTTGTACTCATTTTTAAATTGGATTATTTGGTTTGGTGGTGTTTAATTACTTGAGTTCCTTATATATTTTGGATATTATCCCTTTGTCAGATGGAGCGTTAGTGAAGATCCTTTCTCAGTCTGTTGGCTGTTGTTTTGTTCTGTTGACAGTGTCTTCTGCCATAGAGAAGTTTTTCGGTTTCATGAGGCCGAATTTATTATTTGTTGACCTTAGAGCCTGAGCTATTAGTGTTCTGTTCAGGAAGTTGTCTCCTGGGCCAGTAAGTTCAAGGCTCTTTCCTACTTTTTCTATTAACAGATTTAGTTTGTCTGGTTTTAAGTTGAGGTCTTTAATCCACTTGGAGTTTAGTTTTGTTCAAAGTTATAAATTTGGGTCTATTTGCATTTTTCTTTATTCAGACACCCATTTGTTGAAGATGCTACCTTTTTTCCATTGTATAGATTTAGTTTCTTTATCAAAAATCAAGTGTCCATCGTGTGTGTGAGTTTATTTCTGGGTCGTCAGTTTGATACCATTGGTCAATCAGCCTATTTCTAGGCCAGTACCATGCTGTCTTTATTATTGTTGCTCTATTGTACAGCTTGAGATCAGGGACGGAGGTTCCTCCAGAAGATCTTTTATTGTACAGAATTGTTTTTGCTATTCTGTTTTTTCCCATATGAAGTTGAGAATTGATCTTCAAGGTCTGCAAAGAATTGTGTAAGTATTTGGTAGGGATTGCATTGAATCTGTAGATTGCTTTTGGTAAGATGGACATTTTTACTAAGCTGATTCTTCCAATCCATGAGTACGAGAGATCTTCCCATCTGATATTGTCTTCATTTTCTTTCTTCAGAGACTTGAAGTTGTTTTGTTTTGTTTTTTTGTATAAGTCTTTCACTTGCTTGGTTAGAGTTACATCAAGATACTTTGTGTTTTTTGGTGGCTATTGTGAAGGGTGTAGTTTCTCTAATTTCTTTCTCAGTCTGTTTATCATTTGTATATGGGAGGTCTACTGATTTTTTTTTGGTTGATTTTGTATTCAGCCACTTTGCTGAAGGTGTTTTTCAGTTGTTGGAGTTCCTTTGTAGAATCTTTGGGATCACTTATGTAGTCTACCGCATCATCCATGAATACCTTGACTTCTTCCTTTCCAATTTCTATTCTCTAAATTTCCTTTAATTGTCTTATTGATCTAGCTAGGACTTCAAATACTATATTAAAGAAAAATGGAGAGAGTGGACAGCCTTATATTGTCACTGATATCAGTGGAATTGAATTGTGTTTCTCTCCATTTGGTTTGATGTTGGCTGTAGGCTTGCTGTATATAGGCTTTACTATGTTTAGGTATGTGCCTTATATCCCTGACTTCTCCAAGACTTTAAACACAAGTTGGTGTTGGATTTTTTTACAAATGCTTTTTCAGCATCTAAGGAGATGATCGTGTGGTTTCTTCTTTTAGCTTGTTTATATAATGAATCACATTGATGGATTTAAGTATATTGAACCCTCCCTGCATGCTTGGGATGGAGCCTACTTGGTCATGGTGAATGATATCTTTGATGTGTCCTTGGATTCGATTTGCAAGTATTTTATTGAGTATTTTTGCATCAATGCTCATAAGAGAAATTGGCCTCAAATTGTCTTTTTTTGTTGAGTCTTTGTGTGGTTTAGGTATCAAGGTCACTGTGGACTCATAGAATGAGTTTGGTAATGTTCCTTCTGTTTCTATTTTGTGGAATAGTTTAAAGAGAATTGGTATTAGCTCTTCTTTGAAAATCTGATAGAATTTTGCACTGAATACATCCAGTTTTGGTTGGGAGACTTTTGATGACTGCCTCTATTTTCTTAGGAGAATAGGACAATTTAATTTGTTTACCTGACCCTGACTCAATCTTGGTAATTGGTAGCTATCAAAAATATTGTCCATTTCATTTAAATTTTCTTTTTTACAAATTTTTAAATTATTTTTTATTTTATTAATTTATTCATATTGCATCTCAATTGTTATCCCATCCCTTGTATTCTCCCATTCCTCCCTCCCTCCTATTTTCCCTTTACTCCTCTCTTTTATGACTGTGATGAAAGGGGACCTATTCCCTCTGTATATGCTCATAGGGTATCAAGTCTATTCTTGGTAGCCTGCTATCCTTCCTCTGAGTGCCACCAGGCCTCCCTATCCAGGGGACATGGTTAAATATGGAGCACCAGAATTCATGTGAAAGTCAGACCTCACGCTCCACTCAACTGTGGAGAATGTCCTGTCCATTGGCTAGATCTGGGTAGAGGGTTGAAGTTTACTGCACGTATTGTTCTTGGCTGGTGCCATAGTTTGAGCAGGACCCCTGGGCCCGGATCTGCCCATCATAATGTTCTTCTTGTAGGTTTCTAGGACCCTCTGGATCTTTCTATTTCCCCATTCTCCCATGCTTCTCTCACCTAGAGTCTTAATAGGATGTCCTCCCCTCTGTCTCACTTTCCTGGTAAGTGAAGACTTTCATAGGACATATCCCTTGGGCTAGTGTCCAGATACAAGTGAGTATATACCATTTGACTCTTTCTGCTTCTGGGTTAACTCACTCATTATGATCATTTCTAGTTCAATCCATTTGTCCACAAATTTTGGGAATTCCTTGTTTTTAATAGCTGAGTAGTATTCCATAGTGTAAATGTGCCAAAGTTTCTTTAGCCATTCTTCTACTGAGGGACACTTAGGCTGTTTCCATGTTCTCGCTATTATGAATAAGGCTGCTATGAACATGGTTGAGCAAATGTTCTTGTGTGCTGGAGCATCTTCTGGGTATTGCCAGGAGTGGGATAGCTGGGTCTTGAGGAAGCCTTATTCCCAGTTTTCTGAGATAGTCTCAGATACATTTCCAAAGTGGCTGTACTAGTTTGCGTTCCCACCAGCAATGAAGGAGTGTTCCTCTCTGTCCACATCCTCACCAGCATGTGGTGTCACTTTAATTTTTGATCTTAGCTCTTCTGATGAGTGTAAGATGGAATTTCAGAGTTGTTTTGATTTGCATTTCCCTGATGACTAAGGAGGTTGAACATTTCTTTAGGTTTTTCTTAGCCATTTGATATTACTCTGTTGAGAATTCTCTGTTTAGTTCTGAGCCCCATTTCTCAATTGGGTTATTTGGTTTGGTGGTGTTTAATTTCTTGAGTTCTTTATATATTTTGGATATTAGACCTTTGTCAGATGAAGGGTTGGTGAAGATCTTTTCCGAGTCTGTAGGCTGTCGTTTTGTTCTGTTGACAATGTCTTCTGCCTTACAGAAGATTCTCAGGCTTATGAGGTCCCATTTATTAATTGTTGACAGTAAGGCCTGGGCTGTTGGTGTTCTGCTCAGGAAGTTGTCTCCTGTGCCAATGTGTTCCAGGCTCTTCCCTACTTTTTCTTTTTTTTAAGTTTTCAAATTTTGTGGCACATAGGCTTTTGAAGAAAGACTAATGATTCTTTGGATTTCTTCAGTGTCTCTTGTTATGTCACCCTTTTCATTTCTAATTTTTCTCTGAACAAGGATTTAGATAAAGCAAAGATATATGCATAGTCAAAAGCAGTTTATTAAGGAAGAAAGGTACTTCTGAGGGTGCCAGTGGACTAAGCTGGAGAAAAGTCAAGGGCTTAATGATGCCTGTGCCTGGCAGGTCAGGACATCTGTACTATTTTATTTTTGTGAGCATGCTTGATTATAAAATCACATTGCTGGTAAATGATTTTAACTCTGATTCCTTGTATGTGCTATGTTTGGCCTCACCCACTACATCATGACTGGAAACTCTGCCATTACTTAGCCTATGAATGTCCCCTCTGTTTTTCCTCCCTCCTTGCCTTTATGCCTTTATTGAGCACTTGCTGTGTACCAAGCTTTTAGATCTGCTACTCAGCACAAGCTCTTAAAGAGTTCACTGAATAAGTAGATAATTGTCTGCCTCTGTCCTTCTGAACGGAGATGAGGACAAGGGACGTGCTTGTTTGAAGTACAGACTATTGTTCCTATTGCCCCATTCTGAAAGCATCAATGGAGTAATTTTCAGAATTTGGGCAGAAGCTGGCCCTTTCAATGGCATTAAACCACATAATTGACAAACCTGTAATTTATAGGGAAAGATGACTTCCCAAATGCTTTTTATGTCCCTAAATTTCAAATCACAGTGTCCTTGCTGAAACTGGTTTCTGCCCAGGAAGAGATAGTGTCAGTTATGATACTTGCCTTCTGGTCAGTTGCACTTTCCAGACACACTGTTCCAACTCTACCCACACAGAAGCAGGGTACATGAGGGGCTTTCTGTTTTGTGCTCTGTCCTTCCATGAGGAGACAACGGCAGCCTGCGAGCTCATATCATATTATTTTATTGTCATATGGAGCTACATTTTGGGGGCCCATTTGTAAAGTCATACAAATGATTGCAGTGGATCTAGGCTTAGCTAGCTTTGCTAAGGCATGAAACAGGACCAGGCAGCTGGGATAACAGCTCCTAACTCAGCTTGAAACAATTAAAACTTCTGGTAAGGCTTTGTATACTGATTCTTTGTTATTCTCCTGAAGTTTACTCTTAGAAACCAACTTAAGAATGTTGGAGGATGCTCATTAAGGATATGATGGAGACTGTTAGAGACTCCTCTTTCTGTCTCCTCTTTCTAAACACGGTTCCTTCCAGGAGCACACCAAAGAACTCCTCTTACCCCAGAGAGAACCAAGGGACAGCTTCATCTCAACTCTGCAGACAAGGAACCTGATCTCAGCAGGAGAGCAAGCATGAGTGGCTTGCTTCAGATCACATTGCAGAGCCTGGGGACATAGAGCCCAGGCTGGTGCTTTACAGCTTTTCTTGCACCGACACTCTGGGACACCCTAAGAAACTTCTCTCTCTTTTGCTCTTGGGACTGTGTGAGCAGGTGTGACTTGCTGAAAGATGCAAGAGTTTCAAACTTGATCAATATCCAGTGCCTCTGTTACTTATTTAATAAAACCTGCCTCCAGAAAGAGATCTGAGAGCTAACACATGAGCAGATGGTGCTTAGCTTTCCTGTGAGGCCTTTCTCTAACTTTAAAGCTATGAAATATTCAAGACTATTTTGAGAAATGACCTTTTAATTTCTTTCTTTTTAAAGATCATATTCTCTCTCTTCTTGATGCTCATTAGATTAAAAAAGGGTTTCAAGAATGCAGGAGTGAGCTGGTATTTGGCTGAGAGTCTTCAGTTTGCAACTTGCAGATGCTCTTGAAATAAACATCTATTTGATGTACTTTATCTCTGGAAAATTAGGATTTCTTTCTCATCATATTTGTGCAGCAAAATCACCAGATGTTTATACACATGCATGCACACCCATACACACACATACACTCACATGTACATATAGAAATTCACTCCCCTGTGCTCGTGCATGAACACTTACACACACACACACACACACACACACACACACGGGTGCATGCGTGCGCATGCACAGACAGATACACTCATGCACACATATACCCGCCTCTTCTCAGATAAATAATTTGAGACTGGTGGGTACAGGGAGGGTTAAATACCATCATGGTTGTCAGGCTCCCTGTATTACACAGCTCACAACCCTTCCATTCATACTGTTTGCTTTCCAAGGGAAGGGATGCTCTGGATTTTTCTTGCTTTCTTCTGTGAGAAGTACAGTGGCCTACAATCATGTTCACTCAACCATTTAAGCACCTTCTTTGCCTTTCACTGTGTTTTTATTAGCAACCAACTAGATAAACATGACATCATAAAAGACTCTTGTGTCCCTCTCTTCTGGTTGTATTAATACTGAACTGATGGTTCCCAAGAGATTAGAATTCCCCCAGATATCTCCTGCTGGGAGGCTAGGGCTGGAGCCAGTTAGAGATGGTGCAAGTCTCAGGGAAGAATTTACAACTTGTCTCTTGCAAGAGAGACTGAAGCAGAAACAGTTATGTCTGGATCACATCTTGACTCTGACTGCTTATCTATGCACAATTACAGCACTCTACTCAACTCAAACCTTCATTTTGGGACCCTGAAGATAGGTTGGGGCTTAAGATGGGGTGACACTAGATCTTGTCTGTTTTTCCAGTGTAGCCAAATTTTCTGCTTTATTCTGTGGATTTCATTTTTTGAATAAGCTTATTAATGATGAAAGGAAGGGCCCGGCTTGTTAAGGGCGTCAGAGCACAGGCTTGGACCTTCATAACTTCAGTAGACATCTGTCTCAGCTCACAACCACTTCCTCTTTTTCTTTCCTTTGATGATATCTTTTATTTTTTCCTTTTTTATTTTTGAGATTATAATTTAGTCACAATATTTTTTCTTTCCCCTTTCTTTCTTCAAACTCTCCTATATACCCATTCCTGTTCTTTTCAAATCCACACCCTCTTAATAGTTGTTATTACATAGATATGTCTATGTGTGTACATATATTCCTAAATAAAACCTGTTTGGTCTATAAAATGCACTAGACAGTCAATTGATGTGCTCTTCCCTGGGGAAGGCCACCTCTTCTAATTCCAGCTTTCTTCAGTTGCATATGGTTCTTGATATGGGGATTAGGCCTTGGGAACATTTCTGTTAAGTTTGACATCATCCTTGTTCAGCTCACATCTGCTCACTCATGTGGGTAAGACTCTATGGCTATAGCTTTTGCTATCACCAGGCAACACAATCATAATCAATCACATCCTTGTTTGCTGGCTCCACCGTCTTTCAGTGGAATTGCTCACTGGTAACATTGTTCTTTGACTGCACAAGCAACACTTTGCTTTCAGGAGTTTCCGTACCACACCCTTCCTCAAAACTGAATAGCTCCTATCAGGTTTTCATAAACCTTCATCATTTGCATCATTCATTCTCACTTACATCTAAGGTTGAACTCACTCAGATACTTTCTGTGTTAACATGGGGGAAGTGGTCAGGATGGGAAGCTCTTGCTCGTATACCAAGCAGCCAGAGGCAGTGCTAAGGCTGATCTCTAAGCTGCTGAACTCTCTCTCCAGTCTCTGAATTGTCTCTTCTGTAAATCTCCATAGGTGGAGCTAGCCTGTTACTCTCAACGATAATTCAAGCAAGTTAAGTCATTGTGTTCTACTTCTGTGACTAGACTACGTTTTACCAGAATAGTCTGATCTGAGATCCCTGACTCCAAATCCACCATTGCATCTCGTGTTTGGGGAACCAGTCTTTGTCTATGCAGGGACTTCGGTGACCGAGGTGTGGAGGCCTTCCCGCTTTTGTTAAACTTTGCTGCTAAGAGGTCACTTGCTTATGTCCCTCAGGATACTGTGCCAAGTTCTATAACATATTTCCCATAATCCTGTATACTTTAGTCATGTAATGCTGTGGTTCATGTTGCCTTTTCTGGAAAATACCACCAGCCACACATTGAGAATAGTTTTAATTTCTTATATCACACTTCTACTTGTGTCTCCACAGGCTGCTTTGCTCTACTTCTCTGAACATACTGCATACAGTCTATCTTAAGGTTACTACTACTGTGATGAAACACCATGACCAAAAGCAAGTTGGGGAAGAAAGGGTTTACTTGCCTCATACTTCCACACCCATCGCTGAAGGAAGCCAGGGCAGGAACATAAACGGGGCAGGAACCAAGAGGTGAGGTTTCAAGGATGGGTACTCTTTACTGGCCTTGTTCTCAATGGCTTACTCAGTTTGTTTTCTTTTAGAACCCAGAACCACCAGTCGAAGGGTGGCCTCATCTTACAATGGACTTAGACCTCCCATATCAATCACTAATCAGGAAATTATATTGCAGGCTTGCCTGCAGCCTGTTATTACAGAGACATTTTCTCATCGAAGTTCCCATCTCTCACATAGATTAAGCTTGTGCCAAGTTGACACAATGAGCCAGCACACAGTCTCTACTTGCATCTCAATAGCCTGAACAGTCCGCCTCTGTTTCTCATGGCATCTTGTAAGAACAGTCTTCTGGTGGTTACAGTTGACCTTAGACTAGAGTGGACAGATGGTGTGGCTTCACTCAGCTTATACAGAAATTCCCAATTAGGCTTTAAATGTTTTTCATTCACTCCTTTCTTTTTGTAGAAATGGCAACTGTTTTTATCCTAATTCTTTTTCACTTGGTCACAGAGATGTAGCTTCTAACCCTCCACTTTGCATGGAAGTCTCAAAATAAAATATATCATATTTTTTTATCCACTCATCAATTGGTGGATATTTGGGTTGTTTCTATCTTGTGGTCATTATGAATTATGTTGCTTTAAGACTTGGTGTAGTTGTAAGCCTTCACTTTTCTTAGTTAGATAAATATTTAGATGTGGATGTTCTGGTTCATGTGATAGCTCTATGTTGGACATTTTGAGGAACTGTCAAGCAGTCAATGCTACTGTATAGTCTACTTCCCATAAGATGTATAGAATACCATTATGTATATCTTTGTCAATACGTGTTATTGTCTTTTTTACCTAGAGGCTGTGGAGTGATATCTTGTGGCATTCCTTCCATGGCTGTTGATGAGGTAAATCTTTGTATGTTCTACTGAGTAATTCCAATTCTGATAATTTGTCACCTTGCCTATTTTAAAGCTGGCTCCTTTTTGCTTTCTTTGCTGGCTTCCTTCCTTGTTTTTTCCCTTTATATGATATGACACCTAGCCAAGGTTGGCTCTGCCTTGTGACTATAGCAGTTACAGACCTATACCACTGTACCTGGATGCTTACCTTTTTGTTATTAAGTGATTTAATATGGTAAAAGTCCTTTATCATATTATAGACTTGGCAATATCTGTTTCCATTTGATGGATCATTGTTTTACTTTCACAACAGAATCTTTTGAGGTTCAGAAATATACTTTTAGTAAAGTTCAACTGCCATGTGCATTATATTAGTAAGTTGTCATGTGTTGTTTGAGGTCACTAAGAAGCTGGCTTTGAAAGAGGGCTTGCTCTCAGTGTCATTTCAGATCTAAGCATGTTTGTCTCACAGTGTCCTCCAAGGCCTTTTATCTGGGAATGGGCTGGTCCTCTACATCTGTCACAGGGAAATAAGGGAACTGCAAATCAGCTGAAGAGTAAAGACTTAAAGTCCTTGAGAACAGCTAGAAGGTCAACAATCTTCGACAGTATTATGCTTTATCCCTTTAGATACAAGCACCTATAGTGGGAGAGGGAAGCTGGAAGTTCTACTACGGGAAGCTCAGCCACGGTGTGAAAGCCCAATCAGGAACTCCACCCGACTGTCTCAACTTCTCCAGTTGGTTTCCTGAGGTTGTTCGTAAGCCCAAGATTTGATGCTATTACTGCTCTACTGTCATTTGTTCTTTTAGTTGGAAGCCACGCCAAAGGGGACACTACTATTTCCAAGACTCTTGATCAGGGACTAGAACCTCAATTGTGCACCCAGTCTGCTTCTGCTGCACATTTGGCTACTTGATTTAATTATGTTTTGTTCTCTTTCTCTCCCTCTCCATCTTTCTCTCCTTTTACCAGTTTCTTGTGATCAATGATAATAGGGCTTTCCTGCTTTCATCACTTTCCACCTAGCATCGGGCACAATGGAATCTAGGGATCTGCTGTCAAGACTTTGTAATCAAGACACCATTTCTATTGTGGCCCCCTAACTGCTCTTTGATTCTGAAGTGATTGACTCCACGGTGACATGTCTGTAGCTGTGAGGGAGCAGGGAAGTGTGGAATCTTGATATAAAGAGAGTCTCCCAGCAACAGAGAGAACTGAGCATGTCTGTAAAGAAAATATCAAATGCATACATATTGAGAACATCTGGCAAACATCTTTGAAGTAGCAGGGAGCTGTAAAAATTAGCACATGAATCAAGAATGCTCCAATGGTAGATCAAAATGATCCCATCCATAAGGATGCATTTCCCACCACAAAAGAACAGTGTAGAGGGGAAATGGAATTGCTTTCAGGGTAGGGGGTGAGTAGAGTGGGATGCTTTGTTTTCCTATTAAAAAAAAAAGCGCCACTGTTTTACAGTGTGTTAGGTTCCAGTAGAGCTCTACAAAGATGCCTCATAATCTAATGTCTGCTTCTCATTTTTATTGTGTCTTCTTGAGTAGAATCCAGTCTGAATGTCTTTAGTGGCTTGCAGAGATGGAAGAACAGAAGCTCACCTAGTCAGCGCTTTTCTTTGGTGGTTTGTAACATACAGAGGAGACATTTTCATTTCAATCAGAATACAGAATACATGTGTACTAGGTGCCAAATGGTTTCTACATATGCTTGGCTTCTATAATGTGACCTTTTATTGTCAGAGTGTTTAAACACCACTGCTTTCTTGACTCCAAGGTGGCTGCTGTGCTCCCTGTAGCAGAGGGCTAAGAGATGAACAATTTGTGCAGTTGCTGGAAGCACCATGCCCTCAGCCAACTTGCAGGTCTCTGTGCTCTGCAGTGCACTCCCAAAAGTCTGGCAGGTCAGAAGCATTATGGAAGTGTGAAGGGCCTTGGAATAGCTCTCAGCTAATGCTGTAGATGAGACATGGAGCTGTGAGGATAACCAACCCAGCTACCTCATCAATGGAGAGTGAGGAGAGCTCCAAAGCATGTTCTATAAACTTCTAGAATTTTCTAGGGTGTTGATCTCTAATGATCCATGGTGTCACCTGTGTGTCGGTGTGCTCTCCTAACACTCTCTTCTGTGTCATGTCCACAGTCCCTACTAACAGTGATAGGCTCACCTTTTAGGTGATTATCACTGTCAGTTCTTCATTTTAGGTCATCTGGGAGCCCAGTCTACAGGGTTGGTAGCTTAAGGGGAAATGTAGTTGGCTGATGATGACGGTGATAGGCTGTGTCATTGTGAGTTCTGGGCCAGTTCTCTTGATGTGTATCTGATGGGCTGTTTTCTTTCCCCCATGGTCCCAAGTTGGAACTTCTCTCACAGAAAACTGAAGTCATTGAGCCTGCAAGTGATGTCTGCAGGAGCGAGTGTCATGCCACAGAACAGGGCAACATTTTAACGAGCAAGCTTTGACACTTTCATTTGTCTTTTCAATTTTCTTCAGTGAACAAGGCCAAAAGCCTTATGCAAATGAGCTTCAAGGGTGACTCCAGGCAGCAGAAGCTGTAACTGAAATCTGTGCAATTTGGAGAAAGTCTGATGAGGACCTGGAAGGTTCCAGAATTGAACCTCTGGTACATCATTCTATAGCCTCTACCCAGGACGTGGCACACACAGAAAGAGGGGGAAGGGGAGAGAGGACGAGAGGGAAAGTGGATGGAGGGTTTGGGATTGTAGTAATTTCTCTTTATGATTTTTGGATTTCAGATCTTGTTGCTATTTCTAAATGAAAAGATATACTGCTTCTTTCATCAAAATATAATCTACTACAAAGGTTATTTAAGGTTTAGTGTTGTTTAGTGTTACATATTTAGTTATTATTTTATCCTATGTGTCTGAGTGTTTGCCTGCATGTGTGCTGTGTGCTGTGTGCTGTGTGCTGCGTGCTGTGCACGATGTGTGTATAGTGCCAGATCCCAGGAAACTACAGATATTTGTGAGTCACCTTGTGAGTACTGGGAATCAAACCCCGGTCCTCTGTACAATTTACCACTGCTCTTAACCTCTGAGCCATCTCTCAGACGGAATATCATCTTTTTAAAAAGTGAAGCTGTACATTTTTATTTGATGTCTCTCCACTGTTGGCTCCTTCTTTGACCTTCTCCTTCCTTTCTTCTTTTTTTTCTTGTTCTCTTTATTCCTGTCCTTCCTTCTTGCCTTCTTTTCTTCCTTCTTTTCAACATTGTCCAGGCCAAAACTTTTTTCTTCTTTTGTTTTAAAAAATGTTGTGGGTGGTCTGATTCAACACTTGGGTAATTGCTGGCTTGTGACAGCTAACTATTTTGTAGCTCCAGAAGAAGAAAAATGAAAACTGGACTTTTGTGTTGTGAGCAGGTAAAGTCCATCTGTTTACAGCGTCTCGTGGACATCTCTCTATCACTAGCTCAGGTTGTGGGAGTGACAAACTATCCCTACTGACCTTTCATCTGGATGAAGCTATGGCCTACTCAGCATGTGTTCAGTCTAAGCCATGGCAGGAAGGGGAGTTTACTGGAAAGAACAGGTGCAGCTGTAGCTTCTGTAGAATATATGAGCTGAGTCCTTGTCCGAATTCCTGGAGAGCAAGGGATTGGTGCTAGCCTCTGCTCTGAATCTGAATCTCTGCCCTCTCCTTTGTTGCTGGCCTGGCTTTCAGCTCACTATGCTATCTTGGCAGATTCTGGAAACTTTAGGGAGTGAGGTCAAGCTAGAGGAAATAAGATACTGAAGGTGAGCATTGGGACTATATCACCTGGGCCATTCCCATATCTTTGAAGCATTCCTGTTTCTCTCTTGGATTCTTTGTCAGCCACTAAGTGAGTAGGTGAATAGCTCCCCTTTGCTACATGTTCCTGCTGACACAAACTTGGGCAAAACATCATGGAAGTAGGACTGTATGGCAAGGGAGCTCTTTGTGGCAGATGGAAAGCAGAGAGGGGGGCTAGAGCAGGAGTCCACAGAGAGATATAGCTGTTAGAAGTAAGTTCAGGGTCTCAAAGAAAGGTACCACCATTTCAACTGAAGTATCTGGAAAAGGCAAATGTCACTCTCCCTCAAGAGAGTGTGTTCATGAAGGGGGAACTTATTCAAACAGGAACTTGAGTTTTATCCTAACAAAGGTGGTCAATGTCTTTTGATTTGGGGTGTGTGTGTGTGTGTGTGTATGTGTGTGTGTTTTGTTTGTTTGTTTTATTCCCATTGGCTGGGGTCCAGCCTTGCAATCTTATTCATTTGGCTAGTTTGAAAACAAGTGATGCATAGGAAGTAAAGGAGAAAGGGGAAGGGAGGCACTACTCCAAAGGGAAAAAGGGTCACTGTTCCAGGCCGTCAAATTCCTAGAATATAGAAGTGGAGCTTTGAGTAAACAAAGGTTTTATTGAGTAGAGAGATAAAATTTTTTGAATTCCTTGTCCTAGACACATTTTTATGGTATTTAATAGTAAAGACTCATACTTGATATTTCTTACATAGCCCAAAAACTTAGCCTCCATTTGGGTCTCACCTATCTTTAACCACCATTCAACAAACAAACAAACAAACAAACAAACAAACAAAAACCAAACAACAAACATTATGCTGTGGATCCACTAGAGTCCTGATCATCTAATTGCCTCTTGAAATGTTCCCTCAGTCACATCCTGCTTACTACTCTGACCCCACATTGATTTGGCTTTTATTTTTTAGGTTTTTTGAGACAAGATTTCTCTGTGTACCCCTGGGTGTCCTGGACTCTTCTTGTAGACTAGTCTGGACTCGGAACTCACAGAGATCCACTTGCCTCTGCCTTCCCAGATGGAATTAAAAGCCACACCTAGCTCCCATGTGCTTTTTAATTCAATCAAGTTGACAACAATGATTAATCATCAATCAATTCTGGAAACCCACAAAAGCTCTATCAGTCTGGTAACATTCAGAAATCTTCCAGTAGATGGCAATGATGGTCCATCTAATTTCCATGAGGTACTTTTTCCTAGGAAAGTTGGAGTGAAAATGTGTCCCTGGGAAGAAATGTGGTTCATACTTCTTGTTTGCACTAAGCTGGCTTACCAGGTAGTGGTGCCACAAGCTTATGTCTTAGCCCAGGACTTTGGAAAAAACAAACTGATATTTCCAAGACTATTTTGAAGGATGCAAAATCCACTTGATATGAATAAGTATCTGAACAAAAGGCATGTGATCCAATATATTGAGACAGGAAAAGAATTACAAGTTGGGCATTAATCCCAGCACTCAGGGAGGCAGAGGCAGGCTGGCAGAGCACTTTGTGTTCAAGGCCAGCCTGGTCTACCAAGCAAGTCTAGGACAGCCAATGCTACACAGAGAAATCCTGTCTCAAAAAACAACAGCAACAATCAAAACCAAAAATACAAAGAAGAAAGAAGAAGGAGGAGGAGGAGGAGGAGGAGGAGGAGGAGGAGGAGGAGAAGAAGAAGAAGAAGAAGAAGAAGAAGAAGAAGAAGAAGAAGAAGAAGAAGAAGAAGAAGAAGAAGAAGAAGAAGAAGAATTGGAGCGGAGAAGCCTATTAAGTCAGCTGAACCTGATCTTACCTGTATGCCTACCATATAGCATGTTAGGAATGTCTTGGCTGTAATGAGACACTGCCCAGAAGTCCCTTTGAGTAGAGCTCTGAGGGATTTATTTCCTTATGAACTGCTGTGAGGAATCGACTGTGGAATTGTGTTGACAGACCCTCTGGATGCCACAGAGCTAGTGTAAGGCATAGTGTCACTTGCCGTCAAAACCTTTTCCATTTTCAAGTATAGAGTGAAGCTATGAATTATAAGTTCGGACAGAAGTCACCAGCGTCTTATCTGAATTTGTCCTGGTTCCTACGTTTTCAGAGTGAGAGGCCAAGAGGCAAGATTTCAGTTCTAAGGGACTCTACCTTACACTCACTGTTCTGCAGTAAGGAGAAAACCTCCGTGTACTCAAGGAAACAGAAGCTTGGGCACAGAGGACTGAATGGGAGAAGGGGCTTTGCAGATTCTGGGAGAATGGGTACCCTCTCCCATGTGCTTCCTCTGGGAAATGGGCTTGACAAATACTTGGAAGTGAGCAGGCCTAGTAGAAGCTCCACCACTTTCAAAATTTCCAGGTTGGAAGAGAATAAAACTGGGGGTATTTGGGAGCCAGTAGGGAGCAGGAAACCCCTGCTGGATGGGTAATTAGACCTCACAGCCAGAGGCAGAGCTCTTCTCACTCTAAAAGAGAAAACAGAGAAGTGGAGGGTGGGTAGGGGGTTGAACCTCTTGGGTCCTGCTGGAAGTCAGATCGAAAGAGTCTTTATATACTCAGCCAATCTCACCAATTAAATTCCAGGTTCTATTTAATCATAACAGTCTGTAATGGGGTGTCTGGGAGCACATTTGAACATCCCAAGGCTATCTGCCTGATTGAGGTCCATTGCTTGTCTGCAAATTGGACTGGATAGAAGGGTTCTTCCATCTCTCTTCTATTAGAAACTCACAGGAGCCTCAGCCTGCCTGAACAAGGAATTAACTGAGAATTCTTAGAGTTGAATATTACATTAAACCTTAACACTATTGTGTACAACAACGTCTTAAATAATATACATTTCCCTTTCCCTAAGGAGCAACATAGCCTAATCTCTTTCACCTGTGACTAGGATGTTTTGTCTAGATTCTGGGCCTCATGTTGTCTTTATCATATGTGCTTTTAATTCTGATCTTTTCTCTTTTTTTAAAAAAAGATTTATTTATTTATTATTATGTATACAGTGCTCTGCCTGTATATATACCTGCATGCTAGAAGAGGGCATCATATCACATTATAGATGGCTGTGAGCCACCATGTGGTTCCTTCAAATTGAACTCAGGACCTCTGGAGGAGCAGTCAGTGCTCTTGAGAAACTGTAAAATTATAAAATATAAGATAGAATGAGCTGGAGATCATCATGTTATATAAAATAAACTAGACTCAGAAAGGTAAGCACCTCTACACACACACACACACACACACACACACACACACACACACACACACCTGTAGAATTGGGAGGGAGATATAAAAATAAAATAGTGAGAATAGGAGAAAGGGGAGGGTTTAGGTTAAGAGAAGTGTGAATATGATCAAAGTATGATTATGTATGTATTAAACTGTGATCATAAGAGACACCATTTTATACTCTACAAATGAATAGTTTGAGCCTCTAAGCATGGTTATTTACAGTTTATTTTAAGAACAAGTGAAGCAAGGGCTGGAGAGATAGCTCAGCAGTTAGGAGTACTTGATGTTCAGGGAGTAGTTGTACATTCGTTTAATCACATCAGATTAATCACTGGCACATCCCTGTGAGTACCAGGCCTGCCTGGGATACATAGTGGGAACTCTCTGAAAAACCAGTCCAAACAAACAAACAAACAAACAAACAAAGGAACACTGGTTGCTTTTCCACAGGTCCTACGTAGAGTTATCAGTACTCACATGACAGCTCACAACCATCTGCAACCCAAGTCCTAGAACCTATTACCTTCTTCTGGCTCCTCAGGCACTGGGCACATATACATGTGGACAAACCAACCATAGGCATAAAAATAAAAACAAATAAAAATGTAAACCATCACAACAATCTGACTTTTTGGTTGGTAGTCTGTGCAGGCTATGGCATTGTCTCTTACAGGAACTCAGTAGACCTGGGACATCCTCCCCTCATCTTAGGCACATCTCCCATTTAATTTGGTTCGAGGACCATCAAGTCATACTTAAGAGGATCAACCGCAGTCTTGTCATTCATTGTCTTCATTTTAGCAAAAAGTCAAGTGTGGTGTAGCAGGCAGATGGCTCTTGACTTTTCCTGAGTGTCCTTCACAAGTGTTCTTGTCCTGCTTTTGTGCTGCACAAAGGCTGGATAGGAGTTGAACCATGGCTTTTGCTCATCTTCCTGTAGGCCATGCTATGCCACAAGGGATTGGAGGGACATATATATATGATTTATTTATTCTATATACAATGTTCTGCCTGTATGTGTGCCTGTTCACCAGAAGAGAGCACCAGATTTCATCGAAGATGGCTGTGAGCCACCATGTGGTTGATGGGAATTGAACTCACGACCTCTGGACGAGCAAACAGTGCTCTTAATCTCTGAGCCATCTCTCCTCAGTCCCTGGAGGGCAGTCTTTATGCTGTGGGTTTGTGAAAATTAAGCCTTCATCTGACCTTCAGTGTGATTCATTATAGAATCATCAGGAAAGAATATCTTGTTGATTCTCACTGCATCACCTGGGAACGTGCTACCGACTTCCATATGCTATATTATCCAGTGTCATAATCTCTGCTGTGTGTGTTCATTGTTCATTGATTTGATTTGTTTTGGTGGGGGGAGGGGAGCAGAGAAACCTTGCTTGCTTTAGTTGTCCCGTCCAGCAGGACCAGTAATTACGGGGTCGCGAGGGGAGCCATACCTGAGGGATAGGACGGGAAAGAAAAAGGCGAGACCAAGTAGCATTCCTATCAAGGTTTGTTTATTGAATCAAAAGCAGAAGCTTATATGGGGTGGAGGCAGGAACTAAGCAGTAGGAGGGGCCCGAGAATGTCTCTAGATAATACCATCAGGGGAACATCCTGTGGTTTATCTCGGAACAGTTTCTATCTTATCTTAGCTGTTGATGGTAGTTTTGGTTGGAGAGCACCAGGGAGGAGATGCCTGTCCCAGCCCCTATGGTTCTGAGCCCCAGCAGGACGGCAATGGTTGCAGCCATAATAGGCTCATGCTTGACCCTGGACGGTGTACCTGGAGAAGACCAGAAGTGGAGAAACTCATCTGTAGAATAAACTGTTAATCAAGGGAGTAGTTGAACAAGCACACAATAATCATATTGGCATAAGAAGGACTGTACCACAATAAACGGGGTTAGGCCAGTGGAACATACCAAATAGGTATCATTTAGGGCTACTAGGTAGGTGGAGCTGCCACTGACCTCAAGGGTCTGATTACAAAGGGGAAATAATGGAGGGTAAACGCATCCTGGGTCCCCTGACGCAGAGCCCCAGGCCTGAAACCTGGGCCAGGGTCATGCCTTCTCTGGCCTCCGGGTTCCAACGAACCAGGGAAGAGTTGTTAGTAACAGTAAGATCACCAAGGATAGCAATGCCCTCATAAAAAGGGGGGGAAGCATGGTAACATAACCAACAATCATCTGCAAGGTTGGGACGAATAGCATGCAGGGCAGACCAGCATTCATTAACCATGGTCAGGATAATATTAATAGAAGGTGAGGGACCAGGAGGTATGGTTGGTTGAAACAGGGTGGTATGGGGTGTAACAGTGGCTGTTGGGTGGCGTGCATCAGTATCAGACCGCTGGTTCTGTAAGACCTGATTTGGGCCAATGGCCACTGGTTTTGAATTGGGAATGATCTTGAGTAGTTTAATTTTAAAAATGAGGCCAGGATCATATCCAATTGTATATAATCTAAGTTCCCACTGTAGGCATCGATCCTCCCATGTGGCCTTCTTTTCTTTGTCAGTAAAGGTAAGCACAAGGGGGTTACACCATTTACTACAGTCACGCGTGCCAGAGGGGTCAACTGTCTCTGGGGGGTCCTTTCTTTTAACAGTTATATAATCCCAAGAAGATGAAGGTTTCTAATAGATATCTCCCATGGTCTCACATCCCCAAGTGGCACAGTAAAAGTCTAGAGAAGCCGTATTTGTGACCAAGGGAGTGGTCTCTATGTCCCCCGGGACACACATAAATGCGTATTACTCCCAAAAAGCGCCTGGGCACTTGTCCATCACATCCTGCTTGGACACTCTTAGGCTGGAGATCCAACGGCTTATCTTGGGGCATATAATGGGAGGGGGTTCCCCAGGCCTCACTGGCCCCCAAGGCCAGCATACATAAGTCCACTTCCAAAGTAGGCCAGGGTGTTTGATGAGTGGTAGAGGAAGAGGAATTAATGATGTCCCCTGCCCCATTCATAATTACCCAGGTATAGTTATATATCTGATATGAGGCAGACGAAGCTGTGCGTCCGAGGCAGGCCAGGAGCAGGAAAAGGCTGAATGAAGTCATATTTCTGTAACAAGGCACAATTAAAGCCTTTCCTCAGGGTGTTCTTCCCTGGGTGAATTAATCTGTTTAATTAGGCGCTCAGGTAGCCAATGGGCATTCCCCCCCTTTGAGTCATAGACACAGGCATGTCCCTTTCCCCAAATAAGAATAGGGTTGGGACCCTGCCACCAGGAGGTGAATGGATCTTTCCATAAGGCTTGGGCATAAGTCTGAGAGGTTGTAGCATGGTATAAGTGATCTGCTGCTGATCTGTGATTTTTGTCTAGGGTAAGGAAATTTAGGACCAAAAGTGCATGGCACAGAAGGGTTTTGTTATTGCCCAATGTGGGGAAGAGTATTCCCCCTGTACCTCGTAATTTGAGCAACATATTTTTAAGCATTTGGTGAGCACGCTCGACAACTCCCTGTCCTTGTGGGTTGTAGGGAATGCCAGTAATATGTTTGATGTTTAATTGGGCACAAAATTGTTTAAAATTGGCGCTGGTATACCCAGGTCTATTGTCTGTTTTGATAGTTTTGGGTTGTCCCATGACGGAAAGGCAAGTCAGTACATGGTTGATGACATTTTTAGTGGCCTCTCTCATTTGAAGGGAGGCATAAAGAAAACCACTATATGTATCAATGGTAACATGGACATATTTTTGTTTTCCAAAGGAGGCGACATGGGTAACGTCCATTTGCCACAATTCACCTGGGACCAGCCCTCGAGGGTTGACCCCGAAATGGGCTTTGGGAAGAAAAGTCAGACAACTTTTGCAATTACAAACTATCTGTCTAGCCGGTTCTCTGGTGATTTTGAACCGTAACCTAAGGGCGTGGGCATTAAGATGGTGGAGCTCTTGGGCCTGTTGGGCTTGGGAAATTAGATCAGAGGGATCATCTTGAACCTGAATTGACCAGACCATTTGGGTGGCGGCATCGACTAACCGGTTTCCCTGGGCAAGAGGTCCAAGGAGTCCAGAATGTGCCCTAATATGTCCAACAAAAAAAAGGAGCAGTATGCTGATGGATAAGGCTTTGTAATGCCCCAAATAATGGGGCAGCGTTGGTGGTGGGTTTTATGTGAGCCACTGTTTCTAGCAACGGGACCGAACAGGCAATGTAGGCCCTGTCGGTATATAGGTTAAAGGAATGGTCTGGGAGGGCTGTAAATACCTGCATTATAGTATATAACTCAACTAGCTGTGCTGAAAGAAAAGGGGAAGACACACGGGTGGTTACTCCATCAATGGAATAAGCTGCTATACCATTAGAAGAACCATCTGTAAAAACTAAATGAGCCTGGGAGATAGGGGACGATTTTGTCCTTTTAGGGAAAATAATAGGCGTTTTGTAAAGGAATTGAAGCAGCCTATCGGGGGGATAATGGTTATTGATTTTGCCTTGAAAATCTATGCAATTAATGGCCCAGATATCGGAATTGATAAATAGCCAATTAATCTGAGCTGGAGTATAGGGGAGGATCAAAATGTCGGGGTCTTTTCCAAAGGTCTTTCTTGATTGTAGGAGGCCATCTTTTATGAGTTGGGCCACCAGAGATGGGTAGGTGGCAAGAAACTTAGGCGATTCTGAAGGGAGGTGTATCCAATAAAGGGGGGTGCCCTGCCAAAACACCCCTGTGGGCGTAAAAGCGGTGGGAAGGACAATGAATTGCAAGGGTTTAGCAGGGTCAAAAAAGGAGATATTTTGGTTGTTAATGGCAGACTCAACGTGAGCTAGGGCAGCCTCAGCCTCTGGGGTAAGAGCTCGTTGAGAAGTGGGGTTAGAGTCTCCACGTAAAATGTCAAAAACCGGTTATAGATCCCCTGTAGTAAGTTTTAGATAGGGTTGTAGCCAAATAATATTGCCTAAAAAGCGATGGAAATCATTTAAGGTATGAAGGGAGTCTCTTCTAAGTTGCATTTTTTGGTATAGGACTTTATGAGGAAAGATTTCAAATCCTAAAAATAAATGAAGAGGTTTTAATTGAATTTTCTCAGGGGATATTTGAAGGCCCAGTGCCTGAAGGCGACAGGTAAGCTGTTGTAAGGCAATATATAGAGAGCGAATATCAGGGCCAGCTAGTAGTACGTCGTCCATATAATGTATAAAATAAGTGGAAGGCCAAGAGCCCCGAAGAGGATTAACAGCTTGTGCAACGAACTTTTGGCAAAGAGTAGGGCTATTTGCCATGCCTTGAGGGAGAACTCTCCATTGGTATTGTCGCATGGGACCGGCAAAATTAGGGACTGGGAGGCTAAACGCAAAACGTTTACAGTAGTCTGGGTGGAGAGGTATGGAGAAAAAACAGTCTTTGAGATCGATAACAATTTTATGATATCCTTTAGGAATTGCTACAGGTGATGGAAGGCTGGGTTGGAGGGCTCCCATGGGCATCATAGTTTCATTTATTTTTCTTAAATCCTGCAGAAGCCTCCATTTACCTGTCTTTTTTTGGATGACA
Source organism: Acomys russatus (assembly GCF_903995435.1). Classification (NCBI taxonomy): domain Eukaryota; kingdom Metazoa; phylum Chordata; class Mammalia; order Rodentia; family Muridae; genus Acomys; species Acomys russatus. The sequence continues at coordinate 485,384 of NC_067143.1, forward strand.
AAAATGGGTGTATTCCAAGGGGAAGTGGAGGGTTCAATGTGGCCGGCAGACAACTGCTCCTACACAAGTGTTGTGGCAGCCTGTAGTTTAGGGGGTGTCAGGGGCCACTGGTCTATCCAGACAGGGGCATCACTTTTCCAAGAGATCTTATCTGCCTGGGGTGCAGGGGATACAGTGACCCCTAGGAAAAACCCTCATATCCCAGCCCTTTTCTATCAGATTTTGATGACATGGGGAGGGGTTGGACAATGCCTTGATTATTTCTTCCCAGGCCTTGACCTGGCAGGAACCCATTGGCAAGCATCTGTTGGGCTATGACTTCATTAGGTCTACACATCAGAAGTTTCATTTGAGAGAGGATGTCTCTGCCCCAAAGACTAACGGGGAGGTGTTTGATAACATAGGGCTGCACCGTTCCCGTGTTACCCTCTGAATCAGTCCAAGTTAGAATTTTGGAACTCTGGAGAGTATTGTTGGAGTGGCCTATCCCTTGTAGATGGGAAAGAGAGGGCTGGAGAGGCCATGTAGATGGCCAATGGGCCTCGGAGATGACTGAAGCATCAGCCCCAGTATCTATAATACCCTCAAAAGGCTTCCCATATAGATGTAGCCGGAGGGTGGGGCGTCTCTGGGAAATGGCCTGTATCCAATAGACATCTGAGGACCCAGGGGAGGATGCACCTCGAAGACGTGACATATGAGGGAATTGGCAAGGCATAGGCAATGGCAAGGCTTGGGCCAATCTCTGTCCCTTAGTAATGGTTACGGGGCCAGAGGGAGCATTGACTAATACATTGATTTCCCCAGTATAATCACTGTCTACGATGGAGGGGTGAACAGTTAAACCCTTGAGCATAGTTGAGGCTCTGCCAAGAATAAGAAAGAACATATCTTGGGGTGGAGGCCCACATATCCCAGTAGGGAGGGCCTGGACACCATCTACAGGGGTCAATATTGTGTCGGTGGAGGTACACAGGTCCAGTCTTGCGCTCCCTGCAGTGGCTCGGCAGAGCTAGGAGGTGGGGCTGATTGTAGGGGGACTGATTGCGTCGAGCCTGTCTGTGTCCCCAAGGCTGGGCAAAAAGGTATGGGTCTCGGGGCCTGGTGCTGGCCCCTCCATCCGTTTCCCTGTGGTAGAGGCAAGGGATTACCTTGAATATCGGTTATGGAATGGCAAAGGGTTGCCCAATGTTTTCCGTGTTTACAGTGAGGGCAAACAGTTGCTGGTGCAGCATTCGAGGTAAGCAAAGGTAAATTGTCGGGGAGACTGGTGGTGGTGGCCGAGAAAGGGCATTGTCTAGCAAAATGACCAGGCTGCGTACAGCGGAAACAGGTCCTGGGGCCAGAATGGGCTGCCTGGAGGGCGGCTGTTATTGCCAGATGTACACTTTGGGATACTTTATGGGCAAAGGGGTCAACATCAGCACAGAGTCTGATATAATCATTAATATCCTTACCCCTCGTATGGCCGCGCAAGGCAGTTTTACAGGCACCTTTAGCATTTTCATAAGCAAGCTGTTTTAAAAGCTTATTTTCAGATTCGTCTGGCCCCAAGACTCTCTCTGTGGTCTCAAACATGGGGGCCCTGAACTACTTTGGTTAACAGGGTGGTAAAAGAACCCTTCCCTGGTAGAGTGCGCCATGCCCCCAAGGCTGCATTTTTAACTTGGGCAAGAAGCCCGAGAGGCAATGCCGCTTGCTTTGTTTCTGAAGAATAGCTGCCCTGCCCTTTTAATTTATCAAAAGTCCAGGAAGAAGAAGTGGACTTTCTTTGATTATTTTTTGCCGTTTCTTGACAGCGGTACATGAAATCAGCCTTCCAGAGTAAATATTGTCCATGCTGGAGGACCGACTGGCCAAGTTTGAGCCATTCTCCTGGGACGAGGTAGCCCTCGGGGGCAAGAGAATTGAGCAGAGAAAGAGTAAAAAGAGCAGTGGGCCCCTAGTTTTTAACCGCACTATGGAGATCCTTTAGGATCTTGAATTTTAGGGGCTTAAAAGTTGGATCGGGGTCTAAAGGGGAGGGGTCAGAGCCCCCCTGTTCCTCATCATCTGAACCATGACCATCAGTATCTTCTAAATCATCGGCCGTCTCATCACTCTGTGGCAGAGAATCCTCAGTAGAGGCCTCGGCGCCGGAAAACTCGTTGGAATTGGCTTGAAGCTGGGTCATCACAGGAAATGCTAGCATAGGGCATTTTTTAGAGGGGGCATTGGGGCGCTGAATTGTGGCCCCTATCGTGGGGGCGGGCAGTAGAAGGGCTTTTCGGAGGGCATCTTGGAGGGATTGGACCTCCATAGAAAGTTCAGAGTATTCTTTTTGAAGACTAAGAACCTCTTTAAGGTCTTGAATCTAGTTTTAAGTTGCGTTTAGCCAAATGTAAGGAGGATTTACCGGGAAGGTGAGGCTGAAGTGCGGGGGCAATAAAGGGAGGGGGCCGATAAGGGGGCGGGCAGGAAAGGGGCGGGCAGGAAAGGGGCGGCCAATCTGGGTTATGGTACTTGGTGGCCTCTTCCTCTAAGGTAGCTTTCCTCAGAGGAGCTTAAATCATCGGAGGTGGGGACTGTCTTAACAACAGGATAAGCCTGGGTTGCAGTGTCCTGGCCAGTGGGGGCATTATCTGCTAAAGAGAGCTTGGGCAGGGAAGGATATAAAGGCTTATTGGAGGCGGGAGGGTCATCCCCTATGACTACGACAACAGAGGGACAGGGGGATTTTAGGGATTGTAACAACTTGGAGCCACGTGACTCCAGGGAGGCCAAGGAAGCAGAATGAGATAAGGGCCGAATAAAGGCCTCAGCTGAAGCAACCAGGGAAGAAATGTCAGGGGCATCAGAAGAGATAAGATCTTTAATTAAAGTCCAGTAATTAAAAGTTTGAAGAGGAATAGTCTCAGGACCATGTTGGGAAGAATAGGAATCTAACTCTCCAGGAGCACGGTCCCAACGGTCAGGATTAATATTAGGACCATCAACGACAAACCAGGGACAGACTTGGGAAACAAATAAAAAACATACAAAGTCTTTTTTCTTAACTCTAACTCCTCTTTGCCTGAGACAAGTTTTAAGGTGGCGAATAAATTGTGCCTCCTTTGAGAGACTTTTACCCATCGTATTGACAGAGATGATCACTTACCTAAGTGTGGAGAGGTCCTGTGAGCGGCAGGCCCGCACCAGAGACAATTGGAGGTACTTTCAGTTTGACCTCGGTGAGAAACTTGAACGCGGTGGTTCGAACCATTGCCCACGAAGGGTCTCTGTCGTGGTAGAGGGCTCGTACCTCGTGGCCACATTGGGTGCCACTTGTCCCGTCCAGCAGGACCAGTAATTATGGGGTCATGAGGGAAGCCATACCTGAGAGATGGGGTGGGAAAGAAAGAGGTGAGACCAAGTAGCGTTCCTATCAAGGTCCATTTATTGAATCAAAAGCAGAACCTTATATGGGGTGGAGGCAGGAACTAAGCAGTAGGAGGGGCCCGAGAATGTCTCTAGACAATACCATCAGGGGAACATCCTGTGGTTTATCTCGGAACAATTTCTACCTTATCTTAGCTAACTATCTCTCGGAAAGTCCCGCGGTAACCTGCTAAACAACATCTGCAGGGGCTGAGAGGAGGAAGTTAGCTTTGGAATGGGGCATCAGTATCTTTCCATAGCCAGTAGACTCTTTTAACCTTGAATAACCCTGGGCTGGCTCCGGAACATTTAGTCACTTGATGGATTTTTTAAAATGTTGCTCTAAAGCTTGGTACACAGTTGGTGTTTAGTAAATATTTGTTAACTAACTCAGCCATGTGGACAATGCAACAGGATGATCATGAGTTTGAGGCCAACCTTAGCAACAGAGTGTTTCTCTTTGCTTGTTCTTTGGTCTCCTCTGAAATCATCATATTCAGGAAGCTTCTTCGTAGACACTGGTGGTTTTTGGACACTATGTCCAGGCCTAGTTGTGCCTGAAACATGAAACATAATAATACAATTCCTTAATTTAGTTTATTTTGTTGACATCAGTCCTGTCTGATGACCAAAGACCATGCAGCACTTCTTTTCAGTCAATCATATAGATAGAACCATGTACAGTACAAAGCAGTTGATTAGTAAGTGTCTAGTGATTAAACAGAACCCAGTTCATGGAGCTTGATGACCATATGATGGATGTTTCACTCCTGAATTAATCAGTGGTCTGTGAGCAATTCAAAATAAATTTAAACTTCAGAAAGACTCATAAAAATTGGCTCCATGGAGTGATTGATTTGTTCATTTCCCCTATTCACTAGATTGTAAAAAGGAACCAGGTAAAAGTCATTATTGAAGGAAAGTGACCACAGGCACCTGTCTGGCACAGGATGACTAGTGGTGTCTTTTGTATTTTCCATTCTTCCTATCTTGCAGACATTCATGTCCTTTAGTCTCTTTAGTATGTCCAAGAGAATGAGATTTAAAAGAGGGTAGATGGAATGATCACCATCAGTGACATGTTCCATGGCCTCCTGAGATGTGCAGGGAACTTTTCCTCTCTCCTTGCTCTGACCCACCTCCAGTTCTTTTACCATCACTGGCTATTGTTATCAATCTTCTCTTTATTACAAATTATGGGAAAGAGGTCTTGATATATTTGCTTATTAGCTTTTTCGATTACTGATGATGACTTGATTTTTTTTTTTGCATTGTGCATACAAGTCAAATTTTCAGAATAGATCTCAACAAGTTGTTTTCCTATATCCTGGAAGGACATTGCATGCCATCATTGACAGTGGGCTTTAAATCTTACTGCCCTCACCAAGCCAACATCTGACAGGCGATTTCTTATAGGTGAAAAATAGGTCATCATGTAAAGGGATGGAGGGAGGAAGCCACAGGCATTACTAAGGCAAACTGCCCTGTCAGCATGAGCCAAAAAGATAGATGATAACTTGTGGGCGAAGAAACTATTCTATTTGTCTATTTGTTTGGAGATGCTAGAGGATCTTTTTGAGGTCTACCACTGAGCCACAACCCAGCCCTATACTAATGAAGTCTAGGCAGGTATTCTACTGCTGCTGAACCTCATCATCAACCATTACTGGTGCGTTGTAAATAAGAACTCTACGGCCGAGCTATGCCTTTAGCCCCAAGAAACTGTACTTGGATGTTCAGCCCTTGTGATCCCTCTATCACTGGTATTTCCTTTAATCAGAAGGCCTCATCTTTTCCTATTCTTCAGCCTCATCACTTCTTTGAGTTTGACTAATGTGCTAGTGTGGCTCATAGAACTCAGCGAAGCACTTATTTACATTTTCAGGCTTATTATATAACTAACATATGGGATGTGTACCACATGCAAGAAATGCAAAGCGCAAGGACAGCTGTGATCTTGGGTGTGAACCCTCCTTTTGCTGCAGTCCCAGCACCTTCTGTCTCCACTGGGTTTTAGGTCCCTGTTCATGAGACTGGTCTGACATTGGGGATCCTGTGGTTTATGAAGTGTTGGTGTTAGTGTGCAAAGTTTAAGTCTGCTTTGGTTTTTTGTTTTGTTTTATTTTGCTTTTGTTTGTTTTGGGATGTTTTTTGTTAGTATTTTGTTTTTGATTTGTTCTTTGTTCTTTTGAGACAGGGTTTCTCTGTGTTGCTCTGGCTGTCTTAGAATTCACTTTGTAGACCAGGCTGGCCTCTAACTCACAGAGATCTGCTGGTCTCTGCCTCCCACATGCTGAAATTAAAGGCTTGTACCATCACTACTTGGCTCTTGGATCTGCTTGGTAAAGAAACTGGAATGCCACCTTATGACCTAAGGCCAAAAGGAAATATTTTTAAACTTAATGGGATGCTTTAAGATAAACTTTTATAGGATACAAAGATATTTAGCCAAGCATAAATAAAAACATACATCTGTAATCCCAGCATGGGCTAAGGTGGAGGGATCATAAGCTTGAGGTCAGCCTGGATTACACAGCAAGGGCTTGTCCCCCAAAACAAACAAGCAAGCAAGCAAGCAAACAAACAAACAAACAAAAACTAAAGAAAAAAGGAAAAGAAAATATGATTAATAGGCCTTGAGAGCAGGACCAGCAATAATAGCAACACAGACTGCTTTGTGTGTCCTTAAACCCTGGCATCTCTGCTACCACCACAAGCCCTGAACAGTGAGAGTCCCTATACATGGTAGCAAGCAACACCAACTGCCAGTGGCTAATCCAGTGCCTACTAGAGAAGCTGGGTCATGTGAGCTGCACTTGTGGAGTTACTTAAGACTTCAAAGCCTAGGCTCAGTCTACAGATGAGTATGGCATAGTGCAGCCTCTCTGGCAATGACTTGGCCACTGAGTAATCTGCCATGTTTGTGATCATCTTAGAACTACCTCTATTCATTTTTATTTTTTCTTTCACTGACTTCACTTTTCCTGTGGTTTTGCTTCTCTAATAAAGCTTTAGAATGTAAGGTTTTGGTCCTAACAGGGTTTTCTACATGTATGAAATAGATCATTAATGTCATTTTCAGTGTGAGTCAAGCTACGTTCTCCGTTTGCTGGCACCTAGCTCTGAGAGTATGAGAACTACAAGTTTTGAAACCATGATGAGAAAAGGAGACAATTGCAAACCCCAAATTCTTCATTAGATAAGGTTTTGTGAGCTAAATCACTGAGATGGGGAATTTGACAAGAGAGCAAGTCCCAGTCTATGGGAGAAGAGGACAGGAATGTCTAGCAACCAAGCGACATTAAAGTAAACATACCAGTTTTTGTGTTTTCTTTATGCTGTTGCATATAGAATTCCCTTTATATAGAATTGTAATTTAAAATGGCTTAATTTATACTAGTCTCTTATTTACCACATAAAGAAATTGGAATAACATGTAAAATGAGGAGAAGCCACAACAACACACAGTCCAATAACTCACTCACAGTTCCACCACTGTGAAAATGCAGTGCCACTACAGCTATTTACCCTTCCTTCTCCTCCTCCTACACTTTCTCCTCCTTACTGTAAGGGTCCAAAAACTGCTGAAGGAAGACCCAAGACTCATAAAGTATGTAAAAACAAAGAGCGTTTATCCTGCAGAAACAACCTGGATGCAGGGGTCACCCCAACCATCCATATAAAATGGCTGTGATCACAAAGAAGACCTCACAGGCTCTTTTAAAGGCTTCTAGGGGAATCCTATCTGTGCCTATGTGACTCTAACTGGGATTGTCTAGTGCCAGGTTAGGCTACCTGATTCCAGCTGGGATTGGCTAGTGCCTGTGAAGGCTATATGTCTCTAACCATGTGCCGTTTAGCAATGTCCGATCCTCTCATCCCCTCCTTGAGTATTGTTCCATCTCAATCCTTGAGTGGGGTTTGAGGGCTGATATTAGGATTGTAACACTATGAGTTCAACAGTGGAGATACGTTTGGGCTCACTCTGGCCTTTCACTTACTCCTTCTCCTTGGATCTCTCATTTAAGCAGATTGATCTACCAAATTGAAGCCAAGAAGATATAACTTGGGAGAGATACCACTGAAGAGAATTTGATAATTTTATTTAATATAAAGAAGCAACATTTATTGTGGAAACAATAAATAAATAGACAAAGAAAGTAGGAAAAGTAGAAATATTAGAAGTTAGAATCACAAGATAACATAACAGGACTGGGTATGTCAGGCCCAGGCTTTACCTCCAGTACCCACAGAGCAGAAAAAGGACACTCTAAAAGCAACAACAACAAAAATCCTCATGTCTATTGTTAGTTCAGCATGCTGGTGTGTACTCGTGATCAAAGCCAGTGGGGCTTACCTGACAAGATCCTGAGTGGGTAGGGGTAGGATGGGTTCAGAATTCTGCCCCAGAGGGAATTCCAAGGATAAAAAGCTGTGCTGTGGAATTCCCACCCACCAAGAAGGATGCTGGGAAGGCTGAGGGAAGAACAAACGCCACTGTTCTGGCAGGCATTCAGGGGGAGCACATCTTTCAGTCTGAAAAGAGACATTGTTGTTGTTTGTTTTTTAAAAAGGTGTTTGATGAAAAATAAGCAGAATCAAGAAGAATGGGTAATGAAGCAAACTGAGTTTATTGTGTTTGCCAGACTAACATGATTAATAGCAGTTTGAATTTTTATAAGAAGGTGTTTGGCAATGGAAAAAAAGGGCATCTTAAGTACACATGTACAATATACAAATATATTTGTAGTGACACATCTGTGGGCATAGGTGTGAGGAATAATGCAGGGTTGCCCAATATCACATTCAGTTCTTATCTGCAGTGTTTGTCCACTACTTCTATAGGCTCATGATAGTTGAAAATAAAAGTTTGAGGAAGTCTATTTTTGATAGACTCTAAAGCTATTTTGTGGCAGAACTCAAATATGGTGAGCATAATGTGTAATTTATTCTCCTTAGGAGAACATTGTAGGTCCTCATATCCCATTTATGTGCACAGCAATATCATTTGTCTTGATTACGGGGAGCAGGGAAGGAGTGATTGGCATGCCTCTGAATGCACTAAAAGCGCCGCGGACAGACAGTTCTAAAGCCAGCCGCAGGCATGAACAATGGCGTGCGTTCCAATAATCAATAGCAAATGACCCATGCATTCGAGCTGCTTTCTTAGAGAGCTCATAATGGGTTTTATTCCTTTCCTTTCCAGCTCATTAACATTCCGTGTTTGAAAATAGGTCTGAAACTGGGTGGCTTTTTCCTAAGAAGGAGCTGTGTTTGTGTGTCTATGTGCTAAATGTGGGCACTAGGCCCCATGCAGGGTATCTGGAAGCTCCTGAGGGTGGCAGTGGGCTCCTATGCCATATCTAGCCCTTCCGTGTGAACACACCTAACATAGCACTTAGAAACAAGTGAATTTATCTCCAATGCTTAACAATCAAGATTTCACATAAAAAAGAAAACCAGACTTCAGGTTTCTTTGCAAAAATATGGAAATCTGGCCTCCTTGGGTCTGCGTTTTACCGGGTTCAGAGTGACCTTTTTTTTTTTTTTTTTTTTTTACCAAGCATGGGTCCTCCAGCCTGCTGCTCAGCTTGCCCACCCCCTCCCCAGCCCCACCCACTGCCCCATGTTCCTAGATTCTGTGGTACTTAGTCTTAGGAACATTCCTCCATCTCTATCAGCTTTTCCCCTCGATTCCGTTTATTCCCATTCCACCGCTAACCCCATCCTGTTGCTATGGGCAGAGTTTTGCTTCCCCCAACTCCCTTGTGGCAAACTAGAACATGACAGTTTTTTACTCACCGCCAGGCTTCATGTTTATGCAAGGAAACTGGAAATTATCAGAAAACACTGCTATGATGCTTATAGTGGTGTGTAAAATGCTTCAGAATCTGAAGAGGGAGAGAGATGGGGGCCAGGGAGGTTCTCGTCCCAGCCTGGTTCTTCTTCAATTCCAGAAGAAGTCCTAAAAGTTATTGCCACCTTTTCCTCTTCTTTGCCCACTGTTACTCTCTTTTCTGGCCAAGGTGTAGCTCAGCGGTCCTCTGGGTGCTCAGCAGGGTTTAGCTGGACTTCCTCAGCCTAGTCCCTCTGGTGAAGATCTCATGCCCTGGGTTGGGCAGCAGAGATATCCTCACTTTCGCTGTCTGGAAAGAGGATGTGTTCCATCACTTGGGAGGTTTACTGCTTTTGAATCTTCTGCTTTTCTGCTTGGGAGATAGTTTGCCTGTAGAGGCAGAGGGGTCTGATGAAGCCTAAACCCTCCTCCTACATGGACACCTTTAAGGCTACTAGAGGGAAGGGAAAGCCCACTGAACTCTGTTTTTGAGAACTTGGCTTTGTTGCAAGACATTTTTGTCTCTGGGCCCAGATAGTTCTTGCTGAGCCAGGGGTGTATGTGTGTGTGTGTGTGTGTGTGTGTGTGTATTAGGGCTGAGAGTAGGAATGTGAAAAGCCCACCTTATGATTCTGACTGTGTCTTCTCAGCTGAGTGGTTTTTGTTTTTGTTTGTTTTTTTTCTTCTTTTCTGCTTTAAAATTAGGTAGAGGAAAGTCTTAACTAGTAGTTACATATTACATATTCTGCTGTCTAGTTTTTTGGGTCTTCATGACAGGTTAAAAAAAACTTAAACAAATAAATGCAGGAGAATAAAGAAGTGAACTGAGATAGGAGAAATTAGGTGATGAGAAGAGAGAGAAATGGGGAAACAAAAAAGCACAATTAAAAAAAATGACAAGAAATAGTAGGAATGAGAAGGGGAGAGAAGAGGAAAACAATGAATAAATGAATGAATGAATGAACAGAGTGAGAAGGGAAGAATGAGCGGATGAGTCATTATAAATAAATAAATCACAGGGAAAGAGAACTGATTTATGTCTGTTTCAATTCAGCCCAGCATGCTAGTTAGTCTCCATGGTGATGGGACATAGTAATGGCGATTGGGATGGCTGACTTCCTGGAGCAAAGCGGTCCAGGCCCAGGTTAAGGCAGGTATGGTGGGATGGCAATCTCTGTACTTGGTCCACCTTTGTCTTCACAAGGCAGGAATCAACCCTGAGAAGACATACTCTGGCCACCTTGGTTAGGGATGCTGCCAAATTGGGCAAGTATTGTCTCTTGTGTTTTCCCCGGGTCCCTGAGTCTGTCACTCCCATAGTTCAGCCAATTCTGCTACCAAACTACTTTCTGTTTTTTACATTTTATTTTATTAATTTATTCTTGTTACATCTCAATGGTTATCCCATCCCTTGTATCCTCCCATTCCTCCCTCCCTCCCATTTTCCCCTTACTCCCCTCCCCTATGACTGTGACTGAGGGGGACTTCCTCCCCCTGTATACGCTCATAGGGTATCAAGTCTCTTCTTGGTAGCCTGCTGTCCTTCCTCTGAGTGCCACCAGGTCTCCCCATTCAGGGGACTTGGTCAAATATGGGGCACCAGAGTACATGTGAAAGTCAGACACCACTCTCCATTCAACTGTGGAGAATATCCCAAACTACTTTCTATGGCTGTAAACTGCTTTTGGGGAGTGTTAGCTCAGGGGTCCTTTGAGGAAAAACAATAAACTTGTTCTCTGAATAATGTATGTTAATGTAAGAGTTAAAATACTCAGAACTAACAAATTGTATCAAAATGCAATTTTCAGTATATTAAAAGGGCAATAGAGTAACACATGCTTCTTCATGAATACATCATAATGTTGGCCCTAACAGGCATCATCATTGTAAGACAATGAATGTGGTACCCACATCATACTAGGATTCAATGTGCAAACACTGGGGCTGTAAGGACCATCTTCACCAGCATTACAGACACCGTTATGCAAAGGAGTTACAAGTTAGTAAATACAAACAAAAAACAAAACAAAACAAAACAAAATAAAACAACAACAAGAACAACAAACCCCTTCCATCCAGACTCACCATCTTTGAGCTCTAGTGATAACCCCCATGGGATACCTTTGAGCTTACATTAAGCATCCTTTCTGTGTCCACACCACACGTCTTGTTTTCCTTTCTTTTCTAACTTTGCCTCAATTTCCTGGGCTTCTGGAAGTTTTCCTGTGACTATATTAAATACCTTGTAAATCAGTGTTTTCGCAAGCATTGTCTCTGCTACCTGCAGTGCTCTTCCAACCCTCTACTAATACTTCACCCTTCTGCTCACTTCAGTCAGAATAGCCTTCACTAGAACCACTAAGGGGATGATTGTTCCTCTTTTGCTTGCTTTGTATAGTGTCTTCCTTTCATATCACTTGTAGTTTATCACTAAGAATCAATCACAGAAGCTCACAGAGAACCGCTGATCCACCCAAGAAGCTGCTAAGCCCCACAAAGACTGGGCCTTTTTTATGAACCCAGAGCTGAAACACCAATTACCCAGTAGAGACCAATAATGATTATAGAATAGATGAATGAATGCATGGCAGATTGAAACTTCAACTAATAAATCAGCCTTTGTACTTTTAACACTTGGCCGTGTGCCCGATATGTGGTGGGTGTGGGGGTATAGTGACACGAGGTTGACGGTTACGGTGAAACTCAGCCTGGCCAGTAAACCTTGCCAAGACATTGTCTAGTTCTTGGATGACCTTTCTTGGGTAGCAGCATACCTCACATGGCATTCTTTTAGTCTGGTTTCTACATTTAAAGCAGCTGATTTCAGAGATGAGTTTTAAGCAATTGGTTGTGATGAAGCCCTGGACTTGGTCGCCATTATGTGCATCCGTGTGTGTGTGTGTGTGTGTGTGTGTGTGTGTGTGTGTGTGTGTGTGTGTGTGTACTACATTGTCCATGTGGAGGTCAGAGGGCAATCTTGTTGAGTTGATGCTCTTCTTTTATGTGAGTTACAGGAATTGAACTCAGGTCGTCATATTTGCTCTGCAAGTTTATACACTGAACCATCTCTCCAGCCCTGTTTCTGAATTCTTTTGATTTATAAGCAACTGTGGCAGGTGACACTTTGCTTCTATTTCATGACCATTACTGTCTCCAGACGATGAGACAGAGGTGCCAGGAGGTGACAGGAGGGCCCTGATCCTGTACAAAGAAATGAGGCAAAAATGAGCAGCAGAGAAGGCCATGTCTTGACCTTTTCCTACCCAGGGTGGCCTGTTGCTTTCTAACAGCAGCCTGACCTTTCCTCACCAAGAAAAAAGCCAAACTCATGAAACTAAGGCAGAAGTCTAATATTCATGAATTCTGATTGGATATAAGTGGATAGTTTCTTAAAATATAAGGTCCCAGAATTGAAAAAAACTTTTGACAATTATGCATGTTTACAGGTCAAACAGGGCTGTCTACTTGTTGAATAATTAATTCCTCATGAAGATGTGGAGTGGCTAGCTGTAGCTGGTTCACCATCAGACATGGGAACTGGGTGAACTGAGACCATGAGGCTATAATGAGCCTGTGGCATACATCGTACATGAAACCCTTTCAGGTCCTGGTGACTCAAAAGAAGGATGGGCTTTATTCAGAAGCACTGAAAACTCCTAAATTATTATTTACTTCAAATTTGAACCACTTTTGATAAGCGCTAATTAAGGAATCTACAAAGCCTGCTGAGAGCTGATTAGGTACCTGGTAGAATTTAGAGTTCTTCCTCATAATGGCAAATAAACTGGATATCATTAGATAAAGCATGGCAGAATAGAACTTGACTATCCCTAACCCTTAGTTTGAATTTAGGCAAGGGTGTGCGCCTAGTGTGCGTGTGCATGTGTGTGTGTGTGTGTGTGTGTGTGAGTGTGTGTTTGTGTTTGTGTGTGTGGCGTGTCTCTTATTTACTTAAGGTTTTTTAGAAAAAGCACCAAAAAAAAAATATTTAAACTAATCTTTTGCTCTCAGTACTTTCTCTAATGCAACCAAAGGTATTCTACAAAAATCCTTTCTATCAATTAGAAATGCATTTTGTTTGACCAAAGGAGAATTTAATCCACCAACTCTGAGTTAATTTCCTCTTTAGATATCTTTAAATAGGGTTTCTTAAAGTAACTACCTCACTTTCTCCTAAATCAGTAGCTCTCCACCTGTGGGATATGTGGTGAGTTGAACTACCCTTTCACAGGTCTGGCCTACGACCATTGGAAAACACAGATATTTACACTACGACTCACAACAGTAGCAAGTTACAATTAAGAAATACCAATGAAAAAATTTATGGTTGGGTATCACCATAACAAGAGGAACTATATTAAAGTGTAACAGTATTAGGAAGGTTGATAACCATTGACCTAAATGTTTGCTTCCATACTTCCTTCATTTCTTCCTCCCTTCCTTTTTGTTTTTTGTTTTTGTTGGGACAGGCTTTCTCTGTGTATCCTTGGTTGTTCTGAAACAGAATTAGCTCTGTAGACCATGCTGGCCTTAAACTCAGAGAGCTACCTTGCTTTACATCCTGAGTGCTGGGATTGTCAGCGTGCACCACCACGTAAAGCCAAAAATACTTTTTTGTAAAGTACTCTTTGGCCAATCGTGAAGAGATTGACAGCTTCCACTGCCCAGTGCAAAAATCAGAGCAACTCCCATTCTTTTCACTCTTGATGGAAAGGAACTGGTAGATAGGAATAGCAAGGTGGATGCCAAACTACACAGAGGAAGACAGATCTCTGGGCATTCCATTTTCTTCTTTCTCATAGCCTCCAGTATAGTTGTCTCTTACCAATTAATCCTGAAAGGAGAGATTCAATGTTCTGTAAATCCATCTTTGTCCTGCCCATTTTCTTAAAGCAAAGCCCCTTCAGGACTAAACTCTAAACTCTCCAAATCCTTTGCCCTTTTATCATCACGTGACCACCACCATCATCACCTCCGTCAAGCATCCTCATTGTTTAATGGTGCTTTTGCCCAGGCTTTCACCCTTCTGTGTAGAACCAGGCCAAGGACTTTGCCCTTGGAGGCTTTGCTTCTATTTTCTGGCAACCATTCTCCATTGACCATGTTCAGTCCTAGATGCTAATTATCCCAGAATCTGTCTAGATAATCTCTCTTATAGAGACAACTTTATAGGGCTTGGTTTTTATTTTTGCTTGGTCTGAAAAGTAAATCAATGTCAGACAGAGCTACAGGAGAAAAGCACAGCAATTCACTCAATGCAGTGGTTCTCCACCTTCCTAATGCTTCAATCCTTTAATGGGGCTCATCATGTTATGGTGACCCCCTCCCCCAACCACAAAATTATTTTCATTGCTATTTCATAAAGGTTATTTTGCTACTATTAAGAATCATAGTGTAAATAATTGATATGAAGGATATTTGCTATGTGACCACTGCTGAGTTAGTGCATGTTTTATGTGACCCAAAAGACTTTACAGGGGACTTCCTCTAAGTGCTGAGAGTAATAATGAAAAGTGGCAAGACTTGGGCTGCAGTGGGAAGACAAGGTTTTGTCTAACAGGATCTGTGTACACAGATTTCTCTTGAACTCTGCTTCCCATCCTTGATGGCAAGAACAACAGATTTCACATACCAATTTCCTGTTTCTAAGATACACGAAGCTTAGGGTGATCTTGCACCTGCTTTTTGATTTTTTTCTTCTTTTTTTTTAATGATTTTTAAATTAAAAACAGTCAACATGCTAAAGTAGTATATTTTTGGGTGGCATGTTCTGAATTCTAATATCGAGTGACTATTTATTCATGCTTAGGGTCACAGCTCTCTAGACAGAACAGTCCCTAGAACACACCAGCAGCTGAAAAGTTGAAGTTATCACTATATTCAGCAAGGGAGAATATTCACCACCAGTGAGGTGATTCCACAAGAGATTGTTAGAGATAAAAGATAATAAAACCCTTATTATTAATGTTTGCATTTTGGTGGTTTGGAATAAAACTTAAGGCAGCATCTATTCTGGACTGAACACTGACAGAAGATGCTTTATGGATGGGCTTCTTACTAACTCTGATGGGCTGAGAGGGAACACTAGAATAAGGGCCCAGAGCTGTTCTGGGTTTTGCAGTTGCAGCTATTCATTACAGCCAGTGGAGAAGGTTTGGTGTTATGTGATTTTCCTTTTGGATCTAGTCAGATGCTATTGCTTTGAGAAATTGGGCAGGTGTAACACGTGAGCCTTTGGCCTCTCTGAGAGCATCAGACTGTTCCCAGATGTCAAGAACCCACATTTTTGTCTGCCATGCACCTTATATCTTATGTCACAGCCCTTTACACTGCATTTCCCCTCCCAATTCTACTGGGTCTCCAAAAGGAGGGTATAACACTTTGTTTTCTATCAATGTGATAAACACTATGACCAAAAGTAGCTCAGAGGGAAAAGAATTGTTTCATTGTATACTTCCACATCATGTGCCAACGTTGAGGGAACTTAGAGCAGGAAGTCAGGGTAGCAGTCTGGGGGCATGAACTGAAGCAGAGGCCATGCAGGAGTGTTGCTTCTTGGTTTGCTCTCTAAGGGTACTTTTCTTGGTTCCTTATATAATCCAGGCCACTTGCCTGGGGTTGGCACCATCCACAATGGGTTGAACCCTCCCACATCAATCATCAATCTAGAAAATGTACCACAGGCTTGACTCCAGCCCACTCTGATGGGGGCATTTTGTCAAGTGAAGTTCTCTCTTCCAAGATGACTCTATCTTAGGCCAACTTGGTAAGAACTAGTGAGCACACAGAGCTCAGCCTGATCCACACCTACCTCCTTGCAGTGCTTCTTCTTAAAAGCAGATACAATCCAGTAATGTATACTTATAATCCCAGCACTAGGGGCACCGAGCCAGGAGGTTTGCAGGGTTAGTGCCAGCTTGGCTTACAAAGTGTGATCGTGAAAAACAAAACAAAACAAAACAAACAAAACAAAACAAAACAAAAAGCCAAAAAAACCGATGTATGATCATGTGTTAAAATTAAATTAATCAGTCATACATGGTGGTACACAGCTTTAATCCCAGCACTCGGAAGATAGATTTCTGAGTTTGAGGCTGGCCTGTTCTACAGAGTGTGTTACAGGACAGCCAGGACTACACAGAGAAACCCGGTCTTAAGAAACCGGAAAACAAAAATAAAAACAAAAAACAATAAAGGGTTAATTGTACAATGAAGTCTGAAGATGAATGACAAACACTTTGCAAGACTGTAAGACTTTTGGGGGTAAGACCCTTACTTTTCTAAACTGCCTGTGGCCCCTCATTGCTTACTATTGATTTGAGTGGAGTCTTTGCTTGTCACATTTCTGCTCCTTGCTTTTCTGTCTGTTGAGCAGGACTGAAAGATCTGTCAGCATTTGTTCCTGTGCTTTTGTCCAGCACCCCCACCTCAAGTCCTTAGTGATAACACATGGCAGAGAGCTGTGACCGTCTTACCACAGACTTCTCCTTAGAGCTTTGCAAGCATTTTGTGGTCCATTTGCAGCAATAATGTGAAATTTATCTTTCTGGGAAATGTAAGACTTACTTGAGGACAACAGTTAACAGTGACAATCTTTATGTCCAATATTTTCCCAGAGAGAGTGGAAAAAGAAGATTGCTAAATGTTTAGTGAGTAGTAAAGGGCCTTTGGGCCCATAAAGCAGTTTAAGACAATATAGTGAGCTGCTTCTATGGGATTAAGTAAATGACTGCATAGACATACTGCAGGAAGAGGCATGAAGCTGGACCAGCTTACCAAGTTCCTATGACCAGCTTCCACCTTCCCAGAGACACAGTTGACACCCGGCTCAGAGTTTTCTCCCCAACATACACACAGAGGAGGCATACTCAGTCAGGCATGGGGCAGGGCATGTTTTCAGGCTGATTATAGAGTGGAACTCTGACCTAAGGTCCAGGACCCCTAGATATGCTCTAGTCATGAGAAAGATGAGTACAGCCCCAAACTTCTATCATTTGCCTCTGAAGCATCCTCAAGAAGCACACCTTTGTCCTTCCATATCTCTTGTTCAAGCCCTTGGTGTTAGATTGTCAGCTCTAAGGCCCAAACTCTACTATTGTGTTTGATCTTTTTTCTACATCTAGAGAAAAGTAAGACTGAGTGAACATCTATTGCAGGGCTGACCCAGAGAATGACCAGATGGAGGGAAACAAATCTATAAGTTCCTGATTTCTTGGCTGAGTTGGAGATATGGGTCTTCCTAGATTCTAATGTCCCCCAGGGTAGTGGCATGCAAGGATTTTCTCTGGAAGCCTGAGTTAGTAGCTTAGAACAATCAGGGATACTGAGCTATGGGAAATCCTTTTCTAAGACAGAAGGAAAGTTATCCTTACAATAAAATGACACAAGAACTGAAAGAAGATCTGTAGAAATATTTGGTTTCTATAGGCCAGAGCTAATGGACAGGAAGAAGCAGAGGTGGTTTCTTCTGGTTGATGCAGGTTAACCTTTTTCTTCACAGGAGGTGCGAGGTGGATGGTGAGGTGTAGGGGCCTGGAGCTGTGGGGATTTCAGGAAGCAGGATATGCGGAATGTAAGAGTTAAGAGAGTGGGACTAGAGATAGGAGGATGGGTTGAGGACATGGAGTGTAACATGTAGGGGTATGGAGAAGGGGGTATATTGGGTTGATGGGTACTGTGGTAGAGGGACAGATATGTGTGGGAGTTCAGGATGCTGGGGTGTGGAAATGGAGGTTACCGAGTATGGGATGTTATCGGGCTAGGGAGTTGTTGAAGGTTCAGTGTTGGACAGGTGTTGTTGAGGGCGGAGGGATGGGGAGTGTAGGGATGTGGTGCATGTATGTGGGTGTTGGGATTTAAGAGTTGTGGGTGGGGGTAAATGAGTGGTGGGACGGGGGTTGGGGGGATGAGGAATTAAGGGATGGCATGGAATGGGGATGTTGGGTGTGGAAGTGTAGGGTGTTGGGGTGTGGCTTTGTATGTGTGGAAATTTGGGGATTATGGAGTAGGGGCAGAGGAGTGGTAAGATAGGGTGGGGGAACTAGGCATGTGAGAGTGAAGTAGAGTAAGATGTGGGGTGTTTATATGTTGTTTTGGTGTGAGATATATGTGTGTGTATGGGAGTAAAGGTGTAGGGTGTTAGGTATTCAGTGTGGAGTGTGGGTTTTGTGAGTGGGAATGGGGGTTCAGGCCCTTATCCTCTTCTTCCCTCCCTTGTACTTACTCCTCTCTGCCTGCTCCTCTTTTTCTTCCTCCTCCTCCTCTTCTGGAGATGAGTTTTCATAACTCAGTCCACACTGTCCAGAGGAGCATCAAGAGGTTCATATTGTAAGTTTTCTTGTTGTTGCTCCTATGAGCTGTTAGCTCATGGCTGAGGTGGGAGTCTTTCTATGCTTTACCATGTTTATCATCCAGGAAGGAGATGAGAGAAGATATACCATCTACTGATAGCAGATCCAACACCATCATGTGTGTGCTGGTGGCAGACTGTTACTCATTCCCCCAATCACAACTGTGTCATGTCCACATTTAGGGAAACAAGCAGTACATGTTAGAACATTGAATAAGGTTTGAGTGGGCCAGGATAGAGACAGAAGGAGCTTGTGTATTTGTAAGGGAAGCATGGCTGTCCAACATGACATGATCGTTGGAGAAGGTGGACACTAAGGAATGAGGCCTGTGAATGGCAGACTACGAAATGAAGCAGGTGGTTCCCAAACAGAGGTCTGGAATATTGGCCCTTAGTCACCTAAAGGGAGACTCAAGGAGTTTGAGTAGACAGGGCTTTTCTAGGTGGCGTTAGCTTTTCTTTAGAGCCTCTAGCAGTCTCACTGAAATGCATACAGTCTATACACTTCTATGCGTTCTTGTTTGTTGGTTTTGCTTGTGTTTAGTCTTGTTTTGCTTTGTTTCATCTCTGGAGATTGGACCTTAGAGCCTCCCACAAGATAGGGAATCATTCTATCACTGAGGCACACTCCTAGCTCTTCTAGCAACTTTCTTTTAGTATCCTAAATATGGCTACAGAGGATGTACGCTGTGCTTCTGACCTTCTGTGACTTACTTTGGCTCTCAAGGGTTTAGTGCCACCATAAGCCAGCATAAGGCCCCAGAGACTTTATTTCCCACATCCTGTAGCCTTACTTCTTGATGATTCATAACATTTTTTCAGCATCCTTCCCTCTGTCCCCTTGCTAATAATCCTTCCTTCTCTTCTGAGAGGTTAATACTGGTTCACAGATCTGACTGCTGTTAGAGTAATTGGTGAGCTTAAAGTAATTTCAGTGTTCAAGTGATGCCCAAGCCAATGAAGTCAGCCTCCCAGGTGGGGTGTTAAGACAGGGCTACCATTTACATCCTCCAGGCACCATGGTTCCAGTAGCTCAAAGATCCTTGAGTGATCTCCTGGAGTTGTCATAAAACATGAAAAGTGGAAGGGGCAAGATTTTGGGGTGTCAGCTCCACCTCCACACTGTACTCCTCAGCCTGCCACCCCATTTTCTCTGAGTATGGGAGAGGCCCCATGCCATGAGCTCTCTGTATCAGCCAGAGAATAGAAATAGCCCACTGATCTGATATTTCAGGGGATAAGAAGCAGGGGAGGGCAATCTTAGCTACTGGGAGATTTGGAGTCTTCCCAGGGGTCTGGGTGTGTAGGAGACACAGAGGGACGTAGGAATATACAACAGGCAGAACAGGCTCTTCCTAAATTCATTTCAAACTCACCCAAGTGTTAACTGACTTTTTTTTTAAATGAAAACCCCACTTCTCATTAAAATGACGTTGAAAATTACAATCTTTTGTCAAGCACATCTAAAAAATGACCTTTCCTCATTGTAAATGCTATAGAAATTCAGTTTTCTAGGCTCTTGGGAAAAGTTTTAATAAAAAAGTGCTAGCTATTGCTCTCTAAGTTCTTAATTGCCTAAATTAATAACACTCCATTCCTCCATAAGGGACAAATGAATTCAAACTCTCTCTAAAGGATTGAATCTCCAGCTATCTTATTCTGATTACTTTTTATATTCATTACAGAGACTGAGATGGCCTAGAAGGTCACCTCTCCTAACTGTTTCCACACCCCTTTAACTCTATTCTTTCTTCTAGTCTATGGCTGAGAGGGGTTTGGTTGGAACAAGAAGACCCTAGGCTTCTCCACACCAAGACTGGCCATGTCCCCCATAGACTGGCCATGTCCCCCATAGACTGGCCATGTCCCCCATAGACTGGCCATGTCCCCCATAAACTGGCTATTGTTCATTATGCTATATTTCTAGTCTCATCCCAAGAAACAACTGGTCTCAAGAAAATGACAAATAAACAGAACACTTCATATTTTACTATGAAATAAGCCACTCAGTTTCATCACTTTGCAGACTCTTTTTAAAAAATATCTGGCTTTTAAAAAATATGTGTATATCTCCCACATTAGGACCTTAGCTACAATACCATAAAACCACTCAAAGCCTCCACATTTACAACAGCAATAATAGCAAAACATTGCATTTAGTCTCTGTAGGGGAAGGCATAAGACTGGGGTGGCACACACTTTAAAAAAAAAAAAAGATATCTAAGATGTTCAGGTTAAAGGGAATAGACTTTGAGCTCTCTTGTCAATTTACATAATGAAGAAATAGAATCTTTGCCAAAATGAGCATTTAGGCTGATAAAAGTAGTTGACTTGTGCCCCTTAATGAGCAAATTCATTGCTTTAATACAGAGATGATTGATACAATGGACAGCCTCTTTATTCTTTTGAGAATACCATAGCCAATAGATCTTTCAGATGTTACTTTGTACTGAATACCCTGAGGCTTTGAGAAATATTTATTTGAAATTATCATAAGTTCTAAAAGACTCACCAGTGTGAAAAAGCAAAAACAATTAAAGGCTCATCATTAGGCACTAGTAATTTTTTTCCCCTTTAGAAAATAATAGACAAAGATGCTTTTCCTTTTTTCAACTGGGCTCCAAAGATGCTTAATGACCTTATTTCTTATAGGTATGGAGCTTAAGTATATTTCTTATCTTAAATTAAGTATTCAAGTAACAAGATTATAGAAAACAGCATCATGTGATTAGAAGAGGTGTGGTCTCACTAAATTAAAGCATACCAAACTGAGTATCATCTGAGAGTCTAGAAAAGGCAACACTGGTTTCTTAACATGAGTTATGAGCTGGTAGGGAAAGGTAACTGAAGCAGGTCACACATGGCTGTGGTATTTTCTGAGTGGCAGTCTCAGCCAATGAATGGGTGGCAAGCAGAAATGCCGAAGCATTTATACTCAGATTCACAATTTGAATGTTTCAGCTTTTTCACTATGGTGACCAGAGCGTGAATATTGTAGAAGTGAGAAGGGGTAGAAGATGTTGAGTCATACATGGAATGTTTCCTCTGAAAATGGTCTTGCCATTTTCATGGCAATCGACTTCTGGACTGGAGACAAGAGTATTTCTTCTGTATAATCCAAGTTTGCCTCGAACTCGGGATCTTCCTGTCTAAGATCTGCTCCACTAGACACAGAAACTTTTGAATTTTTGGACATTTCACACTTAACTTATCACCCTAGAATAGACTAAGCTAGCCTGAAAACAGCAATAGCAGCAGCAGCAACAACAAAAGCAATAATAAAGGTTTAGTTCTTTTTTCACCATGTGTGCTGATGAGTATAGGTACTAAGCTAGCCTGAAAACAACAGCAGCAGCAGCAACAACAAAAGCAATAATAAAGATTTAATTCCTTTTTCATTATATGTGCTGATGAGTATAGGACCTACAGAGGCCAGGAGAGAGTATCAGATACCTTGGAGCTAGAGTTACAGGTGGTTGTGAGACACCTAACATACATGCTAGAATCTGAACTCATGTCCTTGGGAAGAGGAGTTCATGCTCTTAACCACTGAACCATCTCACCAACCCCTGACTAACAATCTTACTGCAATAATATGGAGAGAAGGTTGATATAGCCCCAAACGCTCTTTATGTAGTACCATGTCTTTTCTTTATTGTAAGAAAGTAAATAAACAGTGTCTATAGACAGTCCTGTCACAACTTGGATATGAAGGGTTCCTTCCGGGCCCAGGTGAAGGGTTCCCTGCTGGTGGTGCTGTTTTAGGAGGTTGTGAAAACTTTAGTAGGTAAGAAGTTGGTCATTACAAGGAGGATTTTGGTGATATCTTGTCTCTTCCCATGCTTGTCTTGATTACCGTTATGTCAGGATTTCTGACATAAACAACTAAAAAGAAGAAAGTTTTATTTGTTTTTCTCTCATCATTGCTCAGCTCCTTGTGTTGACAGAATATCATGGCTGTGAGAGTGAGATAGAAGACTTCACGGAGGAGGCTGTAATCATTACCATACACCCAGGAATGACAACAAGCTTTAGTGTGTATTTTTTATCTAACTTATTTGGGTTTCTTATACCTCTACCTCCATTCTCCACCTCAATCCCTTCCAACATCCCAACACCAGGTAGGAGAGAATGGTTAGTGGAAAGAGGGGGTAGTCCTGCCATCTATGGTCATTGGGTTCCTTGCGGCAAGTCCAATCTTCATTTCAGGATGTCTCCAATCAAACTGCAACAACAGCAACCATGAGCGGCAGGCACTTTCTTCTTTCAAGCACTCCATCCCTCTCTGGGCTCTGGCATTTATTCCCTCTCTGACTCCCCAGATTAAATTATTGCAGCTGGCAAAGATGGACACCTTTCTCAGACAAAGCCCACAGGAGGCAAATAGTCTGCTGGTGTGGGCATTTGGAAACAGCCTTATACCCAGCACCTGGGCATAAAACAAAAACATGTTTACATGAGTTTTTAAAGAAATAAAAACTTCTAGCACAGGCAAAGGTTAAGCTACAGATTTTCACATTTACTATATGATCTTGGCCAAATTACTTATGTTCTTCCAGGCTCTCTTACCTCAATATAGACTAAAGCTAGTAACAGAGATGCCATATAGAGATCATTTTTATAATGTACTCAGAAGTATATCTTAAACACACCCACACACATCCGTGTGTGTGCTTTTATCATTATATTTTGGAAAAAAAGAAGAAAAGAACACAGAGTTTGTGATGAGTTGTAGGGAAAACAAGGACATAAAAGGGTCTAGTCATCTTTAATTATTCCTCATATTCCTTTAAAAAATTTATTCAGATTATATGCCAATTATTATCACCTCACTTGTATCTTCCTGTCCTCCCCACTCCCTCCCTCTTTCACCCTATTTCCCTCCGCTAGACCTGTGACAGAAGGAAGCCTCTTCCCACCATATGATCACAGCCTATTATTCCTCATATTCTAAACACAGGACTGAAGCTAAAATGCAAGGTCCCTATCTTAGCCATAGTTCAGCTTTCAGCTTATAGCTTACAGTGTACAGTTTATCCTGAAGGGAAGTCAGAGCAGGAACTCAAAGGTGGAACCTAGAGGCAGGAGCTGAAACAGAGGCTGTAGAAGAGTGCTGCTTACTGGCTGGCCCTTCATGGCTTGCTCAGCCTGTTTTCTTATACAACTCAGAACCACCTGCCAAGGGGTGGCACTGCCTATGCTGATCTGGGCTTTCCTCCATCAGTCATCAATCAAGGAAATGCTCCCACAGACTTGCCTACAGGCCAACCTGATGAACTGATTTTCCCAACTGATGTTCTGTCTCCCCAGATGACTCTAGCTGTCACAAGCTGACAAAAAAATCAACCAGCACACCCCCTAGCCTGTGGTGTGATTGTGCACATACATGTACAGAGGAGTGGTCCAGGGGGATGCTGTCTGCCTGTGCAGTGACTAAAAGCTACTGCTGGTATAAGGGTCTCTGCCTAGCCTAGCAACAACTGGGCAGAAAGGACAAGAAATAAGTCACCATTTTTTCCATGTATGTAGATGAGATGGGTGTGAAGAGTTGGTACATCAGAGCTTAGTAAGAATGGCCTGCAGGGGACAGTGCCTGCAGGTCATTGTTCCTAAGCTCTGCGTTCCCAGAGCTCTTGGATATTAGAGCAGACAGATGGCTTCTTACTTGTCAGTTGCCTTGACACCCTCACGAAGCGAGCACAAAGTTTGGCATCCATCCTCGGCAGGAAACATTACAGATCTGCTTACTTCTAGTTACTTCCAAGTGGGGGAGAGAGCTGGTATGAGGGGTGGGTTGATTGTCTTTGTGTGTGTGGTGGTTGGGGGTGAGGTGGGAGGGGTTTTGCTTGGACTTGCAACCAGGTATTTCTCCAGAGCCCAGGAGTTCACACCCTATTGCATAGCTGCAATGTAATTTGCAGAGATAAGTGTAACCATGTAGAACTTTGTAATAGTAGGAAGTGGTTGAAGTCAGAACGGAGACTTGTTTGCTAAATGGTGTTGGAGGAAGGCATGCCTTGTTTTGTGCTCTAAACCCAATTACTCCACAGGCATAAATGATGTGATGGTTTTGAGCTGGTAGCGTCTGTCTAATGGGAGGGAAAACTCAGTCGGGCACTTCATTGGTCACATGAGGGTGATCTGAGAGGTGGCATTTTCTAGTCACACTCAGCCCTTGTATGAGACCTTCTATCCTAATGTGAGGAGGCCCACGGCTGAGCTTCCAATACAGCTATTAGGAAACTAGCTGATCTAACGCAAGTGCTATTTACAAATAGCAGAAGCAACTATAACAAGCTCACGTTTGCGAGATGTTAAACTTTAAAACGGTTTTATACTTTTCCTGTTACTTTATATTCAAACAGATGTATGAGGCCTCCAAGGAGGTATTACTGTCAATCATATATACGCCAAGTTTTTTTCGGTGTGTGTGTGTGAGGGACAAAGCTTGTAACTGGGCCATGCGACTCAAGATCATGACTGTAACATGCTTCTGTTACCTGATCCATGAAGGTTAAGGTTGGATGTTGGAAGGCTAGGGATGTACACTAGAGGCCAGAGCACCCCTTAGCTCCAGCAGTCTCAGAGACATCCTCTGAGTGAGTGGAGCCTCCTGTCTGGGTCATGCCACATTAATGCACTGGGGGGTCTGGATCATACTTTTTTTCTGTGCTCACATACCTGCCGTTGAGAGTTGCTGGGGACAGTTTTTTTTTTTTTTTTATCAAAGATTGCCAAGTAGACAATGTTACTAAGCATTTTACAGTGACTGTTGAGGTTATGGGGTACCTGTTACATAGTTGGCACTTGTTAGTCATTTCTTTCACAGATGTAGATATTTTTAAAAAAACACATTCTAAGGGTGAGGAAGTGGCATAGCAGTACAGTGGCAGGAGTATGTTTCTAACACTGCAAAAAGTAAAAGTAAAATAAATACAGAAAAGTTATAATTGAGGGATACTATGCTATTCTACTGACATAAATGGGGACTTGAATTTGGGTCTGTCAGGTCCTTAAGTTTTCAACACTTTATCTTTTATTTTTAAAATTATTATTATTTACTACTACTACTACTATTGATTTTTTGAAACAGCACTTTTTTATGTAGCCATGGTTGTCCTGGTACTTGATAGTAGGCCAGTTTGGCCTCGAAGGCACAGAGATCCATCTGTGAGTACTAGGATTAAAGGTGTGTACTAACCACATCTGGCCAAACTCTCCCCATTTTATACATTCATGAAAAACCAAACCCCTTCACTCAGGATTCTGTTAGCCCTAGAGTCTGATGGAGAAGAGACTAGTTGTTCTGCCTCTGTAGAAGCCAGAGTGCAGCTGACTAGAGATTGCTCCTTGAACATGGCTCTAAGTGGCTAGGTATGGTGCCCAAATCCCTCTTAGTCCCAGTGATCAATCTTTAGCCTTTGTGGTTTGATGGCTTCTGCTGGCCATACTTGTGTCTCTTTGCTGACCTGCCTTTGGGACTTTGCTCACCACATGACAGAAGCCCATGTTCTTAGGAATTATTCCTCTTACCCTGACAATGTTGGTTAATAAAATCTCAGGTACTTTATTATACTTTAGAATAACCCAAATTAGAGTACATTCCACAGCAGAGGGCCTGAGGTCCAAGGCAGGAGCCAGATAGAAGACACTTAAATGAATTTCCTGTTAAGCTGAGGAGCCTCTGAGAGAATGTGAATTCATGTGATATAGAAACTGAAGTGAATGCATCTCTTTTTATTCCTTCTTGATATTTACTTAAAACACATAGAGCCTGAAGTGGCCCAGTAGCTCTGTTCTTGGGGATGGTGTGGGGTGGGGTAGAAAATGAAAAAGAAAAGGGCTGACATTGCTGACTACAGTTTGAGCATTCCCTTGTACCCACATTCCCACTTCTCATAATAGTGTCCTGTCCTGAGCTGAGGGCATGACCCTGTACCTCTCACTGAAATGAGTGATGAGAATAGGCTGTGGGTACTTAGGGTACACTTCTCTGCCCAGCAAAGATATACCAACAAACTCTCTGTTGAAGCCCAACCTGGGTCTAGTGGGCATGCCTACAATCTCAACACTCTGGATGCCAAAATTGGATGATGGAGAATTTGAGGTCAGTGTGCGTTACATAGGGAGATCTTGTCTCTGAAAATGAAGGGAGTATGCTTGTGAGATTCTACTTTGGACAGATCAAAATAAGTGTGTGATCATCCTCCCTCCTCCATATCCCTTTCCCAATTGCATATGCTTGGTATCAGACTTGAACTGGCAGAAGGGTTGGGGAACAACCCTGAGGCCTTCTCAGGGTTTTACCAAGTGTCTGTCTGGATGAACAGTCACCTGGTTCTCAAAACTCAGATGATGGCTGTCATCACCACCATTGTACTCATTTATTGACTTAAATTCCCCTAGCATTTGGCTCCCTTTGGCTGAACTTCTAAGGATGCCAAGTCTAGCTCCTCACAATTCCCCACTGTGCACCAGGCATTGGGCAACACCCTGTATGGGCCAGAGAGGTAAGAGGTGAAGGACTTTGGCCAGCTTGAGTGTGGCTGGCATGGCTCTGACAGGCCTTGCCCTTTTTTCTAATTGCCTCTGCCTTGCTAAAAACCATTAGCTTGCATTCCTGAAGCTAGCCACCTAGGTTTATTCCCCCAATTGACTACTTCCTCTTCCTGAGGCTGACTGCCAAGGTCCAGCTATCAAGCTACTAAAGTCTAGCCATCAAAAGCTCCTTTTTGCTCACCTAATTAGCATGCTCAATTAAAATGAAACAGAGGATTCTAACAGAGGATTAGATCAGCCTTGGTAGTCCCCCTCCTGAAGGAGAGATAAACCTGTTTTTTAGGATCCCAAGTGCAGGATCAGAACGGTCTTGTGAGAGAACAGATGATGTTAACCCACTAGAAGACCAACCACCTCATGCGGGAGCTTGTTGCCAGCAGACTCTGGGAGGAGATATATAAATGAGCCCAGAACTAGAGGGGGGCTCATTGGAGACTTTGGATAGTTTTGGCTGTTTATCGCTCCACTTCAAGACACTCCTAGAGAGAACCACTCGAGGGAAGGTTTTGGGGCTCCGGCTCCTGCTGAGGTTCTGGTTACTCCAGGTTCCAACAAAAGAAATCCTGCTGATTATGCCAGGAGAATCGTTCATCAGAACTGATATCCTTACTGTTTTGTTATCGATTCCTTAATCCTCTTTTCCTGTTGTTTAGATTATAAGTGATGTATGTTCGGTTAATAAGTTGTAATAAAATATATTGGTTAAAAAAATTGAGCCTACACCCTCCAGGATAAATACTTCTTCTTGCTCACTCTCCCCTGTCCCACCCTCATATCTTCCTTTAGCTCTTGTCTTTGTCTCTTATTCCCTCCTGTTGGCCCTCTGGGGCAAATAAATCTTTGTGCAAAGAATTTGGTCTTGGGGGTTTTGGGTCAATACTGATCCTTTCAGAAGGGAACTGAGTTTTTGACCAGCAATGATGGTGATAAAACTAGCTTCCCACAAAACAAGCACAGCAGGGTATGGTTCATGCATTGTGACTTTTTTAAAAATTAAGTTGCCAACGTAATAGCTAGAGGGCTTCACAGAACATCCAATTTCTGGTGTCTTAAGGAAGATGATGGTATTGGGTGTGACTTTTCCTCTATATCAAAGTATAGTTGCTTCCTCAAGTACAAGCATATGCCTGTCTACTGACCATATACTGCACCATCACCTTACATCTGACAATCTTTTAAAATTAATTAATTTATATATTCGCTTTACATCCCAATCTTACTCCCCTTACTCCTCTCCTCTTGGACCCAGCCTTCCACTCTCTTCCCTGTATCCTGCCTCCCCTACCACTCAGAAAAGGGGAACCTCTCCCACACCTACCCTTCCCAGCACATCAAGTCACATCAGAACTGAGCTCATTCTCTACCATGGTGGCTTGTCAAGAGAGCCCCACTCCCCCAACAGGGGGAAGTGATCGAAAAGCATGAAAGAAAGTCCATGTCAGATAGAGATCCTTCTCCCTTTATAGGGGACCCACATGAAGACCAAGCTGTCCATTGGGTACATATGTGTAGGGGTCTAGGTCTAGTCCATACATGTTCCTTGGTTGGTGTTTCAGTCTCCGATCCCTACCCCAGGCCCAGGTGAGTTGGCTCCAACACCTGACAATCTTTTCCTTCTGGGTTCCTCCTGGAAGGGATAAGGCCTATGATGTAGCTAATCAGAATTGTGACCAACGGCACAGGTTCAGCAGCCATGATGCCTGTGCTCCAACATCTGCTGTGTGACTTTGGGCTGATGACTTTCGTTGCCTTTCTGTTCTGTAGACGTCTCATCTGTAAGGCATCCACCCTTGGGTTGTAGAGGAGAATAAATGGGTTACTATGTTCAAACAGCTTTGGATTGAGCCTTGTACATATTACCTTTAAATATTACCTTGCTATTACCATTGCCAATCTTCTGCCCTGCTCATATGTGGCTGTAATTTGGCATCAGTGTCTCTCCTGGGACTCCATGAGATCTATTAGGAATGATGATACTCTGAGCTACATCCAAGGTCCTGGGGAGAAAATGATCTTTCCAAGTTCAAAAATGGATACCTCATATGTACTTGCCTCAGGGACTTTAAAAAGCATGAAACTGACCTGTACAAACTGAGGAAATATCCACAGTGAGGGTTCAGGTAGAAACAACATAAAAGCCAAAGCATGGCTGCTACCTGCTTTCTTTCAGGAAGATAAAAGTAAAAGATGTTTTTGTGAGTGGACAGATGCCCTTTCTCACAGTTCTGTCACCTCCTTTGGTCTTAGAATGGAACTAAGGTATAAAATCAGCTTTTAAAAAAAAGCAACATTTGCTGAGAGTTTGTTAGTTGCTATTCCAGCAATGTCCCTTCCTCGTGCATTTGCCTCATTTCATCTACCCAGTCAGTATATCTTCACCAGGCAATGATGCAAAACTGTCTGTGCACTCCAGTTTTATTGTATTCAGGCAGCGTTTATGGGTTTGACTTTCAACTGACCATGGCAGGGAATCTAGAGGCAATTATAACCAACACCTGCTGTATCTGTGCTTTGGATGGGCAGTGACAGTCCCCAGACTCTGGCAAGTAAGTGTGTCACCCATTGGCTCAAAATGGACCCACCATATATGGAAGGCCTCAAGACACCTTTCTTTGAAAACCTCAAATTATCACCCTTTCTTTTAGTGAGGGCATCAAATTACTAACTGGAAAGAAAAATGAAGATAATGGTTTTTGGTGATATTAAATTAGCAAGTTTAAACTATTTTCACAGAACTTATTATATAAGTTCAAAATGTTAGAGAAGAGAAAACTACCAATCCAAAATTGCATCAAGTCAGAACAGAGACAGTATTTGTGAAAGTGGGTACCTAAGACAGAGACTGGAGAATAATGTGGGTTTTATAGTAGTGCTGTCTACATGGAATGTGCCTTGCTGTAGTTCGAAATAAATTTTTTTTTTTTTTTTACTTCAAGTCTTTATTTTTACTTGTTATTCTAATACTATGCCAGACGACTGAGGGGTGGGTACTTAGGGCTTGGGTTTACTGTGTAATGACAACTCCAGGCTTTCACTTCTGAGCCTAAGAAGTAAGAAGTGCCTTAATGAGCTCAGGACACTCCACTCCCACTCTACCTGTGTTATTTGGGCTATTGTTTATTTTATTTCTGTTTCATTGCATATAGCCAGATGGACTGGAAGTCCCTAGGCAGATAGCTTGGAGCTATGCACTAGGCAGAGAGACTCGTGAGCTGGAGATTAAGCACATGTATGTGTTCCCAAAGCCCGATCGGCTGAAGGGTGAGGGTTTTACAGCCACAGCTTGGAGACCTCAAAGCAGTTCTGAATGGCCAGAGACCAAAGTGCTCTTCTGCCCACAGTTTATGCTACAGAGACTGCTTAGCTTCAGAGTGAGGACTATGCAAAGAATATGTAAGAAAGAAAGAAAGAAAGAAAAAAAAACCCAAATCTTTTCTTTGCCTAATCTGGCATTCATCTAATGTTGAATTCATTTTGGGGGAGGATTCACGTACAGATCTAGATTCATTTCTAGGAAGAGCCCATGTTCCTGGGTGGCCATACTGAGCTAGAACTAGTCTAGTCAGGTAATGCGTATGGATAACCAGGGGCCAAGTTCCTGCTATTCACAGTTACTTTCTCTTTACTTGTTCACTATAGTTATTATGGCCTTGAGGGCTTGCAAGCCACAGAGAATTTGAGACCTAAGACTGAATAATGGAACTGGGAACCCAGGACTCAGAAACAACTTCAGGAAAATGTATAGGTTGGAAGGAAATCATCCTGTAACTACTCAGGACTGAGCCAGTGTATATCATCCCTGGCATCCTCCTGCTATGGTTCTGCGCATGTCCTTTCTGTTATAGCTAGCAGTAGTTTTCTCTGCCATAGTTTCCTCGTGCCTTCATGTTCTCTCCATGTTCACCTATGTGCTGAACACTCTGAGACACTGAGTATAAATCAATCTTTCATCTCTTAGGTTGTTTCAGATATTTGATTGCAGTAAGAAGATAAGAGCAACTGATACAGAGGCTTCATGATTTGGAGTTTGTCTGCATTGGCTGTGAGCTGTTGGAAACTTACTGGGTTTGGGAAAAGGGCACAGAAGACAACAGGCTAATACTGGCCCTGGTGTATGCTTTCTACCTTGACCTCTGGCTTATGGATGGCTTCCAGGGTCATAGACAATGTCCTGCGATGATCAGGTCTGAAAATACTCTCTAATCTGGGTCTGTAAGGACAAAACTAATCCCGTGTTCTGTATGTAATGTATATTCTGCAACTAATACAGTGGTCTGTGAATGTTCTTTGAGAACTTGTCCTCCAGGTGACCTCACTTCTTCCTGCATTCCAGAAATGACCATGTATTGCCATAAACTAGACCTGCCAGCACTCTCTAGAAACTCCATTGGAGCGATTAGATACAATTGACTCCCAATGATCCTCTGAGATAAAACAATTTCCATGGAGATTCAGTCTCCTGAACCCAAACTGCCTAAAGGCCAACATTCCTGTGACCCACAGCCCCCGCTTATGTTTTTCCCCCCATATAAACCCATTACCCTTGAAGCTCCGGTGCCACTCTCCTATCCTGTTGCATCAGGAAGGATTGTGGTCCAGGCTCTGAGTCCATAATACAGGATCCTGAGTATGTTGCATCGGTATCAAGTCCTGGTGGTCTTTTTTTGGGGGCGTCTCATGATCTGGATGATCTCAGTATTACAGGTCTAGTTCTCTCCTGCTTTTGTCTTATTCCCGTAATGAATTACTGTTGTAATTTTGGAAGCGTCTACCAAGCCCAGGCATTTTTTGCAAAGACAAGACAATGTGTCTGTACTACCAGGAGTGGTTTCAGAATGATGGATCTGCGATTCCTTGGGAAACAAATCTGTTATCTTCTACAGCGCACAAAACATGCTGTCACTGCCAGGCCTCATGATCATCCTTCAGTTTCCTAAATTACTTCACTGCTGCTTTCTTAATTAAGACCCATTAACTTGTCATA
This sequence comes from Acomys russatus, assembly GCF_903995435.1. Classification (NCBI taxonomy): domain Eukaryota; kingdom Metazoa; phylum Chordata; class Mammalia; order Rodentia; family Muridae; genus Acomys; species Acomys russatus. The sequence continues at coordinate 517,508 of NC_067143.1, forward strand.
TATTGATAACAGGGATGACCCTGAAGTAGGTGGATAAATTAAAGTTCTCTCTCGTTCTGTGCTTTTATATGAATGTGTTAATTATTTTTGTCATTAGAGAGAGTGATGGAAGGATGGAGAAGTAACAAACGGGATTTGACAAAGTATTGGTGTTTACAGCTGGAAACTCAGCACGTGTCAGATATAAACTATCACCCTTTAATTTCATAGTTTGTTTCCTGGGACAAGCCCAGGATGTCTTGTGCTAATAGTCCCCACTATAGATACTAACATAGAGCATCCCTTATTTATTATAGCAATCACACACCAGCATTCATAGAAGACCAGACCTAGTATCCGTTTTGGAGTATGGTTTGAATGCATATGGTTAAGCTAAACAGACCCAGATACCAAATTCTCAGGATAAAGGAGATTTATCACCCCACAGGGAAAAGCAGCAGGTGGGGACAGGGTTGGGGGTTGGGGCTGCTTCTTGATCAGACAAAGACAACTATAGATGTCTCTGCAGAAGTGTGTTTTTAACTAGAAAAGGGGGAAGTATATGCTAGGGTGAGTTGGTAAGTCCTGATTGGTCAGGTAAGCCAGTGTAGCCAAAGAGTGAATTTTGATTGTTGGACCTTGGTGTTTTGAAAGCTGAACCTTTGAGTTTTAGTTGGCAAGGAAGTGGCCAAATAAGGAAATAGACTTTGGGGGGCTAGCTTTAGGAAAGGGCAAAACCGGCCTGTACCATGTTTGCCCTGCACAGGCTTGTTAGAGAGCCCTTCAGCTATGACATTACTTTTTGTTTTTGTTTTTTTGTTTTTTTTAAATCACATTATCAAGAATCACTTTAAAATACAGAGATTTCACATTATAGTCTGAATTTCTTGTTTCTTAAACAATAGTCTCAGGTCTGACATCACCAGACTTGTCTTTCTGGATGGCAGTAGGAGCTCCACTTCAAGGCGTCTTGTTGGAGGTTGATCTGGTGATATGTATTTTGATGCTAATTACTGGCTCCCAAGACCTAGTTGCTGTTCAGATGAGCACATTCTCACGTATACCTGTCCGTGTCATGTAAACCTTGCCTAAGAAATTATTCCTGTTTGGCCAATAGAAAGCTGATACCTGGGCAGGGCAAGAGTTTGGTAGGCATGACAAAGGTTTATGGTCTTTGGGAAAAGAAGCATGAGGGGGAGTAGCAGACAGGTATTGGAAGAAGGAAGGGAAGAGCCACTGCAGTGGGTTAGAGCAGAGATGGGTGTGAATGCAGGAAAGCAGGCCAGAATAAACAAGTATTTATGGAATTATGGATGGGAGGTAGCTCAGAAATAAACTATTAGAACAGATGCCATGGTATGGGTAAAGATAGTTCAGGAGGTAACTTTTGCTACGCCCCAGGTAAAATAAGACTATTCTAAAATCTATAAGGTGTCTGTGTCTTTATTGATTGTAATAGATGGTTAGATACTACAGCAGTAATAATTATAAGGCTAATATTAAACCATTATTAGGCCAGTCATTTAAATTAACAGCATCAGAGTTTACCACACCATCCTGCTCTTCCCTGATGCCATTCTACTATTGATGCTGAGTCCCAAGTCTACTTGTCATTATACATATGCTGGTTGTGTTAGCTCTTTATAAGAGGGGACAAACAAAAAAATTTCCAATATGTGCCTCTATAAGCAGAAAAAATACACACTAAGATGGTTCAGCCACTCAGCCCCTTAAGCAAACAGTGATAGAATAAGCCTAACAATCTGTTATTTCCATGTTGCTATGCAAGGACAGGGAGTCTTTTGGAAGTATCTGAACAGAGTTCTTTGCTAGAAATTCCTAGCCAAAGTGGCCATATATAAAGAGGGTAATGAGTTGTTAATCTCAATGATGAGAGAAGAAAGACCACCAGTCCAAATATCATTGCCAAATTAATTAAAGCAAGCTTTTTTATTCATTCACACAGGCTGTCTCTCCCTAAAGTGGGATTTAAGGGGTTAACATTGGATGTTTGAAAGACAGGGTTTTATAGTTCAGGGGTAGGAGGTTTCTAAATAGGGGATGTGGTGGGCAAAACAGGAGAGGCTCCAGGGGCAGAACATAAGCATAACAATCACAGCAACCTCCTGAAACAAAGACATGATTGCAATATAGTGGTAAAAACAGGTAATACAACAAGGTAGGTATAACAACCATTTGAAACAAAGATACTCTTGTGAGATGGTTATTAACTTTTTATACAGAGACAGGATTGCCATTTGTGGGGCAGGCATTACAGAACTATTTGTTACAGGTTCAACACTTGAGAAACAGAAGTTTGAACTGAATTTGTCTTTACCATAAGATGTATTTTAAGCTTAAGATGGAGGCAGGCTGGTTCTTCATAGTCTAGAGATAGGATTCCAGAACTCATGGGCTTGGTACAAGCAACCAACACACACACACACACACACACACACACACACACACACACACACACACCTCTGTCTCTCCATCTATCCTACCTTCCTCATCTTGGGATGAGGAAAAATTTTGTTTTACTTTATAGGCTATAATTCATCATTGATGGAGGTCAAAGCAGAAACCTAGAGGCAGAAGCCTTCATCAGAGAACATGGAGAACCAGTGCTGCATACAGGCTTGCTCCTCATTGCTTGCTCAGCCTGCTTTTTTATACAACCAAAGGCTACCTTCCCAGGGGTGGTACTACCTACAGTGGGCTGGGTCCTCCCACATCAATTATTAATCAAGAAAATGGCCCCCATAGACTTGCCTGCAGATCAATTTTACTGCGGCATTTTCTCAGTTGAGAGTCTATATTCTCAGATGACTCTAGCTTGTGCCAAGTTTGACAGACTCCACCAAGGTTCAATCAATTTACTGAATAGTATTTATTGGGTATTCATTTCATGCCTGGTTATCCAGGCCACAGTTTTTGCCCAACCCTCTCTGTGTAGTAAAGAATTTTGACAATTGCATAAAATCAAACACCACAGTCATGAGCCCCAAGCACTCCAAACATCTAGTTGAGAAAAGTAAGAGCTTCCAGAAAAGAATATCCAGAAGAGAATTCCCTTGACTGGATAATTCAGGAAGACTTACTGGAGGCAGAGGGCTAATAGGAAAGAATGGCAGGTGTCTGTTTTCTGCTCCAAAGGCCCATGTCTGTATGCGGGTGCTACCTGTAGGTTTCCATTTCTACAAGTAGATTGTTCTTACAGGGATGTCTTGCCTTTGGGATGTCCTGGATATACAGCAGGTAGCTCTGGATAGTGTGACAAAGTATATGCTTTGATCGTTTATAAACCTTCTTTATTTGAGGTTTTTAAAAATGACTCTACTTCTATTGCAACCCACCTAGCCTAGAAAGGAGAGAAAAGAGGTTAATGGGAACAATAGAAGTAGACCTTTTTAGACTCAGTTCTTTGGAGTGACTCCACTCTTTGTAGTCAGGATTTCAAGAGACCTGTTAAAAGAAAACCAGAAATTCAGCAAAAGTGACTTCAACCATAGCAGCCAGAACCTGGATCCTTAAGCGTTCTCTGGAGCGATTCTTTCTAGAAGCATCTCCAAGTGAAGCAATAAACAGCCAAGAAATCAAAGCCTCTGGCTTTGGGTTCATATACCTCTCCTCTCAGAGTCCTTACCAGGATGAATTATCAGTTGGCAAAAATCATGGCACCATATGAGATAGTTCCCCTTCTGGCCAAAAAACATTACATGCACTCTCACAAGTCTTTTTTCAGGAGACAAGCATCACACATCCTCATCCCACTCTTGGGATCAAACCGAAATCATGTCTACATCTAATACACCAAAGCAGCGGCAATGTGGGAGATCTGAGTTTAAGGAACACCTCAGTGTAGAAATATCTTAGAATCCAGCTGCTACTCAGCCCATACTACCTTGCAGCAGGCCCTCTTCTCACAGGGATACTAAAGGCACCCTGCTGAGGTATTGTCTCTGAATATTAACCTACCAGACTTCCAGGGAAAGTGAGTTTATATTAAAGAGGGTGTGGGTGGCCACACAACATCCTTCTTTCTTACTTCATGCCTGGCAATCAGAGACCCTGACTGTAGGCTTGTTCTGTGAAACCTCCCCCATCCTCTGAAAGACGAGACACCCACTTCTGATATGTGAGACATGAACTCTCTTCAGAGCCCCAACCATGCTGTCTATCTGTCTATCTGTCCATGGCCTTAATAATTCTGCTAATAAACTCCATTTCCACAATGTATCTCACTGGCTCCTTGCACTTTTCCCTCCCCGGAGACCATTCACTCCTCACTCTGCCTGCAGAGCTCTCTATCTGATTTTTGTGTGGAAAGAGGATCCTAGCACCTTGCACATATTATGTGTTTTCCTAAAGAGATACATTCCCAGCCCTGCAGGGCTCTCTCAAGGCGTTGGTGTACCTTTTAAAGGGTTACAACACAGGATTGGTTCTTGCCTGAGGCTGTTTTGTGGAGGCCCTCAGGCTGGCCAATTGGGACAATACACAGCCTCTCTCCCCGGTTTTTTTTTTTTTTTTTTTTTTAACTGCAGATGAAGAAGACTAAAAGACACCTTAGCCACAGGCAGTTGGAACCAAAGAGGAGGTATGGGAATCTGACAATACCTGGATTCTCAGTGAAGGCCTAAATTGCTTCCTTCCCAGAGTGTGACTTTTGAGATCTAAGTCTTTTGTCTGGTTCAGGAACAACTGGCTGCTAAATGGGGTTTGCTAAATAGTAGAAGGTTTGCATTGTGGCTATTGCCAAAACCAAACAAAACATAACAAAACAAAACCCCAAACCTTTCAATAAACAAACAAACAAATCCCCAAGAATTGTTCTAGATATCAGAATGACAAGCATAGGCCAGTTACAGTCTAACCTCACTTTGAGCGTTTGGTTCGTTTCTCATCTGGCTAGATGCTTCTGAGGGTCAGGAATATATTGGCTAAAAGGCAGGGGCTGTGGAAGCTTGTGTTAACTGGCTGGGTGCTGCCTGCTGTACTGTCTTATCTGCAAAGCATAGCTTTCTATCGCGTAGCTAACCGGTATCATTACTTGTTGGCTGATACTCCTGTGTCAACAGGAGAATACTTCCAACACCTTTGTAATTTGAAATGTTGTTATAGACATCAGACAAAATTGATGATGATTAGGCACACAACAATCATATCCTGTTCTCCAGTTATAGGAGTTGACTGGATATGGCTTCATATTAAAGAAAGAAGCCAAGCAGTGGAGGTTTCCTATTTTTGAAGCCTATTTTGTCTTCTTCCTTCTGTTATAGAAGAATATCAGGAGACCTATTACAACATTGGTGTTGAGACTGGTGGGGCTCTTCTGGTAGTGTCTGGGAACTCCGGAACCCCTTCTGCTCACCATGCCACCTGCAACATATCTGCCTTTTGTCTCACTGATTTCTAGGTGCCCCGTTTCATGTTGACTGGTAGCTTTTTCCTTCCTGGTCAGCGTAACCAGCAATGGCTGGCTCTTTCCACTGCCCTCTGCTGAGATTCCTCCACTGGGTGCTACTTTCTCACCTACCAGCACTTTCTCCCTCTCTTGACCTCAAAATCCTGGTACCAGGTGAAACCATACCCACTCTGGCATTTGCCCCAGGCCAGGAAGTGTGTGACAGACAACAGGCTTGACCAGCGTGTACCTACTGATCCCTAGGACCTCTCTGCCATCCCAGGATGCCCCAGGTTCAGGGCAGTGGCTTACTTCTCACTTTACTTCCCAACTTAGACCCGTAACTTCTAAATTTTCTCATCACACCACCCAAGCAATTGGGGAAACATTAATTTTTTTCCTTTCCTATGCCTTTTTCTTGTTCCAAAACTTGGTTTTATGCCACCTGATCGTTGCTCCCACTACCAGCTACAGACCAAGCAGAGAATTTGACCACTCCTGAACAGGTGGCCTCATGCCTCAGGGCAATGAGAGCCTGGCCACTGGGCGACTGCCACATTTGATTTTCTGCTGTCACAGCTGCTGCTCTACTGGCCCCACGCTTCAGTGCAGTGCTTTGGTTGATGCAAGCAGCTTTCTCTAGTATGTCTGTAAATCTAATCCTAAATGCTACTCCCATGTGGTCCACCTTCTCCAAGTGGACACAACTTGCCACCCCTCACCCCTCTCCCCACTCCCACAGCTGGCCTGCAGAAGGCCACGCATGTGGTCCTTCCCTCTGCAAGGATTCTGTTACAATAAACATGGCCTCATGCAATGCCAAAAATTGACACACCAAATTTCCAAGTTCTTATAGACAAACGATTCCCAAAAACCTAAGCTCTTATACTTTCCAACTCTTAAAAAAATCCTCTCTCTGATTTCTTTTTCTACTCTCAAGGGGGAAAAAAAAAAGGATTTTCAGGATCTCCTTTTAGACAAAGAAAACAAGTCTCATTTTAAATTGGTATAGATTTCTATAGAAATTCAAAGTTATATTTTTTAAATATGCTATATATGAATCAGCCCTGGTTCAAACTGTTTTTTTTAATATGATGATGAAATTTCAAGGCTATCCAGATCTATTCAAATTGACAAGCTAATTTAAAATGTATGTCTAACTGCTTATGTCTTTACTAATTCCTGGATGCATACATGAATGAATGGCATTTCTCCTGTTGCCAGCTGCTTGTGCTGGTGTTCACCTGCAGGCTTCCTGGCCAACGGGTTTGATATAGTAAATTCAAATACAGTTTTAAAGTTGTCTTATAATGTTCTACTCTATTGCCAGCTCTGGGAATTGGAATATATTTATTCTAGAGACATTGATTTGTTCATAATGTTAGAATGCAGTTATTATGCTCTACCTTCACTCTCAAAAGGTTAAAATCATTGCCATAGAGATATATGTAGCCTTGTTTTTTAAATATGATTTTATTAATCTATTAATGTAGCCTTAGACTTTTGAAGTTATGGACTTTTTTAATAAACTAAATCATATGAGAAACTGTTAATGCTCCATAATGTTGTACCATATAAAGATCAAAAAGTTCCCAATTTCTTTATGGACTACGTGTATGACTTTTAAGGCTTCAGCCTAATGGGAATACACCTAAAGTTCTAGTCTTTAATGATTAAGATCTTAAAATGGACCAATCTTTTAACGTGTTCAGAAATATATTTTTAGTCTTGCTAAGAACTAGTGTGATTGATTGTAGGATTAAATTATTTAGCATCCTATACATGTCTTCAAAGTTCAACAAAGTAAAAACAAAGTTTCTCTATTTAGTCTGAAAACGCTCCTCATAGACTTCCATTCACATATGCAATCAACAAGAGTGTTTTTATCTTGAGAAAGCAAGCGTTCCGAATGCAGGGATCAGCCACATTATAAAGTGGCCACCGTGGATGTCAGCTCGCAGGCCTTTTTATGGGTGAAGAGGGGAATTCTATCAAGAGTTAGGTAATCTAAAACCTGTTTGGTGGGCAGCAAGGCAGTTAGAAGGTAAGCTTTTGATTGGCCCATGTCCAGGAGGCCAGCAGACCTTTTTTTTTTTTTTTTGTCATGACATATGACCACAAAATGAGAACATCTAAACCATATAAGGGTGTCAAGCACAAATGGCCAGTCTTGAGATAAAAATCTCTCCATATTTATGGGGTTATCTTTGGGCTGTCCTTTGGGTGGGGGATTTTTATGGTCTATTCCTAAAACTGATGACTTTTGGGGGTCAGGCCTAAGTCATATCTGGTCCTATAATGGGGACCAAGCACAAAAATGGAGTTAGTGTCTTCTTTTGTCACTGCCATCTTAACTAAAGGGCTGAGGATAGTCTCTGAATCCCCATACAGGAGTTGGTAAAAATCATTTTTGAAGTCTTTAGAGCCCAAGATCAGCTGCCCTGACAGACTCAGCTATAGAAGAAAGCAATGGTCTAGTCCCAGACCCTGGCTGATGCCAGGAGGCATCCCCACAGAGGAAACAGGCCTGTGATGCCCCCTCCTGCTGGTGTCCATCCTGTATCAATGAGTACAGCCAGGAGGGACACTGGTCCCACAGATGCTTCAACAAGATGTGCCCTGCATGCTAGTAGGCAAAAATAATCTGAAAGTCAAAATAATCCCATGCAGGCCAGCCCTCTGTGTACAGGCACAGAGGCCGAATCAACACACCACAGACACTTTCAGCCTTTGAGTTCCTTGTCCTGGTGGAGGACTGAGGGTTCCCAGATTCAGCAACCCCCACCACCTTCATCACGCCCAGGGTGGCATTACAGGTCTGTTTATAAACACCATACTCTTGGTCCCATTGGGAGCTTCTGTCAGGGGAGGCTTCAGATGCCTTCTCAGTCCTCTTCATGTTCAGGGGACCAGGCCTCAAGCCTCACTCTTAGAGCTGCTACTGCTGGGTCTAGGTACAGTATACCTTGTTTGTAGACTTAAAATGCAGGTCTCAGATGTGTCCTTTTACCGTTCCTGTAGCTATAGGACTGTGACTGCTCCCGGCTATCTCAGCTGTGTCTCATGGTGAATAGAAAAAAGGTCTAAGGTTACAGAAGCTTATGGTAGGGGCATCTAAGAAGATACATAATTCTGGCAAAGAACGTTCCACTATGTGATCCGCTATCATAGTTCCAAGCTCAAGATTTTAAATTTCCTTTGGCTTGTCTTTTAAATATACACTTACAAATGTTTCTCATTGTTCTAAACTTATATACATCCAGTCGTCTGGATAAAGGGTATGGACTAATGCTGAAAATTAAGATCAAGTGAGTTTTTGCCCTCTTGCTCTACAGAAGGTTTTTGTCCTCTAGGAGGACACTGGCATTATCATTTCACAGATGTCAGAAAGATCCCTAAGGCTTCTTTCTTAAGCTCACTTCAAAGAATATTCATGCCTTTAGCCCAAGTTTTTTTTCCAAAGCCTCTGCTATGCTATAACACAAATTGTAAGTTTACTACCTTTTTCTACAATGTGTATTTTACTTCAAATTGCTAACATATCTAAAGTTTATCTTCTTTGTAAACTTAAAAAAAAAAAAAAGATTCTTGTAAGCTTCAGGAGATTCACTCAAACCCACAGGTCACATTCCAGACAAGTACTACTGCCAATAAACAGCCTAAGTTTCTATTGCCTATTTTAGAGGTTGAGATTCCTCCCCCTTCCCATGGTTTTGGGATGCCCCTCTCCCAACTGCCAAGACCACGGACCTAAAAGTTTCAAGTGTGCACCTAAAAGAAACTTCTCCTTAAGCTACCTAACTCTGTCTTCTGTACTTATGTATGTTCCTCTCCTGAAAGGTCCAGGTGCTTTCTCCATCCAGGACAGTGCCAAAGCAGCTAGCCAAAGCTGCTCTATCTAACCTCACAGACTCTGTCAGGTGGGCCTGTATTTTCTAGATATTCTTATAGATCCTGGAAAGCAGAAAAGCAAAACAGCTGCCTCTCCTAGGACTTTGCCAGCCTACATCCACCCCTATTCTCTTAGGGCTCCTCAAAGATGTCTTCACTCCCAAGTCATCAGGAAGCGGCCTTTTACCTGTGAACACTCTCACTCCCTCCTTGCCACCCCTTCTTAGTTCCTCATTAAAAAAAAAAATTAAATGAAGAAGGAGGAATGTTAGCATATAGGCAGCCCTGCTAGCCTACATCTAGGTTGCTTAGCAACCTCTGACATTATCATCTGCCACCACCTCCACCAGTGGCCTGGCATTAAACCCTCTTGCCATTCCCACCCACTCTCTCTGTCATTTCCTTGGCTTTTTTCCTTCTGTCCTCATGGGGCGTTCCTTTCCCCTGTCTTTTTCTCACCTCTTTCCTTCTGCAATAAATCTCCTAATAACAAATATGTTGTGTTGAGGCCTGTTTATCAATACTACAATAGGCATAATATGAAGCTCACCATATAACTCAATGTCAAAAACAAAAACAAAACCAGTTGTTTGTCTTATAAGGAAAGTACCTTTAAAATGACCAATGTGTTTTTGTTTCTGTCTCTGCTGTTTTCAACCCTTCTATGCCAACTACGCTCATCTACTTTTGTGATGAAAAAGTCTACCAGTGAGGACAGATTCTTTTCTGTCTGTACTCTCAGTCTCATTGGTGAAAGAATTGATAAGTGGAAACAGCAGGGCAGAAAGCAAACCTTTTACTTAGAAGAATTGAGAGTTTACACACAGAATAACAATGCAGCATTGTGAGTGAGAGCCTTTTGTGTGTCACTGTTTCTGGTGAGATGTGGGCAAATGCCTACTGCCTTGAAATTAGGAACTGACAACAGACAAAAGTAAGGATGCTGCCTAAGCCCAATTATGTGACTCAACAAATTTACTGAGGTTACTTATGAGAGTATGTCTGAACAGTTATTTATAGAAGCATAAATGACTTAAAGACAGCTGCATAACCAAAGCCCAACACAGCATAGGTGGTGATGGCTCACAAAAGCTGAAACTTTGAAGCTCATTGTACAATCTACAGGCAGTTTGGCAGGTTGGAACTTGCCCTTTACAGATAGCCCAGTTAGCTTCTGCCTTTTTTAGGCAGATCAGCTGGTCTGAGAGTGTCTCTAAGTTGTCAGTACTGCATATATACACTTGGGAAGGAAGGAGCTTATAAATTGCTATATAACAGGGCAAAGCTGGGCTGTTTCTTTTATGGTGTTATCGGTTGTATTATGGGTGGGTTGTACATATTAAAATTATGTGAGCATATTTAATGAACTAAAAGTTATCTGATTTTTGTCACTAATGATTTAATAAAGCTTATTATATTGAGCTTTTCTCCTGCCTTCCAGTGGACACACACAGTAGAAGTCAGTTCCATTAAACAGGTGAAGGAGACTTCCTTTCAGGCTCGGCGTCTGTAAGGTGGCTCCCACGCGGGGTCAACATGAGGATCAAGAAGTGTTATTTCTGTTCGGGGCCGATCTACCCTGGCCACGGCATGATGTTCGTCCGCAACGACTGCAAGGTGTTTCGATTCTGTAAGTCCAAGTGTCATAAGAACTTCAAGAAGAAGCGGAACCCACGCAAGGTCAGGTGGACTAAGGCCTTCCGGAAAGCAGCTGGCAAAGAGCTCACGGTGGACAACTCATTTGGATTTGAAAAACGTAGGAATGAACCTGTGAAATACCAGCGAGAGCTATGGAATAAAACCATTGATGCAATGAAGAGAGTTGAAGAGATCAAACAGAAATGCCAGGCTAAAATTCATAATGAACAGGTTGAAGAAAAACAAAGAGCTGCAGAAGGTCCAAGACGTCAGAGAGGTCAAGCAGAACATCCATCTCATCCGGGCTCCTCTTGCAGGCAAAGGAAAGCAACTGGAGGAAAAAATGGTCCAGCAGTTACAGAAGGATGTGAACATGGAGGATGCTGCCTAACGGTGCTGCCTGCAACCAGCCCCGTGGACACTGGAAATGAGTGGAGACTGTCGGCCCCTAAGTTGTTGATCGGTTACGTAAGGTCCCTGAGACAGAGGCTGCTCACCCGCTTCCCTCCTGAGTTGCAGCGTGGAAGCGCATCCCATTGTGCACGATAGGTCTCAGCTGAGTTTCTGCTCACGCAAACACAAAAGTTCGTGTGTAGGTGAGGATGTGAACTGTGGGTATGCCATGGTTCAGCCACTGTACCAGGCAGCGTTTCTGTACTGACTGTCTTGCTAGTGTGGAATCTGTAATGATGTAATATCGTCTTTGTACTAGAATAGTCTGTTAATTAGGGGAGCAGAGATCACCCAAGACCTAACCCTTCTCTTGACAACCGTCTCTTGTTTTGGTCTACTCTGTTTAGTAGCTTCTTGTAGTTGCGCAATGGCCTTATATAAGCAGCTGCACTATGCTGGGCTGTCTGACCCGCCTCAGCTGTTCTAGTAGGCAGCTGTGATGTGGGGTAGGCGGACTGAATATACTTTACCTGGATGGTACCTTATTATTCTTGCTTTGGAGAATGCGCAATACGAGTTTTGACTTTGGTCCCAGCAGGGATCCCAACCCAGCAGTGGTCTAGAAGTGGAAGAATCTTGGTGCCTTTCAGAATCAAGTGTGTGGTTTTCTGCTTTGCTTTGTGTTTTCTGTTTAGCCCTGGCTGTCCTGAAACTCACTATGTAGACCAGGCTGCCTTGAACTCACAGAGATCCGGCTGCCTCTGCCTCCAGAGTGCTGGGATTAAAGAGTGAGCTATCATAACACTCAGCATTTTTTATTGTCCTTAAAAATCCAACCAAAAAAAAGAAACTCATGTTCTTGGAAAATAGCATTTATGGATAGAGTGCTGCCTATTTGTATATAAATAAAAACCCTTTCTAAAGTAAAACAAACAAACAAACAAACAACAAAACAAAACAAAACAAAACAAAACAAAACAAAAAAACCAGGTGAAGAAAATGAATAAAAACCTTAAAGGAGTACAGGAAAATACACACAAATAGGTGAAGGAAATGAATAAATTCCTTAATGAAATACAGGAAAATGCAATTAAATGAGTGAGAGAAATGAATAAAACCGTTGAACTCACGAAAATGTAAATAGAAGCAACAAAGAAAACACAAAATGAGGGAATCCTGGAGATGGAAAACTAGGGAAGAGAACAGAAACTACAAATATAAGCATCACCAACAGAATACAAGAGATGGAAGAAGGAAACTCAGGTGTAGAAGATACAACTGAAAAAACTGATACATCAGTAAAATAATTTCAACAGAATCATAGATGAAAAATTCCACAACTTAAAGAAAGTGATGCATATAAACATACAGGAAGCTTATAGAACACCAGATAGATTGGACTAAAAAATGTTAAGTGTACAGAACAAATAAAGAATATTAAAAGGTACAAGAGAAAAAAAGTAACATATAAATGTGGACCTATCAAAATTACACCCGACTTCTCAATAGAGACACCAATACAAGAAGGGTCTGGACAGATATCTTACAGACACTAAGAGATCACAGATGTCAGACCAGACTACTATGCCAAGCAAAACTTTTAATCACCATAGAGAAAGAAAACAAGATGTTAGTCTACAAAAAAAAAAAAAAACAAAAAAACAAACAAAAAAAAAAAAAAAACAATATCTATCTACAAAGCCAGCCCTACATAAGATACTGGAAGGTAAACTCCAACCCAAGGAGGCCACCTACACTCAGAAAAACACAGAAAAAAACACATCAGCAAAACCAAAAGAGGAGAAGTACACACCTACCCAACAACAACATCAAAATAATAGGAATTAGAAATAATTGGTAATTAATACCTCTCAATGTCAGTGGACACAATTCTCCAATAAAAAGGCTCAGGCTAACAGAGTGGAAGCAAAAATAGGATCCATCATTCTGCTGCAAACAAGAAACACACCTCAGCAACAAAGAGAGACATTATTTCAGAACAAAGGGCTAGAAAAAAAATTTCTAAGCAAAAGGACCTAAGAAGCAAGCTAGAGTATCTAACAAAATAGATTTTCAAGCAAAATTAATCAAAAGCATTGGGAAAGGACACTTCGTACTCATCAAAGGAAAAATCCACCAAGATGATACCTCAATTCTGAACATGTATACCTCAAATTCAAGGGCACTCTCATTCATAAAAGAATAATTAGTAAAGCTTAAGACCCACATTGAACCCCACACATTATAGGGGAAGGTTTTAAAGAGAGAAACTAACAGAGAATTAATGAAACTAGCATATATCTACAGAACGTTTACCCAAACACAAAAAAATATGCATTCTTCTCAGAATCTCATGGAAACTTCTCCAAAATGATTAGTCACAAAGAAAGCATCAATCGATACAGGAAAATTGAAATAACCCCTTGTATCTTATTAGATCACAATGGATTAAGTAATACTCCATTATCATCAGAGAAGGAGATGGTCTCCATGCTTCTGACTCCATACCTTGATGCCCTCTCTCATATTCTTACATTTGTCCTTATAACTCTGTTACTAGAATAGGTGTCTGTTGGGTCACTGAAGACTCTACCACCATTGTTCTCTTTTATCATAAGATTCTGTCCATCTTCATATGAGCTTTCTGAGGCCACCTTCTTCCTTCTGCCCATATGTTTAAGAGATGGCTCCCTTCCTTCTATGGTGGATACTTGATGACTGACCAGCCTCTTTAGCACATTTCACTAACCCAAAACATCCAGTGAGAGGTTAACTTAAGCACTGGCTAATCATAACTCTTGCCCGTACTAAGCCCATTTCTCTGTCCTAGAGGGTGAACAACTGCCTTCTTCCCTATTGGCTCCATTGAGCACTGGTAGAATTGTTCTTTCTAGGGAATGGTGGTCTGTCAGAGGTTTCATGATTTTAAAAGCTAGTCATGACTTGGTATGGGTTCTTCTCAAAGAAGTCCTGGGTTTTGGTGAGTTAGGGGGCAAGCTTGGGAACATTCTGGGAAGGCTACTGATTCATCCATACTGTGATGCTGTGGGACTTGTGTATACTCTGTCTGTCAGAACTTCAGTTATGGCTTCAACAAGCACTGTCAAAAGGTCTGTCCTTGTTATATGCTAGTTAGTATTCAGTCCCCAGATTAACATTAAGTTACCTGTTAGAGTGGCCAGAGCTTTGGATCCTGAGTCAGACTCCCTCACTCCAAACCTGACTCTATCCTTTGATAAGCTCGCTTATAGTGGCAAACACAATTTTTACCTCATAGGTTTGGTTTTCAGAATGTAAAATCAGTTATGGATTGATGCACAATAACTACCTGTAGTTGTTAATTCTAACTGTTACATTCTCTAGCCAAGACACCTAATGACTACTTGTATAGCAAGTTGTGGTATGATTTCTAGGACAGTCTGTTGTACAGACTTGGTCTTGTCAGTTGCCTATCTTAATGTTATTCATTGCTGGAAACCATTGTGGAAACATGGATTGAGGAATGATTGCCTCAGAGAAAAGGTGCCCCTGCATCTTTCTAACTCACTCAAAAACCCTTCCCAGGAACTTTGTTGGACCTTTTCATCTTCTAAACTCCATTGTTATGCCTGTTCAAAGGCAAGGTTCTTAGAATTGTGTGTGACTCTGCCACCAGCTTCTGCTCACCTCATTTGTGAAAACCTCCTCTATTATGATGCTTTCAGCATTCATATGGAACTCTCAGAAGAGTATACGTGATTGTGAATTCTTGGATCCCCTGGGACAATCTTCACCTGTGTCATTGAGGTGGCAGCAAAGCAGACTTCTATAACATGCCATGCTTCACCTCACATCACCTTCACTGACTACCTGACTATACAGAACACTAATCAACTCCCAAACCTTGGAAACATGGAGGATTCCATTTCTAGTGTATACATATGGACCATTCCTAAGCCCACATAATCACCTAATGAAGCCATGAAAAAAAATTGGTTACATATTTTGATTTGCTTTTAAATTACATATATGTGTTTTATATTTACATCATTTATGCCCTCCTTCTTCTCCCTCCAATTCCACTCCTTTAAAATTTCATGTCCTCCTTTAATTATTATTCTCTCTCTCGCTCGCTCGCTCTTACAGACAGACAGACAGACAGACACACACACACACACACACACACACACACACACACACACAATCTGCTGGGTCAACTTAGCATTTTTGTATGTTTTTAGGGCTGACCACTTGCTTTCAGAACAAAAACTCTGTACCTGAGCCATAGGACCAGGACATCTGCTGTGAGATTGTGTCTTCTATATATCTCAACATTATGGTTACCTAATGAAATTTAACCAAATATCTAATGTATACTTTTACATACCGGTTTCATAATACAGGAAATTTTCTTTTGAGGCCCGTATCCAGTGTTTCTCTTCTGTCAGCCTAACTCACAATCTGTTAAGTTCAGCTCATCATGGCCTGGAACCTGACTTTGTAACTAAAAGAAATCTGGTCTCTTTATGATCAGCTGCTATTCTAGTTTACGAGTTTGCTCAGACAAGAAACATAGACCCCCTTTTCCTGGGTGTGGTGTTTGGATAAGCATGACTCCCATAGGCACTTATGTTTGAATGCTTGATTCCCAGTTAGTGGAACTTTTTGGGGAGTATTAGGAGATATAGTCATATTGGAGGAGGTGGGACCCAGTTGGAGGGAGGGCATCACTAAGGGTGGGCTTTGAAACACACATTAGGCTCACTGTCTCCCTCTGTCTGAGGATCAGTATGCAAAGCTCTCAGTTACTTCTCCAGCACCATGTCTGCCCATGTGCGGCCACACTCCTTTCAATAATGGTAATGGACTAATCCCCTAAAACTGTAAACAAACCCCATCATTAAATGCTTTCTTATATAAGAGTTGCCTTTATCACAGTGTCTCTTCACAGCAATAGAACAGTAATTAAGACATTGAGGAAACATTTGGACTGAGAAAAACTTTAGGTTATATTTACAATGACATTCCTTTCTATATTAAGAGAGAAAACTTTTGGGAGTGTTGTTTGTTTTTGAGATGTCTTCTAATATAACCCAAGCTGGCCTTGAATTCATGATCTTCCTGCTGAATTTACCCTTTTGTGCTGAGATTTCGTGTCTTAACTATGAAGGTTGCAGTGAGTGGAGCTAAGTTTATAGCCATAGAACAGAGTGGGGCCAGAGAATGATTAATTAATTCAAAACATCAGGACAGGGGCAGGGGTAAGGATGAGGGTGAGTGTAGGAACAGGGGCTAACTAAACTGACTTGATGGGGTTTTTGATGAAGACAGTGTGGGGTGATAGGGTATTGGGAGTGGGAACAGCAAGATTGGAAAATTGTCTACATAGTGAATCAATGGAAGCATTGCTAAAACTAAACCAATCAAATCAAGGAAAGAACTAAAGGTCAAATACTAGACAAAGAGAACTTAGAGGAGAACCTTTGTCCTCACTGGCTGACTCCTCCAGATTCTTCAACAATTCTTCATTGTTGCTGTTGTCATTTTTTGAGACAAGGCCTTATTATGCAGCCCTGGCTGTCCGAGAACTCATTATGTAAACCAAGTGGGCCTGGAACTCACAAAGTTCCACCTGCCTCTGCCTCTCAAGTACTGAGTTTCAGGCATATCTTCAATCATTTTTTTGTTGTTGTTTGTTTGTTTTTTCGATATAGAATTTCTCTATGTAATCCTGGCTGTCCTGTAATTTGCTCTGTAGACCAGGGTGGTCTCAAATTCAGAGATCTACCTACCCTTGTCTGCCCCCCCCCCCCACCAAGTGCTGGGATTAAAGGCATGTGCCACTGGTGCCCCACTTGTCTTCAATAACTTTTAAGATTGCTATCTGTGGGTAGAGATTAGGGATATCTTTGCAAAGTTGGGGCTTCTTCCCAGTCATTTGAGGTTTGTGTTATCAGAGATAATTTAGAGGCCAAAGTAAGGAACTGTGAAGCTTATTACAAGTAGAAAGTAGGATTTTGAACAGTTCATTTTATGAGTACACTTTCATGCAAAGGAAGATTGTTAGTGAGCTTACGGTAGAAGAAAAGGGCAGGAAAGTCCATGAATATGTGGTTTTTCCCAAAATAGCTATATTACTATCTGTCAATTACTTTTCTGCTGTTGTGACTAAAGTCTCATGATCAAGGAAGTGTTTATTTGGGAATAGGGTTCAAGAGGGCTAGGAGTTTAACATTATCGTGGCAGAGGAGAGCGCACATCTTGAAACCCAAGTAGGACATTCAGACACTGAACTGGAAATGGCATGTGGCTTTTGAAACTCATAACCCACCCTCACTAACACACTTCCTCCAGCAAGGACACACCTATGAACTTTTTAAAAACAGCACCACCAACTGGGAACCAAGTATTTGAATTTCAGAAAATTGTGGACATCTCACTGAGCCTCCCCTTTTTTTGCCTTATGTGGGGTATTCATGTATAACATGGTGTCAGATGCCCAATGGAAACAAGTAATTTTGCAAAGCACTCTAAGACACACAGAATGGCTTGTGATGAAGCAGAGGACAGCTAGTGGTCATCTTCATTGGCCCTGCTATATGCTTTTAAGTCTTATTTCTGACAGGTCACATGATTTCCCACTGTGATGCACAGCTCTCCAGAGGCATCAGCTTTAAGCAGCCATTTGCTTCTTTTGTTTTCCTAAGCCTATCCAGCTAGCCTAAATATAACAGGGTTAGATTGCATTACAGTAATGGTCTCCCTTTGAAAGCATCCATCTTGCCCTATTGGAGAGTCCTTGCATTATTTGCATTATAAAGTATGACATCTGGAAAATCTTTTGCAGGTAATCCTAATGAGTAACTCTGAGGGTAGAAGCTTAGGAATTCATGGAGATATTTCTTAAATTCTATTAGGGAGGGAGCAGCAGTGTGTCTACAAGTAGGCAGGTAGAGAAGTGAAGTCCTTTGTGAATGCTATGATCACCTTCTCTTTAGGAGATCATTAATTAGAAATAGGTTGATATTCTTTTTTTTTTTTTTTTTTTGGTTTTTCGAGACAGGGTTTCTCTGTGTAGCTTTGGCCATCCTGGACTCACTTTGTAGACCAGGCTGGCCTCGAACTCACAGCGATCCGCCTGCCTCTGCTTCCCGAGGGCTGGGATTAAAGGCATGTGCCACCACGCCTGGCTTAGGTTGATATTCTTCATTCACATCCAAGGTCAGAACTATTACATCCTTCCATCCTCTGACTCTATATTCTTAGAAATATTTCTTCTTTATATAGTTTGGAAATGTACACAGATAACATAAGTAAGAATGCACTGGGAGGTGGGAGTGGAGCAGGGAGGATACCTACCCTCAATTCAAGGAATTAGTTGAGGTTTCCATTTGTTTTGTTCTCTTCTTTGTTTTTGAGACAAATTCTTTCTATATAGTCTATATTGTCCTGGAACTATTATTTAACTCAGGCTATCCTGGAATTTATAATGCTCCTTTCTCAGCCTCCACAGCTCTAGGATTATAGGCCTGTGCCACCACACCTGACTGACTATCCCATTTAATTTTTATAAAGGGTCTCACTTGTAACTTGAAAAAAAGAACTAGATATAGGACACCAAAGTCATATTGACAATGCTAATGCAAAATTTACAGTAAAAATAATAAAACACGGACATATACTATGTATACAGAAAAGCTGAAAACCAGATAGATTTATAAAGATATTTCATAAAAATATTTTCCAAAGTCAGGTGCTTTGTACATGCCTGTAATCCCAGCATTCAGGGAGCAAGAGGCAGGAGGATCATCATGAGTTTGAGGACAGCCTCGTCTACAAAATGAGTCCAGAAGAGCCAAGGCTACACAGTTAAATCTTCTCTTTTTAAAAAAAAATATATAATTTATTAATTTATTCATATTACATCTCAATTGTTATCCCATCCCTTGTATCCTCCCATTCCTCCTTCCCTCCCATTTTCCCCTTACTCCCCTCCGCTATGACTATGACTGAGAGGGATGTCTTCCCCCTGTATATGCTCATAGTGTATCAAGTTTTTTCTTGGTAGCCTGCTATCCTTTCTCTGAGTGCCACCAGGCCTCCTCATCCAGGGGACATGGTCAAATATGGGGCACCAGAGTTCGTGTGAAAGTCAGTCCCCACTCTCCACTCAACTGTGGAGAATGTCCTGTCCATTGGCTAGATCTGGGCCAGCTGAGAAATCCTCTCTCAAACAAAGTAAGGGAAAACAAAGCAAAACAAACAACAAAAAATACTTTCCAATGTGTAGAGGGACACAGCACATGAGGACACCTGTTCCTGCAGCCTGTGGTCCATATTCTCTGCTGAGGCAGAAGCCCTGAGAGAAGAGTTTCCTGGATAGAAGCAGAACACTGGCTTTTCCTGTGGCCACAGAATTGTTTTCTCACCTTTCCTGTGTCTGTATTTAGTTAGTTGTTCTCTTAACTCAACACTAAAACACAGCTCTCACA
Organism: Acomys russatus; assembly: GCF_903995435.1. Taxonomy (NCBI): domain Eukaryota; kingdom Metazoa; phylum Chordata; class Mammalia; order Rodentia; family Muridae; genus Acomys; species Acomys russatus. The sequence continues at coordinate 537,287 of NC_067143.1, forward strand.
CATCAAAGGGAATAAGAGAGTTTATTCTGGAGCCAAATATAAGTGGCCGTGGCCTAGAAAGACAGATTTGGTTCACCTAAAATTTTATGTTTCAATGTGGAAGCAATTTCATTGTAACAGAACAAAGTCATAAATCAAAGTGCTTTTTAAATACACTGGTGCAAAGGCTATAAGGGTGGTCACAAGACAGTAATCTCAGCTATTGGCCTCAGATGTGATCTGATAGCACTCTTAGCCCTTTGATTGGTGAGGAATAGGCAATTTTTAAAATTCTCAATGGTTTTTCATCTGTTTATCATGATATCAGCTTTAGCTCTATCTGCTACCATAGGTCTAACACAGAGGTGGGCAAAGATTGACTTTTTAGTGGGCTAAACACAGCACAAGATAAACTTTACTTAGTCTCTGGGCCTGCCACATTCTACTCTCTCTATAACATTGCATTTCTAACGAGCCCATCAGTCTTTGTGAGGACAGCTTCTTTCCAGGCTTTTGAAGGCACAGTTTCTCATTCATACCTGTCATTGGCTGTGTAGGTTGTTTCACACATACAATACATGTTTTTAAATGGCCTAGGCTCTAGTAGGTTGCGTCCATCCTTTGTTTTGAGACAATACTTGATTTATCCCTAACCTAACACACTGCTACCTTGCTTATTATGTTGGTTTTCTTTTAACATGACTGGTATGTACTCATCCTCTGTCCTATATTAAGAGCAGTCAACTGCTATGAAGCACCTGGGGCCAGGAGAAGGGGAATTGCTAAGAAGGATCCGAAGGTTGGTTTCAATAATTGACTTGGTTGGACTCAAGATACCTAGCAGATCAGTAAAGCACAGCTCTGGGTGTGCTTGTGATAGTGTTTCCAGAGACAGTTGGTTCAATAGTACTCTGACCTAATGAGAGGTTTAATCCCCTGCTGGTTTAACATTAGAATAGACTGTTATGGAGTGATAAATGCACAGAAGGTTGAGTTGGAGGAAATAGACCATTAGAGGGAGTGTTCCTGGTTACTCTTCTGCTTGTCTTCCAGTGGGCCATGACATCATGAACTGTTCTGCTCTGTCACTTCCTCCCATTCGTGATTCACTGATTATGCTGAGGAGCAAAATAATTCTGTGTTTCATTAAGTTGGTCAGGCAGAAACCACTGTCCTCACAGCCTCTCATAGGAGATCAGCATGCATCTCATATATCAGCACCCCCAGCTAACACAATCTTGCGGTTGAATCATGTCAGGAAAAGAGCAAGGAGGGAGTAACTGTTTAAACAATGAAAAACAACTATACGGGAAATAATAATTCCCTACCCCAAAATAGAAACATACTCATGGCCACTGTAACAGTGTTGAAGGAAACAATCAGAATCCTCAAATGTTCTTTTCCCTCTCTCATGCCCAGCCCAAGTGTCTCTGACCTGTCTCTGAACCTGGGTCTTTGAAATATCTACCCCATGACTCAGGGTTAAAGGGCAAGCAATACTTCCGGCTGCACTGTACTTTTCCACTGGCTCACTGTGCGTGCTAAAAAAAACCCTAGGAAGCCCACTCATTCTACCAGCCCACTGCTATCTCTGTTCTTGGTCAGAGGAAGCCATCATTTTATGTTTTTCCCAAATATCTTGTGTGATGTTTGTTGCATGGTGTGACTTTGTGGTATTCCTTGGTTCCTGATTGCTAAGACACCCTTGAGCCAGAAAATCCTTTCTTAACCCTAACTCTGAGCTTGTCTCCTTCAAGAAGACAGTGCATTGGAGTCTCATTTAGCCCCTAAAGGAGACTGGAAAGCTCCTGGGGGATTTGGCATCATTTAGGATTTCACCAGTTCTAGACACCCCCATCCAGTCTCAGTTCTGTTTTCTTCTGTATTGGCATTATTTTTAGGCAAACATCTTCAAACTTAGCCACCAGCAGCTTCAGAGTGTTTTCCAAAAACAAAGGCTGTTCTCTCCTAAGAGCCAATATCCTGACTTTTAAAAAATGTGTTTGCCTGCCTAAATCAGAAGTTCATATGTCTAAAACCTCATTAATACAGGACCTCACATGTGCTCATATATTATGTGACAATCACATGTGCATGAACATACATGAATGCTAGGTACTTTTCTCAACCATGTCAACACAAGTTTTTGTTTAATTGTTGACATTCCAGCAACATAGATATTATTACTGTAATCATTTATTAAGAAACTAAGTCAAATAGGGACTGTGCAAAGTCCCTAAAGTTGCTCAGTTAGCAATCTAACATGACAAACTATGTAGCTTATCCATCTTTTCATTTAAAAAAAAAATCAATTATTGAAACAGCACATTAGAGAAGAGCTTACTACACTGAGGTCTTCTTCCATCGTTTGAATGCTTTAAGTGTTGCCATTAAAGCTCTCAAAGTTGTTTAGAGCTCCTTAATTTTAAAATACCAGAGCCTCTGCTAATTTGTTGAAAAGCTGACTCTGTCTCTAAGACGCACATGCACGATGTCTTTGACGGCCATTCATAGGCACACTCTTACACAAATATGTAACACACAATAGAAACAATATACAACATACAAAATGTAAAATAAATATGCAATGCATGTACCCATAACAATGCACATATGCAACACACATTAAACACATAATACATAGAACATACATGAAATATATATACAATACACAGTACACAACCCAAAAAATACAGAAAAATGCAAGTGACATTCAACACACAATAGAAATATATAATACATGCACAGTATACAACACACTTATTCAAAGCAACACAGATAACACATAACACAGCACATGCCACACAACACAGAAAAGCAACACATTTAGCATATATAAGACACAGAACACACACTAAACACATAGCATATACAGTATACACATACACTTCCCAAAACAACATACATAACATACATGAAATAACAAATACAGAGAATACACACAGTACATGCATTATCCACCATACTCAGAACATATATAACAGAGAACATACATATACCGCACACACTGTATTCTACATATAACACACACAAGACACAATATACAATACACACATGACATACAAAACACATACACATTACTAATACCATACACACCGTACTATGGAGTCAATGCTAGGAAATAGCTTCCTGTTTTACAGAAAGACACAGGCTTCTTGAGAGAGAGAGAGAGAGAGAGAGAGAGAGAGAGAGAGAGAGAGAGAGAGAGAGAGAGAGAGAGAGAGAAGATGCTTTCCAGATCCAAATATAAATCCGCACATAGTGGCTTACAGCTTTTGTAGCAGGACCTATTTATCTAGTGGGAAAAGTCAGTAACTGAAATGATAGACAATGAATTATCAGTGTCCTTTAAAACCCCAGACAGCTGGTAAAAGGATAAGGAAGCTGTAGCAAAGTCTGCCTATTGTTAACGGGCAAGAGACTGTTTTCTGTGACTTGCAGCAGTAACCGTGTGGTGGTTCTCTGCTCTTTGCATCTGGATTCTGCACTGCTTCTTGAGAACATGGATAATCATGTCTAGATTGTTGCCGTTATTACAATTCTTGTTCCTCACTACCTGTTTTCCACGTGGTACACTCAATCAAGTTGAAGTTCAGTTGTAATAAGAGAGTGGAGGGACACAGAAAGAACAAATAAGGTCTCTGTAGCTGTGAATCTTCTGTGGGTTTATCTGAAAGCAGAGACAGAATGGAGAACCAGAGAGTGATGAGGAGGTGAGTGGCACTAAGGCTTGGATTATATGCCCACAAAATGAGGTATGTTAAAGTCATAACTTTGTATCCATAATATGACCTTAGTTGGGAAGAGGGTCACTTATTAAAATGGAACCTGGGTTTCAGTAATACTGAAATAGAGTAGGTCCTTAATTCAATAATACCTATATCCTATCAAAAAAATGGCCATATGAAAAAAATCACGTGGGGATCTGGCAGCAATTGGAATTATGCTACATCATGTACAGCACACACAATACATGTGATACAGACACACTGGACAGCTAAGAAAACACAGGAAAGGATTCCTCTCATGACCTCACCTGCCAGCAATCCAACTGCAAACTTCAGGTTCCCAGACTGTGAGATGATAAATTTGGTGTCACATTGCCACAGTTATAGCAAAGGAAGGCTTCTCACCTTTAATCAACTCCCAGGTCCTGTCTCCATACTCACACCCATACATGCTGTTAACTGGACAGTGACAAGGGAGGATGTGACGAAGCTACAAGTTTCAGAGGTGAAATCAAGCCAATCTTACCACTTCTCATAAGGTATTTCAGGGGCAGAAATTGAAGAACCTAGCTGGACCTCTACCTCAAGCCAGTTGATGGTAGGTGACAGGGATCAGAGGACTGTAATTGACAGAATTAGAACCAGGCTAGCTTTGCATTGAACTATGGTGGATCCAGAGATTCAAGGCTGTTTAAGGTGCTAAGAGCAAGCACCTTATCCAGCCTTGCTCAACACACTCCCAAAAGCTTAGTGAACATCGTGGAAGAGAGAATAAAAAGAATGTAAGAGTTGGAAGATATGCAGGCATCGAACCGGGGCTTGTGCAAGACTGGACCCATCAACAGCTAACCATCAGTCAGGGAAGAGCTCATGGGCCTACCTCCTCCTTATTGAACTGTACAGGTTACTGACAAATTCTGGGAGACATCAATTGCCTTAAGGTGTATACCCAAAGGTGAGCCACCAGGCTCCAGTGGAGAGTTCTAGCCCCATGGTCCACATAGAGGGTCCTGATTAAAATCAGGGGGTAACAAAATAAAGCAAAAAGACATGAATGTAGGAAATGGAATCATAGAGAGGAGGAAGAATGATAAGGGCAAGAGGAAGGTAAGAAGATGGTGTGAGAGAATCCAGGATACTGTGTGTGTGTGTGTGTGTGTGTGTGTGTGTGTGTGTGTGTGTGTGTGTGTGTGCTCACGTGCATGCGTGAGCATGCGCACACGTGCGTGGGTGCGTGCATGTGTATATACTAAATTGTCAAATAAAAAATTTAAACAAAACATAATGTTAGACTACTGAGGAGAATAATGAGCAAAACACTAGCATCTGCAGTTAGAATCTCCTATTATATTACATCATATTTATATTATTTTAATATACTTCAATGCTTATTAATCAAAGCAAAGTTAAAGGGAGAACTGCATTTCTTTCTAAATGTAGAAGAACACTGGTCAATCTCACTAAAATAATTTCTTATTGAGTCGACCCTGAGGAAGTATCCTTAGTGAAAAATTCCTTTGGAAAATGAATAGCCCATCACGTTCATCCCTTCATTTTATCACCCTTTGCCTCTCCTGGTATCAAAGGGACAAAGTGACTTCTCATTTCTTCCCAGTGGAAGCAGAGCAAGGATACTTCCTTCACCTTGATTCAAGACTTGGCTTTTGACTTCACCAGATGTGACCTAAGAGGAGTGTGTAATATGTTGGTCTTGTGCACCTATATCTGACACTAACATGAGGAAAAGAGGGTGTGCAGGGTGTAGGGGGTGGGGGAGCAGAAGAGAGGTATATATGCAGGCAGAACATGGTATAAATAATAAATAAATCTTAAAAAAAAAAACAACTGTCTTCAAAGTCCAGGGAAAAAAGAGAAGTAGACCACTAGGAACAACTGCATAAGCTAGGGGAGTACATGTTAGAGGAATTTTTGTTTTTGGTCTCTAAGCATAGTATAGCTAAAAATTCTTTTATGAATGGCTTTTTTAAAAAAAGATTTTTATTTATTTATATATATAGAGTGCTCTGCCTGCACGTATGCCTGCATGCCAGAAGAAGGCATCAGTCACATTATAGATTGCTGTGTGCCACCATGTGGTGGTTGGGTATTGAACTCAGGACCTCTGGAAGAAGAGTCAGTGCCCTTAACCTTTGAACCATCTCTCCTAAATGTACTGTTAACTATCCCATTCTCCAGGCTCTGTCCTGGCAGTCTGGGTGGGATTACCTTATTCCCTTAACTCCAATCTAGGACCAAAGTTAGCCCGTATGGGAAGGAATGCCCATTTCCTGATCAGCATTTACTTTAGGCCAGAGGTTTTTCAAACTTCCTAATACTTTGACCCTTTCATACAGTCCCTCATGTTGTGGTGACCCCCAACCACAAACTTACCTTGTTGCTACTTCATAACTGTAATTTAGCTACTATTATGCATTACAATGTAAATATCTAATATGCAGGATATTTGATATGTGACCCCCAAAGGGGTCCCAAACTGCATGTTGAGAACTGCTGTTCTAATGCAAACCTCAGAGACAATCTGTGTAAAAATCAGTATCGTCAGGAAGGTCTGCTAATATCTGAAGTGAATCTCTGCTGCCACCCCCTTATCATGGTCATTCTTTCTCCTCTTAGTCCTTGAAATGTGTACTGTGCAGCTAAAATTCGGATAAAGATTTCATTGGTTTCTTCCCTGTTTGGTCCATTATACTGTAAATCCCATGAAGCAGAGACTGTGTTTGTCACATAAATGTTGCTAAATAAATGTTAGATAAGGTTGACTTGTCAGCCTTAGTGGGTAAGCACATGTGTCTTCCAGCTTAGTTCAATCCTTAATCTATATTTCTCCACGATGGCGGAAATCCCATGATACAGAGAATGCATTTCTCTGTCTCATTCTCATGTCTCAAGACATGAGGTTGATTCCATGGCAGATATATTATCTGTCTGTATGTCTATCTATTTATATTCTTTCTGAGACAAGATATTTTTTGTTTGTTTTGTTTTTTGTTTTTTGAGACAGGGTCTTTCTATGTAGCCTTAGCTGTCCTGGACTCACTTTGTAGACCAGGCTGGCCTCGAACTCACAGCGATACACCTGCCTCTGCTTCCCAAGTGCTGGGCTTAAAGGTGTGAGCCACTACGCCTGGCCTAAGATATTGTTTTGTTTTGTTTTTTAAAGATGAGGCTGACCTGAAACTCAAATACTCCTCCCTCAGCTTCCTGAGTGCTGGGAATACATGCCTGCATCATCACACCAAACATGGAACACTTGTGTTTAAAGAGAAGAGCTATAAAACCAGCCTCAGTCTATTGTTACGGTTTGAGTCTTAAATATGCCTTGTAGGTTCAGGTATCCATATATCTGTTCTCTAGTTGGTGGCACTGGTTAGGGAGGCTGTGGTACATTTGCAGCATGTAGCCTCACCCAAAAAAAAAGGAGTCCTTGAAGGTTGTACCTGCTTCTGTGGTCTACATTGTCTGCCTCCTGGCCTGTGCTGTCTGAGGAGTCTCTGCTACAGGCCAGAGCCACAAGAAACCCAGCCACAACTTCCTAGCCATGATGGACTGAAGGCTGAAACATTAGCTAAAGTTTCCTTTGTTACAGTTATTATTATTTTTTTTTATGAAACTGCACTTGTTTCTCTTACTTTCTCTCTTAACCTGGCTATCATCTAAATAATCGAGACTCTTTTCTATTCACTTACAAGGCTTTACAACACAATCTTGAACAGTCAAAGTCTATTATTTACCCTTTATGTTATCCTGACTCAATCTTTGCCAAAATTCCTAAGCAACTTGCTTTTCATTTCTTTCTTTGCTCAAGTTGAATCTTCTACATATCTCCTGCACCTCTGCCTTGGCTGCATCCCCTGATGAATCCTCTACTTCCTCCTCTAACTCCCCCTTCCCACCCCCTCCCACCACCCACTTCACCCTCATCTCCCTCACTCCTGTGAAATCCAGCTCTATTGTCTCCTCCACTCATTGACTGGCTGTAAGCTGCTTTATTGACTTATCAGGAGGACAGCTGGGGAACAGAGATTACACAAAATATAGATAGAAAATTCTCGAAACAAATCTTGCAACCAGATATGGGGCATACAGAAATCAGAATTTGAATTACATAAAACCCTATGCCAACATTCTTTCCTCCCTGCAGATATTTCTGTTAGGTATTTTGTAGCAGTATTTGTAAAAATGTAAGTGTTGGTTTTCATTAGAAGTATTCTGTACAAGCCAGAAAGAGCCATTGAGAGGATTTGCTCATTCTGCTGGTTTAAAGCTATACATCTAGGAAAATCAAGGTCACACTTTCAGATTAAGTCAATCATGTCATTTACCACTAACATATATACTGCAATATTGGTTCTCTTGGAATCAGCATCAGACATGAACAGTTCTTCAGACTTCTCTCACAATACAGATTAACCCAGTGCCTGTTACAAAGCTTTGCTGATCTCTATATATATTCACAGAATGAATAGTTAACCCTTATTTTTACAGTTTTGGATAATGGTTTTTAGATCAACATTCCATACCTTATATCAACTCAGAGAACAGCATTTTCTTAGTGTAGTGAAAGCCCTACGAAACGTCATTCTGTACAGGCAATTGGCCCTGCTCCCCGCAAGGCTTCAGAATGAGTCACCTGCTTAAATCATCCTGCTTTCTTAACTCAAGACTCCTCAACTAATAAAGAAAAACAGACCTAAATTTTCCCTAGCTCTTTTGACTCTGGCATCTGTGCTGCTCCTGTCTATTACACCTAGTGCTGCCAGTTTGCTACAAGGCACCTGTCAAGTTAAGAGTCAAACCAGCCTGGTCAGCAAAATGAGGGGCAGCATCAGCACCTTGCACACAACTGTTAATGCTGGCCACTTAGGTGAAGAGTATTCAAATATTGCTAATCATTATGACTATTCTTATAATACAGTGATTAACTGTTGAGCCAATATGGAAACTACATGTGTTATAGTATTAATGCATGTGATATACAATTTGGTCAGGTTGTGCAACACTACAAAATAATAAAACTTATGACTATATCATCAGCCAGGTAGGGCACAACCAGACTGATTGAAGCTGAAATACATTTCACTGGACATGAGCAACACTCTGATACATATCTATAAGCCAGGCATTCAGGGGGCTGAGGAAAACAGGCTCCAGGTTAAGCTGGAACACATACTGAGACTCAACCTCCAAAAGTAGCTGAAGGGAAGGCTTTTACTGACATATTCAAAGGCTGAAACAGCCAGGATAGTGCCTTCAAGAACTAAGAGACCCAAAATGGTTCCACAGAATGGCTTGCTCTCCCCATTAATATTAAGAAATGGCATCATCGCAATGATAATCACTGATTTTGGAAGTCTTTCTTCCTAGATGTAGCAAGAGTTCCAGACAGAGGAAGAGTCCACGGGGTCTGCCTGTTTATAGATAAGTTTGGTGACTAATCCGCATGATGATGCCTTGGCTGTGAAGATATAAAGAGGCAGATGAGGGCTTCTGTGGTGTCCACAGTGACACTCAGGTCTCCTTTCATGAAGTGAAAACAACCCAGAAAAGAAAGGCTGTCCAGAATGCAGCGAGCCCATGCAGAATAAGCTATATGGATTACATAAGCATAAAAAGGGACAAGTATAATTCTTTGTTTGGTTACTTGATTTGTTGATCACAAGGAAATTTTTATTTATATTCCTGTTTCTATTATTATAATGTTTTTATAGCAAGACAATTAAAAAATAGCTTACAATAAGATACAGAAGAAGGAGAAGGAAGAGGAAGAGGAGGAGGAAAACAAAGGTTGGGGTAGAACGAGGGAGAGAAAAAGGAGGAGGAAGAGGAGAAGGAAGAGGAGGAGGAGGAAGTGGAAGAGGAAAGCAAAATGCCAGCCACAAACACCAGATTCCTGAGCCTCAGAGCCTGCATAAGCAAGAGCCCTTGTGCATGTAGCCAAACAGCAAACCAAAGGCCAGAGAGGCGAAACTTTATTTATTCAATACCTTCTGTTGAAAGATTTCATGGAAACTGCATCCAAGAGTCAGAAAGAATGAGGGATTGCAAAAATATGGCAAAAGTTTCTCTTACTCTCAAATACTAGAAAGTTCATTGAGATGGGTCACTTTAATCAAGAACACAGCAGCAAGTCTACCCAAGAGACAGACAGAAGCTTGCAGTGTGAGCTTATAGCAGTGTATCCTGAGGTGAGAAGATGTCTCCCAGAACCAAGAAAAAACTCAGTTCCCTTGTCCTGAGTAAACTCTGGGGACCTTAGGGACAAACTCCATTAAATCTGTTTCTTGGTTTGCATTACCAAACATTGGATCAGGTCAACCCTCTGTCAGTCCTTCTGAGTTTACTTCCTCAGTGGCCTTTGAATCACCTCAGGAAAACCTTTTCACAATCATGAGCACCTCAACAAACAACTACAGGCAACTAAGGAATACTGGGAATGGGAGGAAAACCTTCTCCAGGGAAAAGCACACCAATAGCTTATCCAGTTCCAAATGGTCAGCTCAGAAAACAGGCATATAGTAACAGACTGAGAAGGTTAAATTGATAAGGAAACTGAGGCAAAGAGGAGACAAACTATATATTAACAAGCTGAGACTGACTTGTTGTAACAGTGAGAGGCTTCAACTTTCGCATGGGATGAAGGTTTAGCACACTTAGAGGGACTGGGGAACAGATTACATGCATGTGCGCATGCATGCATGCTCGTGCACACACACACACACACATACACACACACACACACACACACACACACACACACACACACACACACAGCTACCAGGAAGTAATGGATATAGTGTATGGTTTTGCTAGGCACCCATCATTACATTTAGCCATTTTAATTTGTATATACAATCTCTCTTGATTAAAAAAATTAAGGCACTATGATAATACATAGCAGTAACAAATAAACTCATAATTTGTTGTAAGAAATTTTATTAGGGGGGTGTTAGGCAATATTTGGCAGCCTTTATTCGGTATATGCAAACGTTTTCTCATTGCTGTCTACATGGACCTCTTCCTCATTTTTAGTTTTGCTCTATATACAGAGAAAAACTGCACACCCCGAAAACCTTAAGATTTCATAGAATGAGGGCTTAATTTCATGCAACCTTTTGGGAAGAGTGACTGGAAACACAGGTCATGGTCCAATGACCTTGCTTATCTCTGCTTTATTTGAATATCAACATTAAATAAGTCTAGCTGTTATTGTTTTAAGTGGGCACGTTTGTAGTTTTGAAGATGGCAGTTGTTTAGCTTAGAAGATACTGGACATCAACACCTTAAAAAATATGAATCCAAATGACACACATAGAATGATACAAAAAATTAATATTACATATGAACATACTGTAACACCATTAGGTCTTGTAAGACTCCAGGTAAACCTTATAGAAGACATAAGGCTCCCTTTGTAACATGTAGTTTCTTGCATCATAATCATCATTAAATTTAAGTTTACACCATCTAACAGAATTTAGAAGAGGAAGTCCTGTTAAAACTATGATGTTAAAGTTAATATTGATAGACTTTGGGCAGAGGATCCCTTTTATCTTTTCCATGTACAAGCATCCTGTTAGCTGGTTTTATTATAGACACCTTTGTAACATGAGATAAACAATAGTAGCCTCCTATGCTGAAAATAGTTAACCTTTTGGCTGTTTTTAAATATATAGTGTCTTTTTTTCTGGTATTTTCAGTGAAGTAAAACTCTGTGACAGTTATTTAGTATTATTCATACTTAAAAGCATTTGAATCTCTGTAAGAATTAACCTGGTGATCTACAGCTCCACAATCATGGAAAACGTGAGAGCAGAGAATCAGAGTCCATAGCTGAACCAGTCTCCGCCAAGCAGCCCCGTGAGGCGGATTCAGGTTCCTGATGCCAGACAAGTGTTCTTTGTGACTGTGCAAATGCAAATGGGGAGCGTGATCCACCTAAAGGCTCTTGCTGTTTGTGCAGCCAAATAAAGTGTTTCTGTGAGTGACCATTAGTTGGCAGCCTCTGGTTTATAATCCCCAGCCAGACACTTTCCCTGACGCTGCCCTCCATGGGAATTTTCCTTGTCTAAAAAGTGAGCCTTATGATTCAACACTGGAAGGTTCAAGGATTGTGCAGGGCTAATAAAATAATAGTCGTGCTGAGATTGGGGGCTTCCATCTTCCAGGTTAAAAGAACTCCCCTGTCTTACCTACAAACCAGATGACTGCTTGCATCCTCAGAAATCAACATCCAGAAGACAAAGACCAACGCTGGATGGCCCATGGGTTACAGTGGCTTTGCCATGCTGTCTCTTTAGTCTGTATACCAAGAGGAAGAAAATAAATGCTAAGAGCAATTGTGACTTTCCTGGGAAGATGTGAATGACTATTCAACCCAGTTAGGGCTCCAACTACAGCCCAAAGAAACAATTCAAGTCTAACTTGCTGAATCAATAAGTTTTCTAAGGTTGCTTGCAGGAGCAGAGGAGAGGGCTCACATATAAATGCATAGGTGACTCCCTATCAGCTATATCACTAAAAGTCCCAGCCCAGCATGGGTGATGACTCAGAGAACTGCTTTCATCCAACTTCCTGCCAACTCTCATGCTGCACTGGAGAGCTGTCTCTAGTACCCTTGTGAGGAGGGGGTTGTGAATCTGTAACGTTCTCAAGCTTTTGAAGCATTTGAGCTGCCCTTTACATTACATGAGGAACTATTCTAAAAGGTCACAGCATTAGGAAGGTTGAGAGCCACTGCACTAGATGAAGAAGTGGTTTTGATGTGATTATGCTATGGTATGGTCATCCAGGAATGTTTGGTGTGGGGCAAATGCTCAGCACATCGTATCAATTGCTCTGATGAACACATCCACATCCTGTTTCCTGGACTTATGAGGATGTTAATGGACTAGGTGGACACTATATTCCCACCACTCAGCTGAAGATGCATCTGAGGCTCAAAGTTGTTACATGCTGAAGCTCACAGGATCATTTTTCTCTTAAAAACACACCTTAGGTTGCATCGAGTCTCACTTTCTGAACCATATTGGCCGAGTTCCTTTCGGCAAAGCTCTTTGGATGGAGTACAGATAAGGACTAGATGTCATCTTAATAGGCATGTGAAATGGCTTGGGGGAGACTCTCCCCACAGTCCACCAAAGTGATAATGCCGCATGCCACGCTCTGGGGAGCTTCATGGACACAGTGCTAAATTCCGTTTCAGCCTGTGAATTTGGGCACAGTATGCCTCAGCCAGCTCTGTCTCTGTCATTTCTTGAAGATGCCTATCAAATTAATTACAGGATAAGGCAAGAAATCGCATTACACTTTATAATGGGCTAATTAGGTAAATATATTAGAAAGTGCTCCCCATAGGGCAATTTCTTGGTTGTGCTGTTGGTAATCAGCACTTGTCTTCCATGTGTCAGAACATCAGAAGCAACGACACTTGCTTTCTACATTATGTCATACTAATGAAATGAGTTGAGTGGTGCATGGGGAGTACACGGTCCTATGAATACTGCAGTTCTTGGAAGGAATATATTGTGTCAAGGAATGTGAATTAAGTATTGATCCTCTGAGCATTGCGAACAGATGTAGAAACATTAGAGAGAGCCTTCTAGTCCCTCATATTGAATTTCTTGGCTCAGATAGGCTGTTTGTGGGCCAGCTGATAAGCTCTGGAAGTCCCCAAAGTAGCCTCCTCCGACTGACTTTGGATCTCCATGATCACCGTGGACAGCAGATGGTGAGCAGATGGAGAGTCAGATGGCTCTACTTTCCAGAAAAGAGGCAGAGCCATTTATCTTTGATGTATGTGAAGCTAAAGCATGAGGTTAGTCAGTTCCTGTTGAACAGACTTAGGAGAGTAAAGCTTGAAATGAGGGTGAAGGTATTGTTGGAGTTGACGGTAGGCTTCTTCTCATGATGACCATAACAGTACTTGGCAAACAGCAATGTCTGCCTCATTTTCACACAACTGAAATTCATGGGGCACATGGGCTGAAGAATCAGGTTTGGAAATGAGCAGGATTGAGGAGTTTCCAGATGCTCAAAGATAGAAAATTACAGTCAATTCCATGTAGCAAGAGAAGCTATCTCCTACTATCATGATCCTGAACAATTAGAGTCCTTCTGGATCTAAATATTCCAAAATCTTGGGAAGAATAATCAGACTGGGGCTTGGATCATACACTCATTCTTTGACGAGGACCTTTTTTTTTCCCACAGGAGAAAACAAGACTCTGAGTTCTATCTTTCGTGTAGATTACATAATCAAAGGAAACTGTGGTGCTTTATGAAAGAGTATGGGCATTGAACAGCTTCAAATGAGTTAGTTTAGTGGAGAGAATTCTGGACCAAAATGGCCTTGGCCCACACTAAGGTATTCTATAGGGTGATTGCCTAAGTGCTCCTGTGCTGTCCTTTATAGTCATCACTAGCCACATGTGGTTATTGAAATTTAACTTTAAAAAGAAGTTTAAGACAGTTCTGCTACTCTGCAGTGCACTATCATTGCAGTCTAATAAATTAACTTTTCTTTCTGAAAAAACAAAATGTTTACTTTATCAGTTGCCTTAGCCATATTCCAAGTCCCTAGAGCCATATATGTTTATAGGCCACCTTTCTGTCTAGTAGGAATACTGACTGCTTTCTTTATCTCAGAATGTTTACACACACCTTGATGCTTTAGTGCCATATTTATGATGTTTTCTATGTTAGTGGCACTAGGGACTGAACCAGAGCTTTGTGCTGTAGACATATGCTCTACACTTGAGGCACAATTGGAGCCCCAACCCTTTACCATTTTGTTTGTCCTCTTACAGAACTTTACTTACAAAAACAAATGACAGAAGAAGGTTGCCTAACTTTAAAGTGTAAATAGATGAAGGGAGGAAGTTCTGGACTTTATTTTTTCCTTTCAAGGTATTTTAGCTCAACTTTAAAGTGTAAATTGATGAAGAGAGGGAGTTCTGGCCTTTATTTTTTCCTTTCAAGGTATTTTAAACTGGCATGTTTAAAGTATCATTATTTATTTTGAAACTGTGGAAACATTTCTTCTATTCTTTCTTTAAACATTATTTTTATTAATTCTTTGAGAATTTCATACTATTTATTTTGATTATATACATTCCCTGTCCCCCAACTTCTCTCAGATTCACTTCATCCAACTTTATTCTATCTCATTTATTTATTTTAAACCCCATAAGGTCCAATTTCTGTTGCCCAAAGAGTCTTGTGTTTCCCACCATTTTTTATTTTGAGATAGTGCCTTATCAAATTTTCCAGGCAGGCCTTGAACTTATGATCTTCCTTTCTTAACCTCCTGAGAATCTGAGACTATAGGTCCTTGCCACCAAACCTAGCTTGCGTTCAAACTTCATCTTATACTTCATCAATTTCATCAACTCCAAGGACATTTTGTTCACTAGCTACAGAAAGAGACTGGGTAAGGGGTTTAAACTAGGAAAAATTACATATTGCCTTTTAAAAAAAGATTTATTTATTTATTAAGTATATAGTGTTCTGCCTGCATGTATACCTGCATACCAGAAGAGGGCACCAGATTTCATTATAGATGGTTGTGAGCCACATGTGGTTGCTGGGAATTGAACTCAGGACCTTTGGAAGAACAGCCAGTGCTCTTACCCTCTGAGCCATCTCTCCAGCCCCTACATATTGCCTTTTGTTCATGTTTGCAGATGGTGAGAGAAGTATAGATAGATGAATGTAGGATTCACAATATAACATGTACTATGATCATAGTTGTATCAGGGGTGCTCAGCTTTGCTCAGGAACTGAAGTAGAATGCAAAAAATGCAGTAAGTTTGTTGGATTGGTGAGATAATTGTGCTTTTCATTCAATTTTCACTACTGCTGTTAAAATTATTGGGTCTGAAATATCTATTTCTTGAAAGCAAAGTTAGTTGCTCTGGTTTATATAGAGAGCTTGGGGTATTTGTAAGCAACAATATTCCCCAATTTTTTCTTAGGACCAGTTATTTCTTATTGAAATTATTATGTGCCTATATGAGTTTATGTGTACTATGTGTGTGCAGGTGCCTCCTTAGGCAAGAGGACACCAGTTTACCTGGAACTGGAGTTAAAACAGTTGTACACAACCTGGTGTTGGTACTGAGAACTGAACCTGGTCCTCTGGAAGAGCAACCAGTTCTTCTCACTACTGAGCCATCTCTGCAGCTCCTTAGAGTCACTGTTTAAATGGTCTCCATGATATCAGTTTCTCAACAGTCTCCTAGGATTCAAGGACTTTTGTGAGAACTAAGAAAAATACACATTTCAAAACAGGTGATTCAATTTTAATGTAAGGAAATTGAGCCTGCTATAGTTAAGCTACTTACGTTTGAGTGTCACCAGCTAGGAAAAAGTAAGATTGACATTTCTCTCCTTGCCACAATTCTAATTTAATACTAAATCCTAGAGTATCTAGAACTCTCTGGAAGCCTCCCTGCTCTTTGTCCTCTCCTCCTCCTTCTACTTGGCAGTTTTTGTGGTTTTATTTAAACACAACTAAAACATGCACACAAGCTGTCTACTCATTTTCTTCACTGTGTAGCCTGATGATGGGATTGGTGACCCTGATGGCAGCTGTGCTGCTCTTTCTATGATGGCTTTTCACTTCTTGGAGGAAGCATTGTGAGCAATCTCAGCACAGTAAGATATCAGCAGCACTTCTAGCTCTTTCACATTGTGGACCAGAAATTTCTGGAAGCTGCTAGGCAGCATGTGCTTGGTGTTCTTGTTGTTTCCATAACCAATGTTGGGCATCAGGATCTGGCCCTTGAATCTTCTCCACATGCTGTTGTCGATACCTCTGGGTTTCTGCCAGTTTTGCTTAATTTTGACGTTTTGGTCTGACTGGTACCTGACAAACTTCTTGGTCCTCTTTTTGATGATCCTGGGCTTCACCAGAGGCTGGAGGGCAGCCATCATGCCACAACAGATAACAACTCCTTTGTCCCCTTCTTTTTTTTTTTTTTTTTTTTTTTTTTGGTTTTTTGAGACAGGGTTTCTCTGTGTAGCCTTGGCCATCCTGGACTCACTTTGTAGACCAGGCTGGTTTCCAACTCACAGCGATCCGCCTGCCTCTGCCTCCTGAGTGCTGGGATTAAAGGCATGCGCTACCACGCCCGGCTCTTTGTCCCCTTCTTAAGGGTGTTGGTTACAGTGTGGGTCCAGTGGTGACAAGGTGGTTGTGTCAGTTACTTATACTGACTATAACAAGTTAAAGAAGGAAGGGTTTATTTTGCCTTACACATTCAGGGGCCAAAGTCCATCAAGACAAAGAAGGCAGGGCAGCTCATCACTTTGGACCCACAGTCAGGAAGCAGAGAGCAGAGAATGCTGGCATTCAGCTTCCTTTCTCCTTTCTAGTCAGATGTACAGGTCCCATGGAATGGTACCATTCATATTTTGGATGGGGCTTTCTCCTCAGCTAACCTACTCTTGATAATCCTTCACAGATATGCCCAGAGGCTGTTGTCTTCAATGACCATAGAGCCTGTGAAGTTGAGAATTAACAAAATCCACCACAATGATGGAGAGCTAAGGCTAAACTTGGATAGTACAGTTTGATGTGTAAACCTGGTAATCCAGGGACCAAAGGTGCTGATCTAGAAGGCAGGAAGTGGCAAGGTTGAAGGAGGATGAGGTTAGGTCTGTGGGCACAATCTCCCTTCACCACAATCTGATAGGACTGCTATGGTGTACTGCAAACTTTCATAAAGTTGGCTGCTGAGATTGAGGAAGTGGCTAACCCCCCCCCCCCCCCAAAGCTGAAACTGTACAGTCTGGTTATTATAAGAGTCACTTCCCCAGTAAAGAGAATTGGGTGTTGTAGAGCAAGCCTTTTACTCCATCACACTGAAGCAGGACAATTAGGGACACAGGCCATCTTTGGCTACTGTGCTACATATAGAATAAGACATTCTCTCAACAAAAAGAACCTCAGGAGTTATTTTTAGGTAACACTATTTCTCAATCTCACTTTAAGGTCATTTCTTATTCTGGGAGCTGTGCAAAGTACTACTCTAGAGAGAATGAGACATGACACAATGTGGACAATTGCTTAATTATACAACCTGATTTATAGTCCTCATATGTGATAAGGGCCCTGGGGTACACAAGAGGCAACATGATGATTCCATCAATGTCAGCTAGCACATGCACATTCTTAGTGAATTCCTGTGTTCCCAGTGTCATAGCAACCCTATGGCATTCATGTAGCCCTTGTGTCATAGTTTTATAGCTAAAAATGTCCAGGAAAACATATGTTATAATATTAGGGGGATAGGAGAATCATATCTATCTATCTATCTATCTATCTATCTATCTATCTATCTATCTATCTATCTATCATGTATCTATCTATCTGGCAAAGCAAATTTCAAATTTCACTCAAGCCTTAGTCTTTGGATATGAACCTGCTGAGCTTATGCCACCACAAATAAAGTTGCTTCTTGGAAAAAGTTTCCTTGTCCTTTGTCCCTTTTTCATATTCCCAATATTGCTAAATCTTGGCTTACACCTTGGTAGTATGTTGTTGGTAGATGAGGAAGGGATCTGCTATAGGCTATACCTATAGGGCATCCACAGAAAACACATAGCCCCTCTCCTCTATTTCAGAACATGCAGGTATGATGCTGGAAAATAATGTAAGAGAATCCATTAAAATAAACATAATAAATATAAGAAAACTTGACTGAAACTTGTTTATCTCTTAA
This sequence comes from Acomys russatus, assembly GCF_903995435.1. Lineage (NCBI taxonomy): Eukaryota > Metazoa > Chordata > Mammalia > Rodentia > Muridae > Acomys > Acomys russatus. The sequence continues at coordinate 555,738 of NC_067143.1, forward strand.
TTTAGAAAAATTATATTTAATCTCCTCTCTCTCTCTCTCCCTGCCTCCCTCTCTCTCCCTGCCCCCCACCTTTCTCTCTCTCTCTGTGTGTGTGTGTGTGTGTGTGTGTGTGTGTGTGACTACAAAAGCATGCATAGTGTCAGATCACAGCTTCCTGGACCAGCTTCCTGGTTCATTCTTTCCTGGGATCAAAAGGTGTGTAGCACCTTTACTTGAAGACATCTTGACAGCCCTTGTTTATTTGTCTTACATTTAATTAAATATTAATTTTAGCAGCAATCTTGCATAAAAGAACAAACCAGTCTTTTGAAAACCTAATTACAAAATAATTAGTCTTAAGGTAAATCAGCTCTGCCAAAATATTTAATAAATCCCAGTTTCTCAAGGCCTTCTGAAGACACTTTTCTTTCAGGAGGTTTTGCATCTGGCTAAGCCATCACTGTATTTCCTTCTGTGTGTGTTCCTGACCTCCTTCTTGGATGTTTTCACTGGCTATGATTGGTTTGCATTGCACTTACAAAGACTGACAAGCAGTTGCCTTCTCTGGCAATCCACAAACACTAGCTTCTTCTTCTTCTTCTTCTTCTTCTTCTTCTTCTTCTTCTTCTTCTTCTTCTTCTTCTTCTTCTTCTTCTTCTTCTTCTTCTTCTTCTTCTTCTTCTCCTCCCCCTCCTCCTCCTCCTCCTCCTCCTCCTCCTTTGCCTTCTCCTCTTCCTTCTCTTTTTTTTCATAGATAGATTTCCTTCTATTTTTAATTTTTTTCTGCTTAACAGTTCTATTGATTTTGTGGGAATTTCAAATCATGCACCCTGATCACAATCGCTTTCCAGTGCTTACATGCCCTCTCCCCACTTATGAACCCACAAAAGTAAAAACAAAAGAAAGAAAAAAAAAAAACAAGTTTAGTCTTGGAGTCTTGCTCCTTATCATTGAATTGAGTCCTTCCTCTCCCACACCTCCACCAGAAGCTGTCAACTATGGAGAGCTACTCTTGAGCATTTCCATTGCACTTTTTAAGAGTTCTCTTCAGTGATTTCCTGTCTAGGCTGTTACTTTTTTGGAGGGTAAGAGAGGGAGTGGGGGGAAAGGTAAGAATTGTCACAGAAGCCGTCCATATCTCTTTCTCTCAACTGTGCATCTGAAGTTATTGATATTACAGAAAAAGTAGCCTCCTTGTTTTTCACAGCAGGAGCACAGATCATGGGCCTCCACATGGTATCTGGTGACAGCACAGAGTGCAAAGACAGCCCCCTGGTGCAGTAGGACCTTGGACCTAGAGAAGGCCCTTGGAGGCTGCCTGAACCCTGGATATTGACATGCCTCAGGAAACAGCACAGACTATGGACCTCTGCATGTCCTTTGGTGATAACTTGGACCTCAGATGTCAGCACAGGCCCTGGCCTCCACTGCAGCAGGGCCACAAAAACAGCCGCAGCAAGGACCCTTATATTACCATGGCTTCAGGTGAAGGCCACTCACATCAGTATAACCTACTGACATGGCTTCAGGCTGTAGCACAGACCACAGAAGTCTGCAAGGCCCTCAATGGTAGCATGTGCCATGGACCTCATGTATGATTACATCAGCCATAACAGCTTCTGGGTAAGGAGTGTCACTTGCTCACTGTGAGCTCTATAGGAAGCCCCAGAGATGCAGTTTTTATGAGTCATTGTTCATGCTTGGGTGGGCTTATAATGATGTAGATATGCCCCAGTCACCCATGCTCTGGTAAGTAACCCCAATAAACTCTCTGATTCACTAAGATAGACTTGGAATAATTATTTCTTTGCCCTTTGTGAGGAGAAGTGATGTGTGTTCCCGCCTTGGGAGAAGTCATGCAATAGCATGCACAGTAAGGGGTCACCGAAATCGTCACATACGTTTTGACTAAAGGGATGAGGCAATGGCTGAGCAGTTGGTGATATTTGCAGCCTTTCCAGGGGTTCCATGTTCAGTTCCTGGCACCTATGTTGGGTGGCTCACAACTCCAGTTCCAGAGGATCTTTGGGTTCTATAGTCATCCTCACACATACCTAATTAAAAATAATAAAAAAGAAAAATTACTTTGCTCTAGTCTGAGAGGGTAACAATCCATTCAGAAACTTGATTGATCAAATGCAGTGATTCAAGCCTGCAATACCTGTGCTTAGGAGCAGTGGCAGGATTGTGAGTTGATGGGTAACCTGGGCTACATTGCAAGTTTCTATATTAAGAAAGGAAAGGCAGCAGGAAATAAGGGAGCAAGGAAAGAAAGAAAAGAGGAGAGAAAGGGAAATAAATAAATAAAAGAAAAAGAAGTGAACAGAAAACTTAGTTGAGAGGGGCAGAGGCGTCACAGTGGTCATCATTGGGCTTTTTGAAAATTGAGGTAACAGAATGCTTACTTACAGCATAAATTTAACCACCTCACTAACTTGCCACCATAAATGTACAGATCTTGAGCACTAAGTACAGACAGACAGTTGCATATGCATCATCAGGCTCCACTTCAAGAACCTCATCTCCAAGGGAGAGTCTGTATCCACCAAGCAATATATTACTGGTTCTTTCCCTATTCTGGACAACAAACACTCTACTTTCAATGTCTACCAAGCTGACTGTTTTATGTACTTTTCAAAATTACAATCTCATAACATTTGACGATTTTGCATCTGACTTACTTTGCTTGGCATAATGTCTTCAAGGTTCATCTATGCTATAGCAAATTTCAAAATTTTGTCCTTTTTTACTTACTGAACTAGCTTTCCTTCCCTTAAAAAACTGAGGAATAGCCCCATCCAATGAGATCTCAACCAAAGAGGTAGTGATCAGTTTATATTACCTTATGGGGATGAAAGGTTTTTCTATGGGTCTCCATGACTGTTGTTGGAATATGGCTGTCACCTCTGCCTTATCAGAAACACTTCCTCCATATGACAAGTTGTATTGTCATTGATTGTATATTCTATCTCAATCATATGTGTGAAACCTAATTTTCCAATTCTTGGCAGATTTGTCTACATAGTTTTGTGTTAGAGGCTCAGTCAATTTATTGAATACCATCAGGCAGAAAGGCCAGAAACACCAGAGGCAGAAAGAAAGAAAAAAATTGAAGAGGAGAGAGATGTGGGGAAGAGAGGGAAGGAGGGAGAGAGAGGAAGGATGGAGACAGAGAGAGAAAGAGAGGAGGGGGAGAGAGAGGGGGCCAGGGGAGAAGAGGTGGAAATTTTAAGTTAAAATCAAGAAGAGGGTCTGAGGAGATGGTTTAGCAGGTCAAATGCTTGTCACAAACTGTGAGGACCAGAATTAGGATCCCTAGCATCCACATAAAAGCTAGTCATGTGTGGTGTGTGGTGGGCATTTGTAATCTGGGTCTTTCAGAGTCAGAGACAGAAGGTTCACAGAGCAAGTTGGCTTGATAGATTAGCCACTTAAGTGAGCTCTTGGGTTTAAGTGAGAGATCTCTCAGTTCAGAATGTGGACTATCTCTGAGGAGAGCATCTGATATCAGTCTCTGGCTTTCAGACATATACAAGCATATCTGTAAAGAAGACACACATGTACACACACACACATACTATATATATATGCATATATATAACACAAAATTGTATTTACACAAATATACTATATACACATAAACACACATCATACACTATGCTTTAAACTCACCACACACACAAACACACAAACAAACACAAACACACACACACACACACACACACACACACACACACACACACACACACTGTGGAACTTAGCATAGTGACACCTGACTGTAATCTCTGGCTGAACCAGAAAGATCACCAACTGGAGGCCAGAATAGTCTATAACGAGACGCCTTCCTCCAAGATTCTTGAGGGTGAAATTCTAACTTGGTGTTCTCTGAGCGGAATTGGATGGCTTTGTTTCTTCTAGTCTTCCTCAAGGCGCTTCTCTTAACCATCATCACTTATGTTTCTTCAGAAAAAAAAAAAAAGATGAAAATAATTCCCCTGTGGTACTGTTGAATGATTCTCACTCAGTCCCTGTAGCTAATCTCTGGTCCTCTTGGAGAGTTAGGAGCTTGGGTTGGGTGGTGACTGGGTTGGGTGGTGACTGGGTTGGGTGGTGACTGTGTTGTTATTAAGAATATATATAGAGACACACGGACCTGATATGGAGAGATTTATTTGGTGGAATGGAAGAGGAAGGAATTTGGACCTGAGTGGGCCATGAGGGTAGAAAAGGATCCAGAGACAGAGAGACAGGGGAAAGAGAGATGGGGAGGCCGCTTAGGGCTTCTGCCACTGGAGCGGCACTGCTGCCACAGGCAATAGCAAGAGGCCCAAATTGGGGGCCACCATGGCTATCACCACCGCTGCTGGGGCCACCACCACTGCACCAAGGTCATCGCCACCGCCACCAGTGCTGCCGTCATTGCCACGGAGACACACACATTCACACACAAACACACTCATTTAGAGATTTCTCTGTGCCTAACACTACCAACCACCACCTCCAACCCTGTGATAAAATCCCCTCTTCAAGCTGAGGGGAGCCCACTGCCCTCCCTACTCCCTGTCCTTTGGCCCAGAGTACATAACCCACAAGAGCTTTGTAGCTCTTAAACAGGTCTGTCCACCATGCTGGTGGTAACGGGGGTTGGGGTGCGGTGGGGAAGAGGGGGTTAGCCCAGCTCTTGCCAGTCCTTTTTCCCACCCGCAGCAGGAGTGATTCCCAGAAGTCTGGTGTTTTGAGGGCTGGCAACTCAAAACCAGGATTTTCCTCCTCGTTTTATGACCAATGTTATCATTAAGAATATATATATATATATACATACACAGAGATGGAACAGATCTGATATGGAGAGGGTTTTTTTGGAGGCGGGAGGAAAGGGGTGAGGAGTTAGGGCCTAAGTGGGACATGATGGTAGAGAGACAGAGACAGTGGGCGAGAGAGGGAGGGAGGGAGAGAGAGAGAGAGAGAGAGAGAGAGAGAGAGAGAGAGAGAGAGAGAGAGAAGGTAGCCCGGTTGGCCCTTTTATATCTGCTGTGCAGCCAAAGGGTGTCTGGCATACATCTGGTGGCAGGTGATGATGTCAGAAGTTGCTCGCAAACCTAGAAACAAGCTAGTGGACCTGCTTGTGCTTTGAAAACCTCTCCAATGGTGACTTTCTTGTGTGCCCCTCATGGTGAAAGAGGGCTTGCTTTGGAGTTTTCATTAAGGATTTCAGCAGTGACTTGCTAAAGAATGTCTCAGAGACAATGCAGAAATAAAATTGTTTGGTTACAGGCATCCCTGGGTCCCTGAATGCTGCAGGGCATGTCTAGCTTACTCTGCCCTCTACTCTGAATTCCCTAGCCCAGGGGCAGCATTTCCCCTCTCCTAGAAGCTTTTCTCTATATAATCCAGACATTTTGGGTTTTCTCCCCACCCCCTGCCATGCCCTCCCCCCTCTCTCTGTGTGCACTCCTCCCTTCTCCCCTTTCTCCTCCCACTCCCCTGCTGCTCTCCCAAAACTGCATTTATTCATATATAACTTTGTCTTGCAATTAGCTCATTCCATTATTTCAATCAAAAATAAAATAAAATAAAATTCTCCTATCCAGAGATTGGAAACAGTTGCCAATTCTGTAAGACAAGCAAATGGTTTATGGTAATCACCTACAGAATAATGCATTCAAGTCCCCAATTAATTTCTAATCCACTGGAGACTATAAAGGAACTGTTAGCCTAGGAAATAAAAATAGCTTTGCAGAGAATCTTTTTTTTTTCTCTAAAGAAAATTTGTGTTGTTATTTCTACTGTTTTCAAAACAAAGCCCTGGACACCAGCCAGGAACTGCCAGTAGGCGTGTAGCAGTTGCAGTAATAACCGGCAAGGAGTGGGCACTAGTTTGCACATTTGACCTGTCGACTGAGCTGGAGGATAATTAAAAGGCTCCCTTCAGGTTGTCTGCTTGAGTGCTGCTGAGGCAGGAATTGGATGGCTGTGCTCAGGGCCAGGTCTGAGGGCTCAGGCAACCTGTGGAAAACAGAAATCTTTGTCCTCTGGTATCTTCTGCTGTATTAAATGAACACTTTCTACAAAGTCCTTGAAACTTTCCTTGCGTTCTCTTCCCTGTCCTTCAAAAATCAGATCACAAAAGAATGATGTGGATGAGACTAAATGAGAGAAGACACAAAGAGCAAGAATTGGGGGGGGGGTTCACGAGTAGTTTTCTACCCACTGGCCTCTGAGGACTCTTTAGGGTACATCTAAGAACTGTTCCCCACAAGGGTGAGCACTTGTCAATCTTACTTGTCAACTTCCTGATACCTCTGGTCCTCTGTGTGAGGACATCACACAGGCCATTGGCCAGAGAAATTCCCCTCCTTTCAGGACTAGACAGAGGCAGGAGGCTGTGCCCTCTGGGATAGGGTGAGAGGGAAGAAGATACAGTAACTTGCAGACACAGAGCCCCCACAGGGCTCATGGTCCCTTGCTTTTCTTGCTGTATGACCATCCCTGGGGCATCTTGTTCATGTGTATGGTTTGTTGTTGTTGTTGGTGGTGTGTGTGTGTGTGTGTGTGTGTGTGTGTGTGTGTGTGTGTGTGTGTGTGTGTTTTACAGCTATTCTGTATAAACTGGTCTGGATACAGCTCTTGGCATGGAGCACTTTTGGTTCGTTGTCTATCTCTTCATTCTTTCTAAGAACTGCTTCATACCTCTCATGCTGTTTTCTCTTTCTCTTGACCACACGGTTTCTCTGTGTGTTTCTTCTTCCTGGTTGCGTGGTTGGTACAGAGGTGAGCACAACTGTAAGCTGGGCCAATAGGGGCACAACCCTGTGAGTTGGGACATTGCGCAGAAAGACATGACGCTAAAGGGTTGTTGGTAGCCAGAGTTCATTAGGTGGAGGGATGCTCAGGGCAAGCTTCTCTGAAGCTGGACAGCACAGGAAGCTGAGCCTCAAGAGAAGGGCAGATATGAGCCATCCATAGCTCATAGAACCCTACACTCACTCCTTCCTTTTTTCTCACACACATGTCAATTTCTCACTAGCAAGTGAATGAGAGGAGCAGAAGTACAAGTTGAAGGAAAACTGTGTTTGCAGAGTCCTTAAACTAAGCAAAAACAAACAAATAACAACAACAAAAAAATTAATAAAAAACCAAAAACAAAAACAAAAAAACAAAAAAACCAAACCAAAACAGAAAAAAACAAACAAACAAACAAACAAATAAAGTATTTTTGGAAAACTGAGGGTGTTAGTTGGGCAACAAAATACTTGATACTAAAAACAAAACAAAAAAATTTTTTATTTATGTCTGAGTGCTTTTTTTAAATGTCTGTATGTGCATCATGTGTGTGCTTTGTTCCCAGGGAGGGCAGACAAAGGCATCTGATCTCTTGGAATTGGAATTACAGATGGCTATGTGTCACACTGTGGTTCCAGTCCGTGTTTGGCTGCCTCCATTATTTTGGGCTTGCGATGAGGCAGAAGGGCATGTCAGAAAACTGTATAAGAGAGGAAAGGGGAAGGGTGTCAAGAAAAGATCTATATAAGCATAGTTCTTCCAAAGTTTCTACTTACCCAAATAGCTCCATAAACTAGGAGACATGAAAAATGAAGCTTGTTAGCCAACATACCTTGGGAAGAACATTCTAGTCAGAAGTTATAGCTTGTGCAAAGGTTTCATGGAACAGTGTGGCTGAGACAACTGTAAAGAGAGAAGTTGGGCAGACAACATGAACGACCAGATCATGCAGAGCTTTTTTGGCCACTGAAGGACTTCGGCATTCATTTCAAGGGAGGTGGTAGCCTTTGTACTTGTGTAGAAAAAAGATCCCCCAGCTTGTTGCATGAATGGACATAAGGAGGCGAGGCAGGAGCAGAGAGCGAAGTGAGAAGTTCTTATAGTAAATGAGGCAAGAGAGGATAGTGGTATAGATTAGGGTGGGGATGGGAAGCATCAAACATAGTATGTATTTTGAAAGGGGGAGTCAGTGGCATTTTCTAGAGGATTGGATGTGAGCATGAAAGAAAAAGCACAAGGAAGGGCTGGGGCTGGGGCTCAGCAGTAAAGCACTCACCTTGTTTTCATGAGGTCATAGGTTTAAACTCCCCAAAAGGCACATCTTCTCTCTCTCTCTCTCTCTCTCTCTCTCCCCTCTCTCTCTCTCTCTCTCTCTCTCTCTCTCTCTTAAAAATATTAAATGTCTGAAAAGGTGAATTTCCACCAGTGGAGTAGAAGAAACTTCAGGTAGAATGAGCTTGAGGGATCCTAGCATTGACATTGTTAGCACAGATGAACTTTGCACAATTCTTTATATTGTGTCAGGGTTTTAATTTTTTTAAAGCCCAATAATGATGCCCAATAATGTAGCTTCAAACAACAGTCAGATTAAGGAAGAAAATAAGCATCTTACAGAAGAGTTTAAACTCAATACTGAAACAGTGATCCAGCACTTGAGAGGGACAGGCAAGGGAGATCTCTGTCAGTTCAAAACCAGTCTCGTCTACATACTGAGTTCAAAGCCAGGCAAGGGCTAAATATAGAAGGATTAGAAGGATCTTGTTTCAAAAATAACAAATGAATAAATTAGTGGGCCCAATGAGATGACTCAGCAGGCAAAGGTGCTGGTGGTGTGTCTTAGTTAGGGTTTGTATTGCTGAGACAAAGCACCATGGCCCAAAGCAACTTGGGGAGGCAAAGTCTTTATTTTATCTTACAATTTGTAGTCCATCTTTTAAGGTGGAACTCAAAACAGGAATCTGGAAATGATGCAAAGGCCATGGAGAAATGCCAATTCCTGGCTTGTGTTGCATGTCTTGCTCAAATAGCTTTGCCTCGAGGTGGCACAGCTCAATCGAGGTGGCACACATCAATCAAGACAGTGTACTACAGGCTTGCCTATAGGCAAATTATATAGAGGCTCAATTGAGATTTTTTCTTCCTGGATGACCCCAGCTTGTGTAAAGTTGACATAAAAGTAACCAGTGCACTGCACAAGCTTGATGAACTGAGTTTGATCTCTGGGACCCACATAGTGGGAGGAGAGACCAAAATCCAGCAAGTCATTCTTGCTGACTTTCACATGCATGCTCTAACATGACGTGCTGTTCTCTCTCTCTCTCTCTCTCTCTCTCTCTCTCTCTCTCTCTCTCTCTCTCTCTCTCATAAATTAAATTTATTATTAATAATTAATTAAATTTAAAGTGGACATAATCAACTCCTTTAGCATTTGCAGAGAGTCACCTGAACAAAGATTTTCAGGAACACATTTATTATATCAAGGACAGCGATGCAAAATGAAGATGAAGCCCTGTGACATATGGTGAAAACTGGAGCCCTTGATGCTTCACTGCCCAGTGACCTTGGTAGAAAGACTTATGATCCTCTTCTAATCTGGAATGTTCCACTGGTATGTTTATGGTGATGTGGTGCACAAGTCCCAGGTGATTTTCACACTGGGAAAAGAACATTGTGTGTGTGGGGGTTGGAATAGAAAAGCTTATGTGTCCCAAATGGCCAGAAGTGGGACACTGGACACTTTAGAAATGTGGAATCTGCTGGGCGGTGGTGGCACACACCTTTAATCTCAGCAGAGGCAGGCGTATCACTGTGAGTTCGAGGCCAGCCTGGTTGACAAAGTGAGTCCGGGACAGCCAAGGCTACACAGAGAAACCCTGTCTCAAACAACAACAACAACAACAACAACAACAACAGAAATGTGGAATCTACAGATGGGCATGTTTGTAAATAACTATGGAATTATGTCATATTTATAGTTAATACGCAGTCATTGTCTAACATGAAAGCATAGCAGTCATTCTACACATGAAGATGAGCAAGTGAGTAAATCCCACATCAAGGATAGAGCCTCAGCATGTCATCCTTGACTTCCACACTCAGTCATACCCCGGAACTGTCTTCATGTTGAGTTACTAACTGCACTGTCATATTTGTCCCACTCATCTGTGGTTATTACGTGTTCTGCTCTAGTAGTCTCCTTAGTTGTGCCAGTTGGCACTGCAAAATGGAACAGTATCACTTTAACTTAGGGGTGAGCAGGCTTGAAACTGACAGCTCACCAGGAACCTTCAAGAAATTGGACATTTCTCCTAGATTCTCTTCTTCTATTCAAAGCAGGCTGTATTCTGTCTTTAAACTCCTAGGCTCGTGTTACAAGATGACAGCTTCACTTCTGGCAATCACATGCTCATTCTAAACAGTGTGAAAGAAGAGTAGACAAAATAGTAGCCAGATACTCTTTTTCTTTTTTCAAGAAAAGAAAAACTTTTGTCATAAACAAAGCTTGCTTACTTTTACTAAGAATGAGAAAGGATTGCTTTTAGCCATCCCATTGCTACTTCTAGCAAAGCAGAGTTCTATAAAGGACAGGTAAAGGACAGGCATCGGCATAGAGTAGGTAACTACTAGATCGGTCACATCGACTATCCTAGTGGTATATCAGTGGACATGGGCTCCATTTTTTCTGCTTTTGTCTTTGTTGGGCACTCATCCCACCCCTGTTAATATAAAAAAAAGTAAAGACTTACTGGTAGTTAATTCCACTGGCAGTAGCCAGGGGAGGCAGGGAAGTGTGCTCCTTTGCTCTTTAGTTCTGCTAACAACCAGGACTTCCCCTTGATATGAAACCACTGTGCACATGCCAAAGAGTGCCTTGCAGCTCATTAAGGGCTCCTTTCAGCTGCCAAGACTCTTCATCAAAGTATCCTTGACAAATTTTAATTTTAATAAAAGTAATTGGCCTAATATGAATCAGACTGATGGCCAGCTTTCAGAACAGCTACTAATAGTTCATAATATCCATGCTACCCAGGGGACTGAAGATGACATCGCCAAAGATAATTATTACAGGATGTAGGTGCTAATAGTGGGGGCTAATTAAAGGTTTTACTTCATGTGTACTTCCTGCTTAAAGGAAGGAGACAGGGAGTTCCCTGGGGACTACACAGGCTTCTTGGAAAGGTGACTTCCCTGAGAAAAATGACTTCAGAATTTTCATTTAACTCAGAACAAGAGTGTGTCTATGAACCAGAGATTGGTAGATAGCCATGTGTGGAAGAAACTGGTAGCTTAATTATGAGGAAAAAGGCTAAGATGAAAAATTGCATATGGTATTATTAAAAGCATAGCTTTGGAGCAAGGCTTCAGAATAAATTCAGACTACAGTCCTGACACTAGTTTGAGATCTAAGTTAACTTATTTAACCATTTGAAGACAGATAGTTCCCTAATATGGAAATAGATGCCTTCATACAGCCCAGGCAGAGTTTGCATAACAAGTGCAAAGCTCACACCCCAGAGTTTGGCAAAAACAAATGAGCCTGTTCAGATGCTTGCTTTCCCAGCTTGTCACTATACAGCCAGCGATGGAAAGCTAGAAGTGCCCTTCTATCCCTGACTCTCCTCTCTGGTATCTCCTATGCATGAATTAAATACATGGGAGATTGTATTTTATAATTGGGAGGGTGGAAGGTGTACTAGCATAGGCAGACAGGGATAAATGAAGATGAGAACCTTCTAAGACCAGCCCTAGTTTGGGTTAGCTGTGTAGCTCATGGCTATGAGGGATGGACCAGAAACCAGACTAAAGTTTTTATAAGCTGAGCCTTTATATCACATTCCTAGCATTCATCTATTGTGAATAGTAGCATGGAACGGAAGCAAGAGCCCTGGGGCTTTGGGATGTATTTTCACAGCCACTGGACACAGTGAGAGCTCCTGGACATAGGCAAGTAGAGATACAGCTGCTACTATTACGATGTAGCTGGACCAAGTTTGGGGCTCATGAGCATATCCCTAGAAGTATCTGGAGATGATATTGAGATGCCTATATTCTGCCTATGTTCCTCGAAGTATCATCTTCTTTCAGACAAGTGTTCAACTTAATTATAGCCAGATCATTTATTCTTTTACATTTTATTTTATTTATTTATTCACTTTACATGCTGATCATAGCTCCATCCCTATTCTCCTTCAATTCCCAGACTCCCTTGCTTTTCTCTCTAACCCCACTATTCCTCAGAAAAGGGGAGCACCTCCCCACCCACCACAGCTCAACAACTCCCATCGGGACTGAGAGCATCCTCTTTCCTTGTGAGCTGTCAAGACAGTCACACCAGGGAGAAGTGATCAAGAAGCAGACAACAGAGTCCATGTCAGAGACAGCCCCTGCTCCCCTTACTAGAGAAGCCACATAAAACCTGAGCTCCCCATCAGCTACATCTGGGCCTAGGTCCCATCCATCAATGGTCCTTGGTTGGTGCTTCAGTCCCTACAAGCCCCTCTGGGCCTGTTTAGTTGGCTTTGTTGGTCTTCTTGTTGCGTTCCTATAACCTCTATGTCCTTTAATCCTTCCACTGACTTTTCCATGAAACCCCCAATGCTTTACCCTATTTTGGCTGTAAGTCTCAGCCTGCACCATGCAGGGATAAAGATAGAGCAGATAGAGTAGAGATTGTGGGAATGTCCAACCAATGCCTGGCCAAACCAAAGACCCACCCCATGGAAGAAGGCCAAAACAATTAGTAATACTCTGTTATGGTTGCAGATAGGAACATAGCAGAGTTGTCCTCTGAGAGGTTCCACCCAGCAGTAGTAAGAAGGTGGAAATTGCCGGTTTCTAGGAGCCCAGGGCTATGTGCAAATCTTGGACCTGGGAGATGTCTGTGAGGGGCCATAACTGTGTGTCCCCAGGCCCCAGGATGCTTCCTGTTGTCTGGGAAAAACAGATATTGGCATTTTGGGGTCAGCAGTCAAGTCACTCAATTGGTCCACAGTTTCTGATAGTCTGATAGTCAGATGTGGTATGCACTGAGCCCTGCTATATTTAGAACTCCTTCAGATCATTTATTCTTATCCACAGGATGATAGAGCTATCTGGCCTTGGGACCACATTTCTAACGGGCTTTACACTAACCACAGTGTGACTAAGTATCAGAATGAGAGCATTTATACCTTCAAATGAGAAATATATCTCTAGATTACCCAGTCTCAAGCAGGGAGTAGTTGTTTAACAAAGATTTCGTTTCAAGTTTTAGTGAAGGGATTATGGTTTGAATGTGAAGTGCCCCACTGGTACATGTGTTATTTGCTCCATTTTCAGTTGATGGCTCCGTCTGGGGAGGTTGTGGCCCCTTTAAGAGGTGGAGTCAGTTGGAGAGAATAGCTCACAAGGGAGAAGGGTCCTTAGAGATGTTTATTCTTTGTCATGTGTTCTTGCTGCAATGATTTCTGCCCAAGTGCATGGGGCCAAGCAACTGCAAGTTGTTCCCTTTGAAACCATGAACCACAGTAAATATTTCTTCATTGAACTTGTTCAGTTCAAGTACTTGGGGTCACAGTGATATAAAAAAACAAATAGAACACAGTAAGCAATATCAGAAACACATGCAAATATTTACCTATTTATGTGTTATTCAGCAAGAACTTACTGCCTATATTCCTTGAAGGGGTGTGTGCATGTACCTGTACACACACACACACACACACACACACACACACACACACACACACACACTGGAGTAGGCATGATTGAATAGTATGCACCATGCTTCTCATGGCAGATCCCAGTGGGAAAACTTGTAAATCCATCAATAAATCAAAATGCAGAGGATGCTGGAACTATACCAGAGAATCACATCAGCATTGTGGGAACACAGAAAAAGGTCTGCTGTGGCTCCGGGAGGAGAAAGTAAGTTGGGGCCATGGACATACTACTTCTGTGACTGTTACTGAGCAAAAATATGCATACCAGTTCCAAGGGACTGAAAAAATAGTTTGTTTTGATTATCTTAGGGAAGGAGAGGAAGAGGGGCCACTGAAGGAGGGGCAGGCTGAGATTTAACTTCTGAACCTGTGCTAGGAAGATAAAACTGGAATTAATTTATGTACATAGAGTAGATAGTAGCAGTTGGCATGCAGTGGGAGAATACAGAAGGCTGTACTTTACAAAGGTGTAAGTCTCATGAAATAGCATGTTTATTCACCATATCAAAGCATTTGGCCCCAATCCTATAATTTTCTGTTCCCAAAACCTGTGGTTCTGTGCACCATGGCCCAGGGGATAAATAGCTTTTCTACTGTTCTTTTTTTTTTTTTTTTTTTTTAATTGTGTGTCTATGTGAGGGTATGCCATGTGTGTGCATACCCATGGAGGCCAGAGATTTTGAGTCTCTTGGAGCTGGAGTCACAGGAACCTGTGAGTATCTGATGAGGTATTGGGAAATGGACTCTGGTTCCCTGGAAGAACAATGTATGCTCTTAACTACTGAAACATCTCTCTAGCTCTTTTTCTGCTTCTTTTGAGAAAAACATTTTAAATGTCCTTGTTTGTGCAATTTTTTATGAGTCTCTCTCTTTTCTTTTTGTTATTTTTGAGGACCTATAGTCCAGCCTAAACTCATGACAATCCTATTTCAGCTTCCCATTTGGTGGTACTGCAAGTGAAAGCAGGTATGTCTTGCTTGGCTCTTCATGGTCTTGCAGCAACCTTTTTGGTGTTGTGAAAAGTCAGTGGGTGCAAAGTGGGAGGGTTCAGCAGTTTATATAAAATGCTAGAATCTGCCTGTCTTTGTGTCTCCTGATCCCTGCCTCTAGAGTCACACTTTACGAGGTGCTCTAAGCATAGACAGAAGGTTAAATGAGCTAGAAGTTCAGGCTCCCATCTGCACAAGAAGCCATTAAATCACACACCCATCTCCTTTCTACCAAGATTTTCTTTTAAATGAAGTGCATGACTAATATCTAAAAGGGAGCCTCTGAATGCAGAATGACTTAATGGCAGACTAATCTGCCAGCCAAAGACTGTCACCACCCCCCCCCCCCCCCAGTGGCCCTATAGTTAGAAACACGCACCTAGTCACTCTGAGCAATAACTACTTCCTATCAGCATTCCTCTCTCTGTCTCCTTCTCTTGGAGCAAAGCTGAAATCATAAGGCCTGTTACAAAGCAATGATTTGGTTCATCAATTTTTAATTTCTTCCTAGATCTTAGCTGGGAACTGTCAGGGACATATACCCTTTCTTTCAAGACCCCATTTTTCCTATAACAGTTTTCCTAGAAAAGACTCAGAGACCCCTGAAGTGAATGCCTTTTCTTGGGAGAGACTCATCTGTGCCTGCCCCATTATTGAGAGACGACAAGGGAGAGATTCTTTTGGCATCATAGGTGATGAGGTGAAGGACATTTGGGAAAGCTCAGAAGTAGTACTGTGACTCTCTTTGTGAAGCCAGTCCAGAGCTAGGTGCACATCTTCCCAAATAGCTACAGATGGTCTCATATGGAGCATGCCCTGAGACTCTCCTTGTGACAATCATGTTACTGCCTAGCTGCTAATGACCATTTATCCACCATTAGTGAGGGCTTGCACTGCGTTGCAGGGCCCTTGAGTGTAAGGCACATCTGAGGCTGGCTGCATTCTCTCTCATAGAAAAACTCCAATTTCCATCCACAGTGATGTATTTTGGCAAAATATTTTACTTCTGATTAAGGTGTAGCAAGTTTTAAGTCACTGTGTGTGGAGATCGAAGGAAAATGAATGAATTACTCAGACAGGGTAGCAAATACAATCATAGGGCGGGGTTGAGTTGAAATTCTTCAAAGAACCATACCAAGATATCAATCGTCATTCAGCTTTCCCAGTCAGTTGAAAATTAAGTGTGCTTCTCCTGACCACATAAATAAGAGGCAAAGTCTTGTCTTACCCACACCACATCCAATATTAACTTTATAGAAGGGCTTTGTAATCGCTGGAGTGCTTTCTCAAGAGATCTGTATTAACTTTTTCTTTTATTTTCACTATGGTGCTCAGGGTGGTCTCTCAAACTTCTAGGAGTGATAGTCTTCCTGCGTCAGCTGGGACTGCAGCCACATATCGCTGTGTCCTGGCCAGAGTTTGCTGTTTTTTGTTGTTGTTGCTTCAAATTTCTTTGTTTTTGTTTTTGTTTTTTTTACTTTGGAAAACTTGGTGAGAGAGAAACCATCTCATGAACAACTCACAGTGTCATGCTGACTGGACTGGCATGTGACAGCACAGCCTCTGGGGAGTCTCTGTGCAAAGGGATCCTGTTGACTGCAGTGTCATTGCTCACAGGCTTGCCCTTCATCCCTGCCTTCTATCCTCAATTTTCTATTCATCTACCTATGTTTCCTGGAATTACTTCTGAATAATTTTTAAATTTGTAAATCCTTGTTTCAGGATCTGTTTCCAAAATAACCATGGAGATAAATTCTATCAGAAACAAGAGCTCAACAAATTATATCAAAGTTGCCCTAAAACCATCTTTTAAAATTTATGCCATGGTGTGGGGGAGATATTTGGTGTAAGGGATGGATTCCTAACAATTTATTATATTTGTTAATTAAAGTGACAAAGGGAGATGATTCATTTCTGAAATCCATATGTCTTGACAGCCTACAGTGATACCCAGTTCAGGTCAGCCATCTGCTCAAGTTTAGTCACTGGTACTTCCCCTCCTAACCAGTTCTACAAAGTGAGTCCAGGACAGCCAAGGCTGTATTAATTCACTACAGCAAGGACCTTTCCAGTTTCTGTGGTATATGATAGTTATTTCTGTTAACCTAACAAGAATAAAAATATTGAGTAAGTGAGCCTCTAAGGCATGCCTGTTTAGCAGATCTGGATTGGACTAATTGAGGTGGGAAGACCCACTATAGCTGTAGTCGGTATCCATCCATGAGGTGGGGTCCCATACTGAACAAAAGGAGAACGTGAGGCAGACATCAACAGCTACCTCTTTCTGAGTGCAAATATTGTAACAAGCTGTCTCATGCTCTCCTTGCCATGCCTTGACCTCCATAACGGACTGTAGTTCCTCAAACTGTAAATTCAAAGAAACCATTCCTTTCTCAAATTGCTTTTTGCTAAGTGACAACAACTAGGAAAAGTAACTAGCGCAGAAAACTTGTACTGAGGAGTGGTCCTGTTCCTGTCCTAACCCTGACCACATCACTCAGAGGCCTTTGGCACAGGTTCTCAGGAACAATGTGGAAGAGTTTAGAATTCCAAGCTAGAAAAGCCCTAGAATGTTTCAAACAACACTAAATGGGCCATTCTGACCATAGTTCAGAAGACCAAAATGCAGAGAGAAATGGCAACTGTGGATCCTAGCTTGGAAAGTTGCAGAGGGTAGCATGGGCTCTCTTGGGAACTTGGCTAGAGCCCATTCATGTTATAGTCTAGCAAAGAATCTGCTTGAAGAAGATAAATTAAAAACTAAGGGATTGTACATAGGTCTGATTTGTATATAGGTCTGTGGTGAAAGGAAGCTATAGACTGGATAAAAAGATGAAAAATGTGCTCTTTGGAGGGAAAGGGAGGTTTAAATTTTTTTTGCTTTATTTTGTGTGTGTGTGTGTGTGTGTGTCTGTCTGTCTGTCTGTCAGTGCCTGTGTCTGTATGTCTGTGTGTCCAAGAAGAAACCAACTACTGCTGTAAGTGGGTGCTGGGAACCAAACTTAGGTCCCCTACAAGAACAGTATGTCCCCTTAAACATGAGGCCATTTATCTAGCCACAAATATGGAATGTAAAGTTGTCGACAAAGCTGATGCTGAGAATAGAGCTATATTTTACTTAAGAGATTACTAACGAGAAACTGCCTACTCTGCAGTGAGTCACTAGACAGGGTGCCCAGGACACAGGACTCAGCATGCTGAAGGTTCCTTCTTTTAAAAATTAATACAAGTTCATTGGAGAATAGAGACCTTGAACTGAAGATGTCTCTGAAGGGATCCCTGATGGAAAACAAAGCCTGGATATGAATTTCTTCATGGTCAGCCTGGAAGGAACACAGAAGCCTCAGAAGCTCTGGTTTAAACAGGCCATGCTGGCAGTAGAACTTGATATTTATGTCCCTGTGCTCCTGGTACAGGCATGAGTAGAGGGTCATCAAGACTCCTTCCAAGCATCCCAAAGGCCACTAAAGCAATGTGCACCAGCATTTCACTTCTTGTAAGGAGAACCCAAGAGGCCATGTATAGTGTGATGACCTAAACTTCACTAGAGACCCTAAGATGTTGGAGATGCTTAAACCAACTGAGGAAAATGGCATGTATAGAGTGGAGCTGGCCTATGAGAAAGGCTATGTGCACTTTGGGTAGATGGTCAATACTGCTCAAGCCCAGGGGATTGCGTTGCAACCTCCAAACGCCTGACATGGAGATTCTGAAATTGACTTTTGTCCTGAAAACTTTAGCTCTGTTTCAGTATAATCTTTTTCTGCTATACTTTTGTTCTCCTCTTCCATCTTAGGGTGAGGAGCTCTGTGGTATAGCATGCTCCTCAGCACGATGTGGCAAGAGTCAGAAAGGTAAATGAGTGTAAGAGAGCAAGAAAACACAGAAGAGCTGGAGGTTGCTCTTATTATCCATTTTCATTCTCAAAATAACCAAGAAATTCACATATGAAGAATAATCCACCAATAACGATATCTTTTTAGGCCTGCCTCCCAACATAGTTACCTTGAGGACTGAGTTTCCAACACAGAAATTTCAAACAGGTGGTTCAAGCCCCAAGTAACCCCACTCACATGAATTTTATTCTTTCTACTGAAAACATTTCTGTCACACCTTTAGCCTGAAAAACCCAAGTTGACCTAATTTCAAGACTTCATTTCTAGTCTTCATAAAAACTAATCAAGAGGGATAAATTCTACAGATTATAAAAGGATTTGTTTCTTAAATTTCTTGGAGGGCAATACTCATTACATTTCCACAGGACAGCAAAATGATCTCTCAAAGTCCAGTGGCCTCTTGAAGTCTTTCTAACCAAGCTGGCCTCTCTGAGAGAAGCCTGATGAGAACTTGTATGTGACACTCATGGCTTAGTCACCCTTTCTCAGCAAAGAAGGACAACTGCTCCATTTGTTTGCTTTCAATATTAATAACATGTTCACATTTTAGATGGAAATCATGCCACATTTACCTAATTATATATGACAACTAATTTTCTGAGTGATAGGCAAGAATTTAGGGATTTTTTTTTTGTAATTGTGGAGAACACTCAAAATTACTATGAGGCCCTTGGGGTAGGAGTTGAGAGGGGAGGAAATATGTTAATACATTGAACTTTTAATTTGCTGGGTGTCTAGAAGGATCCTCTAAAATAGTTCTCCATATTCAGGAAGCACACTGGGGACATTCCTGAATGAATGTTCATTGTTCAGTAACTTACTTCTGATGACTTTTTGCATTAGTCTCCTTAAATGTGACTCTAAGACCCTTACTAATAGATTGAGGAGGGTGCTGAAGATTTTGGGACTCCATTCAACTTAACACAAACCTATGTGTGTCAATTCACAGTGTTAACTTGCATTTACCTTCTTTCCCGTGCTCTATGTTATAAGGTTCCAGACCCATTCTGGTCACCATGTTTCATCACCACAGTGCTCTCCTCATAATGTCTCTGTGGTCGCTAATATTCTCCTCCTATCTGTTATCTGCACATAGCCAGACAACCAGTGACTCTCATCAGGAGCATCAGAGAATTGAGGAAGGCCATTCTTAGTTATGTAGGATATGGTATTACTTACTTATTTTTGTTGCTGTGATAAAATACTATGACCAAAGGCACGTTAAAGAAGAAAATGTTTATTCTGACATAAAGTTCCAGAGGGAGAGTGCATAATAGTAGGTAAAGAATGGCAGCAAGTCCTTGGAGACTGAAGTGAAGAGATTACATCTCAACTGCACACAGAAAACAGGTGTTCTCACCAGAAGTGGGGTGAGGTTGTACTCCCAAAGACTCTCTCTAGTGACATACTTTCTCCAGCAAGGATATACCTTCTAAAAGTTCCATAACCTTCTCAACAGCACTGAGGGCCAAGTGTTTTAATATGCAGCCTATTGGGGATATTTGTCTCTCAAATCACCATAGACACTGGAGAATGTTCAGTGCTTCTAAATGCCAAAGCTGTATACCACCCATGCCTTTATATGTTTTCAAATGTCATCTGGGGTAATTCTACCATCTTTGTTAAGAATTCTTGCTAAAATTTTATGGCAAAAATTTAAAGTCCTTATTTTTTTATTAAAACATCATATATTGATAAAACAAATATTTCTGAGTTTATATTTTATTTAGAATAATTTACAGTTGTACAAAATTACCATCAATAATTGCTCTCCCTGATTGTTTATGGTATTCTAGCCTTTTGGACTTTTGATTCAAAGTGAGTGCTTATTTCTCTTCCTGCATGCTGGTCCCACTTCCCTCTTCTGATCCTCATGATGGCATGAAAAACCTCTTTTTATATACTAAACACCCCAAAAGAACCCCACAAAATGCAGAGAACAAACTGCACAAAGTCCTTTGTATCTAAGACCAGTTTTGAAATGATCAGGAGAAGGCCCTTGAGACCGAAGGAGATGTGAAGATCTCATATAGACTGGACATGGTGTCACCACTCCTTATCAAAATTCCAGTAAGGACACTGCCTATTCATCACTCCCACCCAGAGACAGCCAAGGTCCTTCTTTCAAAAGAAGAAGGTGGAAGAGAAAATACAGGCTTTGAATGATGACACAACTGCAAGAAAGTGGGTTTTTACTGTAGATATCTAGGCAATGCTTTATAACAAGTACAATATGAATTTAAACAAAAAGCTTATTTCAGTTGCAGAAAGTTACATTTTTGCACACAGTGTTGTGACAAAAAATATCGATAAAGTAGTGATAATGTTACTAGCAAAAGTATCTTCAGTTGATTTCATATCATAATCATGTGTGATCTTCAGCAGACACATTGAGGCTCTGGTGGGGTGGGGCTAAGAGTTCAGCCTGGTCTCTGGAAGCCCACCTACTTGTCAGGCTCTGGGATGCATCCTGGATTGTCTAGGAGAGATTAGATATTTGCATCAAGCACTATGAAGCCTGCTAACTTTGAATACAGGCAAATGTTCTCCTGCTGGGATTATGTTACTTTAGGTACAGATCTGGTATCTGCAGGTGGCATCTCATAAATACCCTTGGGCCTGCAAGGACTCAGAACTCTTAGTATTCCTCCCCAGTGTCACTCTCCTGAGCTATGGGGACAGGGTCATTGGAGTAGGATGGATTTCTAAAGGCTTTTCTGGAAGATAGGTTTGAGACCTGCAGAGGCTTCCTTGTTATCTCCCTTATCCCAAGCTAACCATAGTCTGAAGACAGGCATTGTCCTGCTGAGCTTAGAGACCTCAAGGAGACCCTTAAGCACTTCAGCACTTGCTATACCACGCAGGAATGGATAGAACATTACTCTACATAGACTTAGTCTTCCTGGTCCAGTCAGACCATACAGGTTTGTCTGAAAGCTGGTTCTAGTCCAACGTTTCCATTGCTCTTATCAAAGATATTTCTAACTTGAGTTTAAAGGATGGCTAATATTCATAGTAAATTCACCAATAAAAGATTCAACTAAACATCAGCATGCTGGGCACAATGTTAAGCTCTTTTCCATATGAGCTACTTTATTTAGTTCTTGTGATTTAGGACTCTTAGAATGCCCAGTGATATGGGTGTATTTTGGTACCCATGATTCTAGAGTGAGAGTGGTGATAACTGTCTCCTGTCTTATTGTCATAATTGTGAGCATCTTTCTTGTGCTTGCATATCAGCACTGTATATGCTGTATGCCTGAGATGAGCTCTATAGTTGGATGTAAAATATTCTAGTAGATGCACACAGAGAACTCTGAATCACTGAAGGGCACGGCAGAGCTAAAGATGTAGAGCAATGATTCTAAGTTCTAGGCCAGCCTGGGCTATGTAGTGAGAACATGTACTAAAAAGCCAATGGTACCAACCAGACATGGGCTGACCATATGGGTCAGTGCTTACCACATAAACCTCATGGCTTAAAATAAATCTCTGGACCCGGACAAAGCCAGGTGAAGTGGCTTGTATCTGTAATCCTGGCACTCCTACTGCCAAATGAGAAGAAACTTGCCTGTAAGTTCACAATACAACTTGCCTGGAGTATCTAGTGTGGCAGAAATAAGAGACATTCTGCCTCAGCAAAGTGGAAGAAACCAACTCTAGAAAGTTGTCTTCCAACATTCACAACATTATTGTGGGCTTCTTTACTTGTGTTCACACACACATGCACACACACATACACACACACACACACACACACACACACACACACACCACACCACCACCCACCCACCCATCATATATACACACACAAACAAACAAACAAAAAAAAATTAAAGGAAGTTTTAAAAAAACATACACTTTGGAGTACAATAAAAAATTAAAAGTCCCACCAGTGGGACTCAGTGAATGAGAGCAGTCAAGAGAATACACAATAATCTTTACCCCTGTGGGAGACAAGAGCTGTAAATGAGCTTAGGAAGGCAGATGAGATCGCCATAGCAAACAGGCCTGAGCAGCTACAGATCAGTGCCCAGCGGCACTGAGTGACTCCAGCAAGGTTGGCCGGAAATGCCAGGGCGGTGATTCCTCTGCCTTACTCTACAGGAACATTTAGCTGGCCACCCACGGGGTCCAGCTGAATGATAAACCAGAGACAGAATAAAAGAGAGATCAGAGATCTACCCTGCTCAACTCAACAAAGTGGGGGTAGAATCTTAATCCACAATGTGATGACCTAAACTACACCGTGGCAATACACACAGCAAATATGGTTTCATAGGTTTGGATGGGATTTGCAAATTGTACCTCCCTTACCTGTTCTGCAGTGTGTTACATAGAACATCACAAGGAGGAAAAGAATTCAACCCACTACCCCACCCCCACCTCCACATACAAAGGAAGAAATACTGCTTCAACTTTTGAATAACTTTCATTACACTTGTGGACAATTTTATACATGGGTGTAGTGCATTCTGGAACTCCCTACCCTCTTTAAGTCCCATGCTCTCATACAAGTCTATTTCCCCCATTTGCACCTTTTTAAAAATCCCCTTCAGATCCATTGAGTTTACCAGGATGACTGTGTGACTGCGGGTTAGGATCTACCCATTGGTTCCTAGTGGGCTTCTCAATGGGCACACAACTGAAGATATGGATGGCTTTTCTCCCACAGTCCCTCAGAGGCCTATAATTTAGTAAAGGTAAGGACTTTATCATACCCTTCCAGAATCTTGATTGACATAATCTCTTGTAGATCCATTGCAGCAGTTGCAGCTGCTGTTGAGATTGATGCATTGGTTGTCGCATGCTCAGAAGACAGTATTTCACAGCCCTTCTCTACATTTTTTCAGCTCGTACATGATTTATGCCCTCTCCTCTACTAAGATTCTTGGGCCTTAAACATGGTGGAGGTGTAAATACCCTGTTTAGGGATGAACACTCAGCCATCACTTATCCACATTGGTTTGAGCAGCAGGACATTTCTGTGTTCTTTGCCATTCATTGCAGAGAAAAACTTCTCTGATTAAGGCTGGGAGTAGCATTTGAATAGAGCTATAAACATAGGTATTTAGTTTGGTACCATGGCTATTTAGCTATACAACAGTGATAAATTAGCCCCTAGAACTTAAGAGCTCCTCAGCCATATGGCTATCTCATACTTAACTGAGTTTGGTTAACCCTGCCATCTTCACCATCACTTCTCCATCATCCCAGCCTAATATTCCACCCTCTTCCCAATACTCCTTCTTTGTTTTTGTATCATTTATGTTAGGCTAGCTCCTAAAGGCTAGTCCCAAGGCCAATGACTCTTTTCTAGTTTCCTGATTACTACAGGGACTCCAAATTAAACATACAGATCTACAGTTTTAATTTTACAATCCACATAAGAGCCACCTGGGGTTGAGTTTTGTGCAAGGCAAGAGAGAAGGATTCTGTTTGATTCCTGTTGATATCCAGTTTTTCTAATATCATTTTTTAAACATCTAATGCCCTTTTGTTACACTGTCTTTTTGTTGTTAAATTTGTGGTCATTTAAATATTCTTTTATCTTAAAAAAGCTCACTCTTGGTCTGACTTTCACATGAACTCTGGTGCCCCATATTTGACTACATCCCCTGGATGGGGAGGCCTGGTGGCATTCAGAGGAAGGATAGCAGGTTACCAAGAAGAGACTTGATACCTTGTGAGCATATACAGGGGGACGAGGGCCTCTTCAGTCACAGTCATAGGGGAAACAAGTAAGGGGAAAATGGGAGGCAGGGAGGAATGAGAGGATACAAGGGATGGGATAATAATTGGGATGTAATATGAATAAATTAATAAAATATATTAAAAAAAGAAAGCCCACTCTTCAAAAAAAATCTCTTGTTTTTGGTTTTGTATTGCTCAGTTAGTGTTTACAGTTATTCTGTATGTTCTAAATGGGAAACAGTTGAAGCTTTGGGCCTAACAGGCTGAGGCAACCACTCGATCATGGACTCCTAGGCTGATAAACTCTTTCCAAGACTAGAGCTTAATGTCTTTCTGCTTCCCCCACTGCCACCCCCAAGCCCATTCCACGAGGATATGAAATGTAGAAGCAGTAGAAAAGTTTTTTTTCTAAAAACTGGATCCTGTAAGATGCTAGTGTTTTAAACATGATACCTGAAGACTTTTAAAAGCCAGAGACTTCCACTTAAGCTATAAATTACCTCTTGTCAGGAGTAGGGTGAAGCAAGCCTTTGGGGTGGATTAACCTTAAGAATGTTTCATTAAAATCTCTGTAGAGCTGGCAGTGGGAGGTGACATGCTGGCTTGACTCATACATTTTCCAGAGGTGACATGACTGTTCTTTCTGCCACAGACTGTATCTACAATGTCTCTTGCTTTAAGCTTCAATTATAGGGCTGGTGTTTCGACTTGGCTTTAATTCTGAATACCCTCCTTGAGACTGTGATGACTGCAGTCAACTCTGCCTAGAGTCTTGCTAAGTCTGTCAGAGCTGACACTCTGGGCAATTGCACACCGAGGAGTGTCATGGAATGTTGACTTTTCAGAGTCTGGACTCACAACTATGTTCTTGTTTTCCATAAATGATAAAATAGGATCCAAGAACCAAGAATCAGAGATAAACTCTATACTTTGCTCAATGAAGGTCAAGGTATGTTTTTCCCATCAAATCCTGCTGCCAGGATGATGAATGCCTCCTCCTTTCCCTGAGCTGTTCTGAATGTCTCTGTAGGAGATCACACAAGACTGTGAACCACAGCAGATGAGTTATATATTGGCATTTTGAACACTAAAGTTGAAGGAAAGAGAATATCTTCCTCTAGGATGCTTCTGAAGTAGAAACCTTGTTCTGATACAGGTAACATTTAGGTTGCACTGGGACCAGGTAGAAAAGATAAGGAATGATATTGGAAGGAACAGTTAAGGGTAAAGTAAAAGTTAAAAGTAAAAAGTACAGCAAAGTAAAGGGTGAGCTGTTAAATCAATACCGTCGTGACCCTTGAAACAAATCCATTAGGGGTGCACAGAACTCAGGGTCATGTCTTTCCAAGGGAAAGGGCTCTAGGTTATTTATATACCTATTTTGTAGTGTCACTGTCAGCCCTTCAGCATTTATAGCTGCAGGACAATCACTTCAGGGTCCTAGCTTAAAGATAAGAGTTAGAGAATGGTCTGTATTCCTTAAAAA
Organism: Acomys russatus; assembly: GCF_903995435.1. Classification (NCBI taxonomy): domain Eukaryota; kingdom Metazoa; phylum Chordata; class Mammalia; order Rodentia; family Muridae; genus Acomys; species Acomys russatus. The sequence continues at coordinate 581,266 of NC_067143.1, forward strand.
TGAGCCAAGCAAGAAAGGGAAAAATTCTTATTTACAGATAGTTTTATACATGAAAAATTTAGAGTAAACTTTTAGAGCTGATAAGCAGTTCAAGCATAGTAGAAGGATACAAAATAACAAAACCAAAATATATTCCAATATATATATTTCAGTAACAAATACACTCCAAATAAAACCTTAAAAATACATCCTATTCATGACTGCCTCAAAATAAAAAGACCTCAAAATAAACTTAAGCAAGGAAATTGAAGACATCTATGATGAAAACTTTAAAACTCTAGTGTCTAAAAGAAGACACTAGAAGACTGAAAGATCTCTGGTACTTTTGGATGGATGGATATGGTATGAATAACTGTACTGTGGAAAGAAGCCTACAGATTCACCATAATCCCCATCAAAATTCCAGTGTCATGCTCCACAAAAATAGAAAAAGAAATCATGTTGAAGCACAAAAGATCCTAGATAGACAAATTAATCCTAAGGGGGAAAGTATAATAATAGAGGGATCAGCATTATCAGATATCAACATGCCTACCTGATTCCAAGTTACATTACAGAACTACAGTAATAAAACCAGCTTGGTTCTGGCCCAAAACAGACCTATGAGTCAGTAAAATAAAACAGAGAATGGGAATATATACCTCCATATCTATAGATACCTGATTTTTTGACAATGTTGCCAAAAATACACATTGGAAAGAGGAGACTTTTCAATAAATTGTGTTGGGAAACCTGGATATCTTCATGTAGAAGAATGAAACTAGATCTGTTTCTCTCTCATAAAATCAACCGCAATCAGATCAAATTATTTAATATACCACCTGGAATTCTGACACTATTAGAGGAAGAGAAGTACAGAAATTGCTTTTGATGTAGCCTAAGCAAACACTTTCTGAACAAAACTTTAGTTGCCCTGGAGATAGAACCAATAGTTGACAAATGGGACTTCATGAAACCAAAAAGCTTCTGCATAGTGAAGAAACACAATCATAAAACAGTCCAAAAATGGTAGAAAAATCTTTGCTAGCTTTACAAAATGTAACAAAGGATTAATATCTGACATATAAAAAGAACTCAAAAAAATCAAGCAATAAAAAAATAAAATCAGATGGTTCTTTAAAATGAAGTACTAATGGCTGATAGACACACAAAAATGTTCAACCTTACTGGCAATCAGAGAAATGCAGATCAAAACTACACTGACATTTCATGTCACCCCAGTTAGAAGAGCAGTCATTAGGAAAACAAGTAACAAATACTGTTTGGGTTGTGGACAAAAGAGAATGCTTATTTATTGTTTGTGGGAGTGCAAACTGGTCCATCCACTATAGAAAGCAGTACTTAAGTTCCTCAAAACACAAATTATTGTTTATATGAACCAACTAAACAACCCCTGATTATCTATCCAAATGACTATGGGTTCATATATCACAGAGATTACTATACCACTGTGGAACTGACCTGGATGTCTATCTAGCAAAGGAATGGAGAAACAAAGTGTGGCATAGATATAATGGAATTTTTCACCCATAAAGAATAACGTTTTGCTATTAGTCAGAAACTAGATGCAACTGGAGATAATCATATTAAGGGGCTGCCAAGATGACTCAGTGGTTATGGGTGTACTTCCTGATTCTAGTTCAGTTCCCAATAGCAACATTGGGTGGCTTACAACTGCCTATAACTACCACTGTAAATGTTCTAATACTTTCTTTTTATCTCTGTAGGCACTTTCACACAGTGCAATGAGATCAGAGTGAGTGAAGCTGGCATGGTGGCATTGGTCTACACTCACAGCACTCAGGGAACTGACAGGAGGATCACAGCCCCAAAGCTAGTCTGGGCTACATAATGAGATGCTGTCTCAGAAAGCTGCTGTTCCTGCTGCTGCTGCTGCTGCTGCTGCTGCTGCTGCTGCTGCTGCTACTACTACTACTACTGCTACAACTATAGTAGAGAGTCTTGGGAGGAATATAGATTGGACAACTGACATCATCTATTTTTATTCTTTATTTTATGTGTATGAATGTATGTATGTGCACCATGTGTATGCCTGGTACGCAACAAAGGCCAGAAGAAGACACAAATTAGATCTCCTGGGACTGGAGTTACAGATGATTGTGAGCCACAATGTGGATACTGGAAATCATATCTAGGTCCTCTAGAAGAGCAGCCAGTGTTCTTAACTGCTGGGCCATCTCTCCAGCTCCACTGACAACATATATTATATAAATCAAATATTATCCTAAATAACTCATGCCAGCTGTAGGGAACACAGTCCAGAGTAAGCATTTGAGAAACCAGGATTGTCAAACATGAAGCTCTGCTTTCTGCCTTCTTCAGTGGGAGGTGGAGTGATGCCTCATCACCTGGAATGCAGGAGTATAAGTGTTCAAACAGCCTAGTGATCCTTTGCTATTTTTTTAGACTCCAGCCTCCACCTATATTTCACCCAAATCTTGAGACTTATTTAGGCCACACTCCTGGACTTTGTCTCTCAGTGAATAAAACTCATCCTTATGAAAAAAGCCCCATGTTCTTTGCATCCTCCATCAATAGCATCCCAGTCAATAGAGCTCATTATCAGGTACTTTTCTACAGTGGAGTATTGTGCAAGGGGATTTTGATGTAGCAAGCTCTGAAGCTTTGTTATGAAAATTGTCACAGGAAAACTTTCTCCTCAAAGTTTTACTGCCTCTAATTGTGTAAGAAAATTAGACCATGGGATCAGACTCTCTAGAAGTTTTCATATAGTCTGACTGACCAAGTCCAGCTGTGCCAAATTTTCATTTTCACTTCTTTGTGATTTGTTCCCTGCCAGCTGTGATAACTGCAGGGACTGGCCCAACATAACCTAATCACATTTGTTCAAATTTTATTTATATCTATATAACCTATCTATTTTACTACCTCTGAAACCTAAAGCTAAAATGGGAGTGAGTCACACTCCAGTGAATTGTAATACAAAGGCCTGAAGCTAGGGTTGTTGGCTGGGACCCTGTCCTTAGTCTCCTCTACTTTCCCAGCATATAAACTCAGAGGGAAACTGTAGGCCATTGACACTAGAGATAACTAGATGACTGTGTGGGTGCATCATAAGGGGAGCCTTTGTTTATCAGGTACTAATCAAAACTACCTTTTTGATTTTTAATCATGATTGACGGCTTTTCCAAGAGTGAAGGAGCTGCAATATTGGTTTAAGTGAGAAACTGTAAAATTATAAAATATAAGATGCTTGCTTGCTAGCCCAACCTTGCTTGCCTAGAAATTTCTGACCCCACCTGCTTCCCAGTTCTTGGAACTGCTCACCTCAAGAGTTCTTCTCTAGTTCCCAGAATAGTCACAAGCAAGTTTCCAAATATCAGATGCCCCCATATGGTTTCCAGTAACTGCTCTAGGGACCCACACCCAAGTCCCCACAAGAGGCTTCCCAATGCCAGATGTTGTAAGGTCCATATGGTTTAACTTGATAAGCAACCCACCTGCTTTGTGGTTTTTGCCTTTAAAACTAGCCTGTAACAGCCACTTGGGGTCCTTCGCCTCTCGAGTGCTGAGGGACCCTGACACATCAGAAATAAACCTTTGCTTTTGCATCAGTGCTCCGTGTTTCGAGTGGTCTCTCGCGGCGACCCCTTTTCCGAGTTGGGCGTGAGGATCCAACATAAGGAGGAAAAAAATAAAATGATACTGAAAAACAAAAACCACCTTTTGGGTCTCTTGACTTTTTATTAACTCTTGCAGTAAATCCCTGTCTCCCAAATGTCTAGGAGGCCAAGAAAATTATCTGACCTTGCTTTTAAGGCTTGTTGATTTTTACTTCATGATCAGTAAACAATTTTTCATGACTGTGCAAAGTCCTCCAGTGATGCTATTATATAATCAGCTGTAGTGAAAATGCTCCATAACACTTCATCCAAAAGATTATTGTGCCAGGGAATTAGAGCCAAATGGAATGTCATGTTCCATACGAAAATACATCCTTTCTGGATGTGGGCATCTCAGGTGGATGGAATCTAGTTTTGAATACTCCCTCAAGAAGGATGCTTTTATGGACCTAGAAGAGATACTTCTAAATTATTTTCTGGACAAACATTGAGCAGCAAAGGTTAATTACAGACTTGAAATTCTGGGAATGACAGCTCAGAGAGAATCAAGGCTCTTTCTGCCAGTTTTTCTATGAGCAGATGGACAGATTCTATCTTTGTTTATGTATGCTTGTGCTGTTTGGCTTGTTTTAAAATTGGAGGCATATTAGGAAATTACTCAGTGATTGTCAAAGTCTTCCCTAAGACTACTGTATTGGTGCTTACCAGCATGGTTACCAACACCTTTTAGGTTTTTCTTTCTTTTTAAAAATATATTTATATTATTACACATATATACAATAAAGTACCTACAGCAAGAAGAACCACGAATGTGGGAAAGACTGTAAGCTTTGTCTCAGGTGGAAGCAATGTTGGCAGGCTTTACCCTTGGGCACCCCCTGAATACCTTGTGACAGACTGAATGGAACCATCCTGGGCCTGAAACTCAGGAAGCAGACCTGAGAACTCCACCTGGACTATTGTTTTTCTAATTGACCCTCAATGGGAGAAAGAGACCGCCCTTCGCACCTGACCCAGACAGACAGACAGAAAAGAGAGAGCAACAACAGGTTGAGACCAGGCTTGAGCGCACGTAGATCAGCGAACAGGCTAGACCAACACACAGGCTAAAAACACCTAAAGACCTATCCCGTAAAATGGATACCAGAAGGTTCACTCTTTTTCCCCTTTAACCTTTTTCCCCTCTTGTGTTGTATAATAAAGTTTAATTGTTAAAAACAGAGCCTACACATGAAACAATCAGGAATTATATAAATGTTACATTGATAGTGTTTTGGCTATTTGAAACTTTCAGTTTTTTTTGTCAGATGCACTTAATTCACAGTGACTTTGGAAATAGGAAATGGTAACTAAGATTTGGAGATGAACTTTGTTTGGTAAGTGGTGGGTTGCCTTTTTGAGACAGATCTTCATGTATAGACTGGGCTGACCTGGTGTTTAACTGTGATCCTCCTGCCTCGGATTCCTGTGTGTTGTCTTTAGATATATGAGTTTGTCATTTAAAAATATTTTTGTGTATGAGTATATTGCAGTGTATATGTGAGTTTACCACCTGTGTGTACTACTTGTGGAGGTCTCTTCTGTGCTCTGTAGACCAGGCTGGCCTCAAACTCAGAGATCCAGCTGCCTCTGCCTCCTGGGTGCTGGGATTAAAGATGTGTGCCACCACTACCTGGAAAGAGGGTGTTGCTATATTCCTAAGAGAGGTCTTGAGCTCACGCTCTTCCGTCTTAGCTTCCTAAGTGCAAGGAGTGCAGGTGTGTACCACTGTGCCTAGCTAGATGTGTGTGTGTGTGTGTGTGTGTGTGTGTGTGAGAGAGAGGGGGGGAAGAGAGAGGAGAGAGAGAGAGAGAGAGAGAGAGAGAGAGAGAGAGAGAGAGAGAGAGAGAGAGGTTTCAGAGAGGGTATGGGGAGTGTCTATCTTTCACTGAGATCTAGGGCTAAGGAGGAAGCAGATTTGGGTCCTGAGGATAGATGCTGGATCAAGTCCTAACACCATGACTTTCTGTGCTTCTACTCAACTTTAGGAAAGGAAATTAACAACCAAGAACATTAATTTCCTCATTTGTAGTAACAACAGTAATAATCCCTATAGCTTCAGGGCTAGTACTGGATTTTTCTGTATTTGAAGGTGGTGTATAAACTGGGATTGCCTTTCTTCATTGAGCCAGTGCTCAGAAGCCTGACAGGTATTCTGACCTTTAACATTTTCTAGTACTGGGGTATCACCTTGCACCATCTGTACAATGGGCCCAGGTTAGTTGGCTTTGTTGGTCTTCTCAGCTCTGGATTCTTCCAGATGCCTCTGGCTGAATTCTTCCTAATATTTATAATAAAATCCTTCTCAACCATACGTACAAGCAATCATGTCCTCGTTTTCATTCAGTTCTCTCTTTCCAGATGACTCTAGCTTGTATCAAGTTAACAAAAACTAACTAAGACAGTAAGAAACAATGTTCTAGGTAGAGAAAGGACTAAGAGATAAAAACCAGGAAAACTATAATCACAGGAGTCAGAGAGAGAGAGAGAGAGAGAGAGAGAGAGAGAAAGAGAGAGACAGAGAGAGAGAAGGAAGAAGAGAGAGGGAGGGAGGGAGGAAGAGGGGGGAGAGAAGAGAGAGGGAAAAGGAGAGAGAGAGAAGGGGAAGAGAGAAGGAGGGAGAAAGGGAGGGGGAGGAAGAGAGAGAGGGAGAGAGAGAGAGGGAGAGAGAGAGAAGGAAGGAGAGAGGAAGGGAGGAAGAGAGGGGGGAAAGAAGAGAGAGAGAAAGGGAGAAAGAGAAGGAGGAAGAGAGAAGGAGGGAGAAAGGGAGGGGGAGGGAGAGAGAGAGAGAGAGAGAGATAGTACAAAGTTCTCTAGAGACTATGTGAGAAGGAGATGAACATGTGATGCCTAGATTTGGAAATATGGAGGCTTGGTAGAGCCAAGCACAAAAGTCAATTAGAGAAGACAGGGGAGGATGGAGAGGGAAAAAGTCGATACAATTCCAAATCTTCTGAAGATATGCAAGAGTAGGAGAATAATGGGTTGAGTCCTGAAGAGACATGTAAAATATATGGAGTTTGGTTTTATTGTGGTTGCTTTAGAAGACACTAGAAAAAATTTCAGGCTTATGGGATAGATACAAAGAGAAACAAGGAGTTGAAGATGCAGGAGATGGAAAATGTAGAGTCCCTGGACTGGTCCAGTGGCCTGATGGGGTTTACATCCATGTTCCAAAGTTGGATCAATGTTAGTAAAATACGTGGAGAGAGATTTCTTTCTCAATTGCATGAGAACACTGTCAGATCCAAAAGAAACTCAGGACAAATGACTAACTGTGGTGTCTGTTAGCATATCAAAGAGCATACTGGCCTCTAGGCTCTCTCAGCAAGTCCCTATTACAGAGTCTGCTGGCTCCTCTCAGATCTTCTCACCCTGGCCCCTAGCCTAAACTTCTCCTGCCCATGAGCTTCCCTTCCCCAAGCTTTTAATGGTAGACAATCCAGCCATTTGGCCATGTGTTCTCTTGGGTCTCTTGGCCTTCTCTTCTGTTGGTCATCTCTCTAGGGTCTTCTTTGTTCTCTCTCTTTTCCCTTCCTATCTCATTCCCCCTTCCCTCTTTCATTGCCTGATTCAGTCTGTTGGTCACTGTGAGGCTACTACTTTTCTTTCCCCCCCCCCCCCCCCCCCCCCCCCCCCGCTATGAACTTTTCCAGATGCCTCTGGCTATATTCTCCTTCGTATCTACAATAAAAACCTTCCTCTCAACCATACCTAGGAGTGGTCATGTCTTCATTTAATTCAAACACAAAGATGATTAAAGGTTTATAGCTTTGGCAGATGATTTTCTACCTTATGGCTTCAGAATTTCCCCTAAGAAGCACATTTTCTGGTGTTCAGTGTTTTTCCTCCTGAGTCCTTAATTTTTGGAGTGATTACACAGTATCAGAAAGGGAGAGACATGCACAATTTCAATTATACTTGTTTTCTGCTCGTATCCTTTGCTGGAAATAATCCTCATGAGTTTGGCAGATAAAAGAAGCTTGCTCTTGAAAATAAAAGAAGCCAAATGCTCAAAGCCTACCTAGTATGCTGGTGTCCTGAGCTGGGACAAGCTGACAGCACTTGGGATGTTTGCACTGTGTGTTAGGAGCTGTGATCCAGTCTCACATCTAAGGTCCAATCTCTTTTCTTGATAAAAATCTGTAAATCTCTCGAAGGAATCCAGTCCAGGAGATCATACATCAGCGTCTGAAAAGACAAAGTGGCTCTGCTGCATTCAAAAATGACCTCCACTGGTGTTAAGTTGGTTCAACCCCTGAAGTATTGGAACATTGAGCCTTACCAGGTTTTATATTTTTATATACTTTAGGACTCACATGAGTCCTAACTCTGTTGGATGCTATAAGTAGAAAGACAATTATGAAAATTCTACATTCCTAATTTGTGTTGTTTCTAGTTTTTTTGGTAAGCCATGCACAGCACAAACAAGAAACTCCCAGAAGTGAAGGGAACTTTGGCCATGTGATCCAGTGTCCAGAGATTGGTTAGTGGGTCAGAGGGTCTTGAATGAACCATTTATTTAAACAAGAATACCTTTACAATCCTTTGTGATATGAACCAGTGGGTTGATGTTTATCAGCACTTAGGAGGTTAAGGGAGAAGGATTGGAAATTCAATACCAGCCAGGACTTCATAGTGAGTTTTAGGTTAGCTGATCTAATTAATAGGACATTTCTCAAACCTCTCCCCCCCCCCACACACACAGAAAAACAAAACAAAACAAATTTTTTCTTCCTCAATCTCAGTGGAAGGCTTATCAGCTGAGCCTCAATTGGTGATGGAGGATGCTCATTGCTTTGATTTGTTTCTGTATTCTTCAAGCATCCACCTTACAGATTTCTATGCTTTTTCATGCAGATGGATTTCAGTTCTCTTGGAAGTGACTCATTGCATGCTACTGGATCACATAGAATAGTTGAATTCTTATTCTGACACAATCTGTCTGCATAGGAAAGCCCAACCTTTGTGACAGTTTCAAGTCACTGTTCAAGTAGCTTGAAAGAAAAAAAAAACCTTATGGTAACTGACATTTTATGTTCATGATCAGTGGGTCTGGGATGAGGCTGAACATTTATGGCAGGGGTGCAAGTGTGTGTTAGAGAACAGTTCAGATAATAAAGACAGGAAGGAGGAAGTAGAAGGGAAGGGGCTAGGGAAAAGATATGCCCTTCAAGAGATATAACAGCACTGATAATTCTTGACAAAACAAAGTTTGTCTTAAACACCAATAGGCTCATGTTGCTGTCATAGTCAGTGTAACATGCCTGAAGTGAAGGATTTGTACAATTTCAACAGAATAAAACTAGAGGGAAAATTTTCTGTATTAAACCATATTTTTCCTGACTGCATAATTATTGAATGTGTATTGGCTATTCTTGGTTGTCAACATGACTAAGCCAAATGACTAGGCATACCTGTGGGAGATTTCTTTGATTGAATTATTTGAAGTGAGAAGACACACATTTAATCTGTCTCAAATGATCCACCTTTAATCTGCATCACACTTTTTGCTGGCAGCCTATATAAAAGACATGGAAGAAGGAAATTTTTGCTATTTGTCTGATTTATTTTGTTCTCTGTAGCAAGTCCACTAGAGCTGATGTCTTCAGGATTCTGGCATATACTAAAAAACAGCTTAGACATCCGGCTTCATGGAGTGAATAAGTACTGGGTTTGGGCACCTTCCATTTATAGGTAGCCATGTTTGGTTTAGCTGGACCACAGCTGGTAAGCCATTCTAATAAACCTCCTTTCTATATACGTATAGAGAGATTTATCCTATAAGTTCTACAGAAAGAATCTCATTACCAATTAATTTCTATATTTTTACCAGAAGGATCACTAATTTTTCCATCCATCAAGCCATGCACCTACCCATCCATCCATCCATCCATCCATCTATCCACAAATTCACAAAACTAGATCAACAAATGTGCAGACTCTAACTTAACATATGCATCCCTAAAAACATTTTCTTGACTTTGAATATTTGAGAGAAGATCTTACCTTTTTAAAAAAATTCTAGATAAGACTTAGAAAGAAAATTTACTTAACTCGGCCTCTATGTTTCATAGGCACCTGAAACATGGTTGTTCTGGTGTATTTTGATGCTAGTTCCTAGCTCACAAGGTCGGCTTGCTACCTTGATCCTGTGTAATCTTGCCTCCCTGTTTGACCAATAAAAAGCCAGTACCTGAGCAGGGCCCAAAGAATCTAGGCATGACAAAGGTTCATGGGCTTGAGGAGTGAAGGATCTTGAGAAAGGGAGGAGACAGCAAAGGAAGAGATTGAAGGAGGCCCCCACCATGGCTTAGATGGAGAAACATATGGCTGGTATGGGTGGAAGATTTGGCCCAGATGATGAACATTAGCAAGTATTTGGGATTATGGATGGGAGGTAGCTTAGTAGAAATTATTAGAAGCAGGTGGCATGGGATAGGGACAGGGAACTATGGAAGGTAGTTTGGGGGATTAATATCTGCCCTTCCCCAGGTGAATCAAGGCTATTTTAAAATATAACAGGTGTCTGTGTTTTTATTGACTGATAGCAGGTCACAAAATACCTCTGTAAATAATTATAGGGTTAATAAAAGCATTTCTTAGACCATACCTTAAAAATACGACAACACAATATGTACAAAGTAAGACTCAATATTTTTTCCCTAAATTTTTTTCTTTCATAGGCAGGCAGTACTTGGAAGGCTGAAACAGGAGGATTAGCATGAATATTGCATGATTGTGTCAGAAAACAAGAACAATCCCCCTTTCTTTCTCAGTGCTTACAGCTCAGTACACTGCATCATTATTCTGTGATTGGTCGAGGCTGTAATCTGACACTCATTCCTGACTTTCATCTCCTACTAGCCACAATGTCCAAGTCTTGCTACTTCCACTGTCTGTATATTCAGTACAGTGATCTACTTCAACTGCATCACTTTTATACTGACTATCACATTTCATGCCTGAGGTGTTGAAATAGCTCTTGGAGGCAGCATAGAAAATGGCTCCCTTTGATCTCTCCCTCTCATTCATGCCCATTTGTAGCACACGCTCCATGAGTGTGGCCTGGGCTCACTGACTTGTTATCAATGAAGGAAAAATGGGAACTGTGCACTTCTGAGACTAAATTACAAAAGTCAGTGACTACTACTTTATATTCTGCCCCTGTGTCTCAGCTGCTTGTTCCCTCTAGCTCTTATTCTCACTCTTGTTCTTCCTGCTTGCTGACTCTGATTCGCTTAGTCTAGTAGCTGAACGTACAGTCCTGGGTGATTATTTAGTGATATTGGCTGTGGTGGAGCTACAGAATCTACGTGTGTTACATGGGGTTACTGGTACACAGAAATTGAGACTATGAAATGATGCCTTAAGGGGCACAGCAATGGTCAGCAAGGACAGTATCTTCCCACACTAACTCAATGTCTTTCACATTGAATCCAAAGCAATGACAATACTATGCTGATTTCATTATTGCTTAAACTTTTCCATGTCCCCACCAGGAACTTCAAAGTTCCTAGAGTTTGTTCAGGGGTCATTTTTCACTGGAAGGTTCTCTCTGGCCTCATCCCCAACTTTCTCTCTGTAGAGTCTACTCTACCAATCTTTCTCTTCCTCCTGCTCTATGCTCATTCTTAAACTATACATTTCTTCATGTGCTGGATACCTCTTTTTGTTCTGAGCCCTTAGCTGGCAACTTTTCAAGTATCCTTTAAATTTTAGCTTAATCATATCTCTCTAAGAAAGCTTCTTTTCCTCGACCAGGTCTATGGACTAGGTTAAGAGTATTTCCTGTTACTTGCATGGCATCCAGTTCTCTGCAACAAAACTGTTCATCATAACTGTGAATATTCCTCTTCCTGTTTCTTACTCACCTCCAGGGTCTTTGATATGAGAGGCTATGTCTGCTTTGCCTTTGCTGGAGGTAAACAAGCCTGGAGCATAGACAGTATGCATTGCACAGTTTCTGAAGAAGAAAAGTTGGTTCATTCCCAAGGGACAATTTGACTGAATGGATACCTTATGGGTACCTCAAACTCAATTGACCTTTCCTTTCTATATAACCCTTGACTTACAAGTTCCTGGCCGGGTATCTCTCTGACTTTCTGCCTATAAGTGATCATTATAGTTTCTAAGCAACATAGTATTGGAAGTGAGGCTGTATACTTTAGGATAGCAAAAAAGTGGTGCCCCATTCTTGTGAGAGACTGAACTCCAGGCTAATGAAAGACTTGAACTCCAGGATAACGTAATGGATGCTCTGTCCATTCACCATCACTTTAACCATACTCCCTTCATTGATAGCAAGTTATTAAGCCCAGTCCACACTAACAGGATGCTACAGATGGATGAGATTAAAACAAACCATCTTCTGGGCTGCCTAAAAGAGCTTTTTTAGTATTTCAAGCATGAGATGCTATGCCCAATATTAATGGTGCATGCCTTTAATCCAGCCCTTGGAATGCAGAAGATCTTGGAGTTCAAGGTCAGCCTGGAATACAGGCGGAGTTCCAGGACAGCCCCAGATACACAGAGAAATCATTTCCCACCCTCCCAAAAGAGGAGTGCCTCAGTGTCAGCCTATGGGATCACTGGAGCAGTTCTGCGGCAGCCAGAGAGGCAGGTTCCACAGATGGTTTGTGTTGCTCCAGGCTGTTGGTTCCATAAATTTTTCCTAGCTATGGTTTGTATGGAAGACATAGAGTGTTTGAAATTGATTCAGTTATGAATCTTAATCTTCCAAGAAAGCTGTGCCAGAAAGTTATGTTGACCAACATCTACTCACACAGCACTTAATTTCTACAATCTGTAGGACTGTAGAAAGATTGTCAGAGACAGGGCAATTTCTAATTTTATGTGGATGTTAATGTTCATGTAGTGACAAGAATAGCTGATGATTAGCATATGAGGAGCTCTTGGATTGTGTGCTGAGTTGAACAAGGATACTACTTATGTGGAAGGCAGGTGTTCCTGGCCCTAAATGCTGATAGATGGAATTTGTGATTTTTCCCCCATCTCCATCATAAAACTATACATGAAACAAATTGGGAGGTAGACATATTGGATAGGCATATGAGGGAGAATCACCCTCTCTGACTAAGCTGGCTTCTGACACCATCTAATTTTTGGTAATCGAAGATTATATTGTTACGCATACCTCAACTGTCTTAGTTTGCTTTCTAGTGCTGTGATAAACAACTTGTCCAAAACCAAAAGAGTTTACTTCATTTCAGAGCTTATAGTTCATTACTGAGGGAAGTCAGGACAAGAACTCAAGGCAGGAACCTGGAGGCTAGAACTGAATCAGGGCTCTTGAAGGAACTCTGCTTACTGGCTTGCTCCTTCTCAATTGCTCAGCCTGCTTTCATAAATACCTCAGGACTATTTTCACAGGGACAGCATTACCCACAGTAGGCTGGACCCTCTTCCCACATCTGTCATCAATCAAGAACATGCCCCATAGGCTTATCCACATACAGGCCAATCTGATGTGGGTTTTTTGTTTGTTTGTTTTTTTTAGTTTTTCATTTTGTTTGTTTGTTTGTTTGTTTTTCTCAGACAAGGGTTCCTCTTCGAAGATTAACTTCAACTTGTGTCAAGTTGAAAAAAACTAACCAGCACACAAACTTGGAATTGGGGAGTAACAGAGATAGTAATGTGGGTACCAACTGACTTGACTTTTGCAGTTAGTGTTAAAATTCTTGGTAAAAACAAGCGAATGAAATCCTAATGTATGCATATATCAATTCTTCCTAATTCATTTGTCTGTAGTTAGGTGCCTAGGCTGGTTTCATTGCCTGGTTGTTGTGAATAGTGCCACAGCGTCACAGCAAACTTTTATTTACTTATTTACATAAACACACACACACACACACACACACACACACACACACACACACACACACACACACAGAGTGTACAACAGGATGAAAAGTTGAACTCTTTTAAGAAGTGTTCCTGGAATTTGCAATCCAGATGCTGAATTTGCTGTTCTACTTAAATTTTATTGGGTTTTTTTTTTTTTTTTTTTTTTTTTTACTTTTTGGCAGACTTTTCACATTTGTAAGCTATCCACTTCTAGAGGAGGTGGCCACAAGTTCCCACATTGCCACATTTAATTAAAGTTTTTTATTGCTCATATTTAGTGGAAAGCTGGAAAAGTTTATTAGTCATCCTATAGAGAAAGTGACGATAGCACTTTTAAAATAGCACTTATGGGATTTTATTTATATTTTATGCAAAACAAAGTAGCCAGTATAATTAGACGGTAATTTGTAACTTCCAACGTAAACATTTTGGAGCAGAGATAGAGAAAGCCAGTGCTAATTAGAGAGCTGTTGGAGAAAATATATATGTAGTAACAGATTGACAAGATACACCAAATAGCAGGCTATTTGTAAGTCCATGTTGCTTTAAGTTCTATTTTGTTTAGTAGTCTTTGGACAACTTTTAAGGGTGGAGAGCCTCATGATTTTATTTGCACTTTAACTTCTCTAAGTCTAACCAAAATTTGCAACACGGATTAGCCATGACAAACCATATTAAGATGACATTCTGACCTTGTTTCTTGTTGTCCCCTAATTCCAGAGAAAATTATAATCCTGAGCATTTGTGCTTCTAAGCATAGAAAACAGATTAATCAGGAGCTCTCAGGAAAATCTGCAAGTGGTCGTTGGTGTAAACAATGAAAGGCAGAACCACCTGAGAGGCAAGCAGATTCCACACTCGACCTAGCTGTTCCTGAGTCTCTGATACATGATCTCTAACCTCATTAGCAACCAATGAAGAAAAGTTGAACATCTATATTCATCAGCTGATGGCCAGATAAACAATATGTAGCATATCCTTGCCATGGAATACTGTTTGGACATAATTAAAACTACAAAAGTAAATAAAATCTTGGGACATGCTAACATGAGAGAAAATATTATTGTTGACAATATGGAACATGGACAAAGGGTGACTTTCTGCCAACTGGCAGAAAAAATATGGCCCACTCTTTCCTCTTTCTTCCTTGTTTCCTTCCTTCCTTTCTTTCTTTTTTCTTTTTCAGAGTTTTATTTACTGGCCTCCAACTTGAGATATAGCCAAGGATGATCTTGAATTCCTTATCCTCCTACGAGTGTCACAGAAGTGCTAGAATTATAGCCATGGGCCATCATGCCTGACAGAAAAACAAAACAAAGGGTTTTTTTTACTGGGAAAGGAGATGAGTCACAATGTATGTGTGTTTTAAATTTTACTTGTTTGTTTCTGATTTTGATTTGCAATATTAGAGATTGAACCCAGAGCCTTGGGTATACAATTAAGCTTGTACCAGCGCCAATAGAAAAGAAAGGTGAGTTTATGCCTATGAAAGAAAGAATTAGTAAGCAATGCTGGTTTTAAAACATTAAATAAAATTTACATAACAGCTTTAAATATACAACCATTTTAAGTGGAACATGTTGGGGCTCTCAGTACCCCCACAATGTTCTGTTTTCAAGGTTCTCTCAGATTAGCACATCTCAAAATTTTATTTTTAATCTATCTTTGTAGTTTTCATTGTATCTGAACAATGGTAAAAATATGCCACATTTTGTTTATCTGGCCATTAATTGATTGGTATGGATGTTCAACTTTTCTTCTTCTCTCTGTTTTCCTCCCTCTCTCCCTCTTCCTCCTTCCATTCTCCACCTTCCCACATCCTTTTCCTTCTTCCTCTAGAATATTTTCTGGAGAACTGGACATGAGATTCATGTCATTTTAACCTTAGGCAAGAATTCTACCACTGTGTCACATCCCCAACTCCTTGAGAACATTCGCTGAGACAAGGTCTCACGCTTCAAGCTGCTCTTGACCTCCAGGGCTTAAATTATTCTTCTTCTGCAGCTCCCTGGATGCTAACCACTGCATCCAGCTTCCTATTTTGTATAGCAGTAAATCTACAAGCCCTCATTCATATAAGTTTTAACTCTCTTTGGTACATACTTGACAGCAGACTGCTGAACAGTGGGAATTACATGTTCCTATCCAATGAACTGCTAGGCCTTTGTTAATTCCACCAGGCAAGAACAAGACCACTACCACAAATTTGAGCCAAATTTGAAGCAAGCTTTAGTTACACTGAGCAGGTTCATTCTTGGGTTCCCAGAAAATGGGGATGAGTCACATTTTGCAGTGGCTCAAAAAGGCAACCCCATAAGGTCACTATTTTCATTAGGTCCACTCAAGGGCAAGCATATATCCTGATGTACTTCTTGTGTGCATTCTTTCTGCCTACATCCAATCAGCAGCAAGCATAGGTGCTGGTGTATTTTCTGCTCACATACCTCCTACCTATATGTGATCAAGCACATCCAGTGCGGTTGAATGAAACAAACTTGTTTAGCAGAGAAAATGTGTGCTTTGTTATCTCCTGTGAACAACAGCCTCCAGCATTTCAGGAAGTATCTGTCTTTGGAGCTTACAGGTTACAGACATTTCTGTTTTATGGATCTCTTAGGCACAGTAATTAAAGCTTCAAACATAACCTTGGCTCTCATACCTTCTTCCTGAAGGAGTTGAAACAGTTCACATTTGCATTATCAACCAGTACATGGAAACTCAGCTTTCTGCACACTCACAGCAGTTGCTGTTCTCTGCGGTATTTTAATTAGAGTGATCCTCAAGGATGTGGAGTGGCATCTCACAGTCGGTTTGATTTGTGTGCCCTCGAGACTAAAGATGTTAAGTTAAGCATCTTTTCATGTCCTGTGCTTGCTACCTATGTCTGTTTCTCCTCTGTATCCTCCCTCTCCCCTTTCCTCCTCCTCTACCTTTTCCTTTTTCCTTGACAGATGCTTCCTCTTCTTTCTCTTCCTCTTTCTTATTCAAAGCAGGCTCTCCTTATATACTCCTGGTTGGCCTTGACCACACTATTAAAATCAAGCTTGAATTTTTGACACACCTCTTGGCTGTGCCTCTTGACTACTGAGATTATAGGCATAAGCCACCGCATCTATCATAAAAACTGCTGCCACCACCCAACACCAGCCCAAATCAACCCCAACACTGATTCTGACTATGTAATGAAGATTGACCTCAAACTCACTGTCTTCCTGTCTCAGTCTCCTGATTACTAAGACTTGCTATATTGACTTTGAAGAAATATATACATAAAAAATTGGAGACCGATCAGGATCCTACTTGGTGTGTGTGAGTTGGGGTGGGAAGTTCTGCACAATGAGGTGAGGCACAGATGGGGAATCCCAGGACCAGGGCGCCCTTGGATGATGGTGGGGGCTGGGCGGGCAGTCAGGAAGGCAGTGAGGAGGACACCAGAGGCAGTGAGGGTGTTGGAGGTGATGAGGTCCCTGATACCGAGGGTATGTTGAGCCCTGTCATCGAGCAGAGTGTTCAAGGAGCACTGGCTATCTACCCTCCCTGCAGCCGGCACAAGAACATTCTGTCAGACGAGTTCAAGATTTATGGCTGGAACGAACTCATTGCCTGGTACATCAAGCCGAGGACAGGGAAGACGAGCACTCTCAAGCAGGTCTCTAGTCACATCCAGATTTTGGCTCGAAGGAAATCGATAGAAATGCAGTCCAAACTGCAGGATCAAGTCTCCAAGGACAAGGCGTTCCAGACGACGGCCACAGTATCTTCAGCACAGCTCATCGCTGCACCTTTCCTGAAGGCCAAGCTGAGTCCTTCCGGCCCTCAGGCCACCGAGCTTTTCTAATTCTGGTCAGAGAATTCTGGACCATGGAATGTTCCAGACGTGAAGCCATTGTCACAGACGCCGTTCTCCACGTCACTGAATCCCACACCCGCTGACATGAACAGGGGCACTTGTCTTTGGGATGTTGGAGCATATCTCTCTTTCCACTTCTCTTCAGTTTAGCCAGTCTGTTGCTTCCCAATTTGCATCAAAACAGAAACTCAGACCATGGAATTTATCTCAGAGCAATTTCCTGGAGTGTGTTGCCTTCTTTTTCATACTCCACTCAACTTCCTAAGCTTTCCATAAAACTGTCCTCCTACCTCTCTCCTATATCTCTTTCCACCTCTCCACATGCACACCCCTACCCTGCTTTCTCTGTCCTATTTGTTCATAAGACTCTCCTGTGCACATGCCCTACTCAACTCCTGCTTCTTCCATAAAGCCTTCCACTATCCCTGCAGGCCCACATTTCCTGATATTATGACCTTTTTTCAAGTGCCTAATTATTGGCATTTATAAAAAAAATCTTGTCATGTTGGGTAATTTCATTTTATATATGATAAGTGTCCTGCATAGTCACTTGAAAAGAGTTGGAGATGTCTAAGAGGAGGGAACCTCAATTGAGAAAAGGCTGAGCATTTTTCTCATTAGTGATTGGTGGGGGAGGACCAAGCCCATTCTGATTGGTGCCACTCCTGGGTGGGTAGTTCTGGGTACTGTAGAAAAGCGGACTGAGCAAGCCAGTAAACAGCACTCTTCCCTGATCTTTGCATCAGCTCTTGCCTCCAGGTTCTTGAGTTCCTATGCTGACTTTTTTCAGTGATAAACAATGATGTGGAAGTGTAAACAAACAAGCCTTTCCCCCCTTCCAAATTGCTTTGGGTTATGGTGTTTTATTAACAATAGTAAACCTAACTATTACAGTAGTAGTCATTGCATTGGTTATATTTCCACTGCTATGATAAATAACTGTTATCTTGGAGCTTGGCTTCAGAGGTTATCAACCCCTCAGGAAATGGTTAGCTAGGAAGGAGAGAAAGAACAAACACATGAAGAGGCCAGGGCAAGATACAATCTTAAGGATAAGTCCCAGAGCATATTTTTTTTTTTCTAGTTAGACTCCATTTTCCAAAAATCCCACCATATTATGTATCAATAAGTGGATTAAACCATTGATTATGTCAGAGCACCCAGATTCCTTTTGATTGTAAAAAAAAAAAAAAAAAAAAAAAAAAAAATACAGTAGAAACAAACAAAATTGCTTCTGTAAGCTTTTAAGATGAACTCTCTGAACTCAGCTGAGGTATGACAGGAGCTATAATTTAACTATGTCTAGAAATACCATTGCAGCCACAGTCACAGGCATACTTCACTAATGTATACCTTTCTCAGTCCACTCTAGTC